>NC_092370.1:248011849-248323195 GCF_030028105.1 Mobula birostris | reverse complement strand
CCTACCAGTGATTTTTTTCCCTTTACTATTCTTAATCTCTACCCAGATGGACTCAACATTCTGCTCCGTAGATCTTATATCGTCTCTCACAATCGCCCTGAACTCATCCCTAATCAAGAGCGCCACCCCACCTCCTTTGCCTTCCTGCCCATCTTTCCATATTATCTGAAACCCTTGGTTTCTTCTTTCTGTATTTGCAATGTGTTGTCTTCTGCACTCTGGTTGAACGCCCTAGACGGGTGGTCTTTCATTGATTGTGTAATAGTTATTTTTTATAGATTTGTTGAGTATGCCCACAAAAAATGAATCTCAGGGTTGTATATGGTGCCCCACTGTATATGTATTAAATAATAAAATTTACTTTGAACTTTACATATTAAAGACAAATAACACATCAGAATTTTATAGTAACTGACAAATAGCGTCACCTTAGAACTCTTTGTTTGTATTCTTAACTTGACTCTGTATGCCAAATATTTCCGGTTCCCTGTTGAGCAAAGTGAAGCTATGATTTTTAGAGTCCGCTCTTCAAGGGATTCACTTGCCAGAGTTGATGGCACACTATCTGTAAACTATCCTTGCCTAGACATTAATGGAGCTAGAATAGAGCTTTGAACATTTGCCAATCTGGACATCGGAAGTTTGGAGAGGTGGGAGACTTCAATCAGGTCCACAGCTCGAAGATGAAAGGCAGGAGTGGATCGCGGAAGCATAATAGAGCTTTGACCAGCAACCGGCCGGAATTTGGGGTTGTTTAGGAAGTTAAAGGAAAGCAGGGGCAAATGCAGCAGTCATCATCACAGTGTTTGAGTGAACATAGGGTGGTGATCTTAAGGCTTTAGTGCTTCAAGGCTTTAGTGAAGAGAGGCTTCACTGAGAAAAAATAAAGGAAAGAAAAGCTCAAGCTTTTTCCTTTTCTTTATATCTGCTCAGCTAGGATAGTAGGGATGACAGGCAGGATAGTAAAATGATCCTTTTGTGAGATGCAGGAAGGCAGGGAGACCTCCAGTGTCCCTGACGACTACAACTGTGAGAAGTGCATCTAGCTGCAGCTTCTAACAAACCACGTTAAGGAGTTGGAGCTGGAACCGGATGAACTCTGGATGATTTTGGAAGCTGAAGCAGTGATAGTTAGGACATATAGAGAGGTAGTTCCCCACAGTGCCTCTGAGACTCAGAAGGTAAGTGGGGAGAAGAGGCATGCTGTGGTGATAGGGGATTTGTTAGTTAGGGGAACAGACAAGAGGTTCGCAGAGATTCCTGAATGGTATGTTGCCTCCCGGGTGCCATGGTCTGGGATATCTCAGATTGAGTCCTCAGCATTCTTAAGTGGGAGGGTGAACAGCCAGAAGTCATGGTCAATGTAGGTACCAATGACATGGGTAGGACGAGTGATGAGGTTCTACATAGAAGCTCAGTGAGTTAGGTGTTAAGTTAAAGGGCAGGACCTCCAGGGTTGTGAACACAGGATTGTTACCCGTGCCATGTGCTAGTGAACTGTCAACTACAATATTGGTTTCATATGCAAATTTGCTGATCCAGTTAACAACATTATCATCCAGATCAGTGATATAGACAACAAAAAACAAAGGACCCAACACCGATCACTGCAACACTCCACTAGTCGCAGGCTTCCAGTGAGAGAGGCAATCATCTACTACTACTCTCTGGCTTCTCCCACAAAGCCAATGTCTGATCCATCTTACTACCTCACCCTGAATGCCGAGCGACTGAACCTTCTTGACCAGCCTCCCATGTGGGACCTTGTCAAATGCCTTATGGAAGTCCATGTAGACATCATCCACTATCTTTCCTTCATCCACTTTTCTGGTAATTTCCTCAAAAAACTCTATATGATTGGTTAGACATCACCTATCATGCACAAAGCTAAATTGACTATCCTTAATCAGTCCGTGTGTATCCAAATACTTATATATCCAGTCCCTCAGAATACCCTTCAATAACTTTCCCACAATGGGTATCAGACTCACCGGCCTATATTCCCTGGTTTATGTTCAGAACCTTTTTTAAACAATGGATAAATATCTCTGCTAGGGCCCTAGCAATTTCTGCACTTGCTTCCCGCAGGGTCCAAGGGAACATTTTATCAGATTTATCCACCCTGATCCTCCTCAGGATAGCTAACACCTCCTCCTCTGTAATCTGTACAGGGTTCATGAAGTTGTTGCCACTTTGCCTCACTTCTTTTGACACTATATCTGTCTCCTGACAAAATACAGATGCTAAGAATGCATTTAAAAACTGCCCCATCTGTTTTGGCTCTATACATGGATTACCAATCTCATGTTCTAGTGGACTAATATTATCCCTGGCAATCCTTTACTCTTAACATATCTGTAGAATCCCTTAGGATTCTCCTTCACCATGTCCACTAGAGCAACCTCATGCTTTCTTTTAGCCCTCCTAATTTCTTTCTTAAGTGTTCTCTTGCATTTCTTCTACTTCATAAGCGTCTCATTTGTTCCTACTTGCCTACACCTGCTAGGCACCTCCTTCTTGCCCTTAACCAGGGCCTCAATATCTTTTAAAATCAAAGGTTCCCAAGACTTGTTATCTTTACCTTTTATTCTGACATGCAAACAGAAGCTTTTCACTCTCAAAATTTTGTTTTTGAAAGCCTCCCACTTTCCAAATACACCTTTGCCAGAAAACAGCCTGTACTAATCCACACTTACCAGATCATTTCTGATACCATCAAAATTGGTCTTTCTCCAATTTTGAATCCCAGCCCACGGACAAGACCTATCTTTTTGCAAATTTACTTTGAAACTAATGGCATTGTGGTCACTGGATGCAAAGTGTTCCCCTACACAAACTTCTGTCACATGCCCCTACAGCAGATCCAGTATTGTATACCCTCTGGGACTTCCATGTACTGATGAAGGAAACTTTACTGAACACGTTTGACAAACTCTATCCTATCTAGCCCTTTTACAGTATGGTATTTCCAGTCAAGTCAATATATAAAACAACCTACTGTAACAACTGTATTTTTTTGTAACGGTCAGCCATCTTTTTACAAATTTGTTCCTCTAAATCCCTTGGACTGTTGGGTGGTCTGTAAAATAGCCCTATTAACGTGGCCATACTTTTCTTATTTCTCAGTTCCACCCATAGCGTTCAGTCTATCCTGATTGAGCACTGCTGTAACATTTTCCCTAACTACCAATGCCACCTCTCCTCCTTTAAACCCTCCTGGTCCGTCACATCTGAAGCAATGGAACCTCAGAATATTGAGCTACCAGTCCTGCCCTCCTGCAATCAAGTCTCACTAATGATTACAATATCATAATTCCAGGTGTTGGTCCATGCCTCAAGTTCGTCCACCTTTCCTACGATACTTCTTGCATTGAAATATACGCGGCTCAGGAAATTGATCACACCATGCTCAAACTTTTGGTTCTTGACTTTATCTGAGGTCTTACCAACATTTGCCTCCACATCATAATAATAACAGGGTTGTCATGATGGGAGATTTTAATTTCCCCAAAGTTGATTGGCATCTCCCTGGAACACGGGGTTCAGATAGGATGGAGTTTGTTAGGTGTGTTCAGGAAGGTTTCCTGACACAATATGTAGATAAGCCTACAAGAGGAGAGGCTGTACTTGATCTGGTATTGGGAAATGAACTTGGTCAGGTGTCAGGTCTCTTAGTGGGAGCGCATTTTGGAGATAGTGATCACAATTCTATCTCCTTTACCATAGCATTGGAGAGGGATAGGAACCGACAAGTTAGGAAAGCGTTTAATTGGAGTAAGTGGAATTATGAGGCTATCAGGCAGGAACTTGGAAGCATAAATTGGGAACAGATGTTCTCAGGGAAATGTACTGCGGAAATGTGGCAAATGTTCAGGAGATATTTGTGTTTTGTTCTGCATAGGTACAGTCCAATGAGACAAAGAAAGGATGGTAGGGACCCTGATGTACAAAGGCTGTTGAAAATCTAGTCAAGAAGAAAAGGAATGCTTACGAAAGGTTCAAAAAACTAGGGAAGGATAGAGATCTCGAGGATTATAAGGCTAGCAGGAAGGACCTTAAGAATGAAATTAGGAGAGCCAGAAAGGGCCATGAGAAGGCCTTGCCGAGCAGGATTAAGGAAAACCCCAACACATTCTACAGGTATGTGAAGAGCAAGAGGATAAGATGTGAGAGAATAGGACGAAACAAGTGTGACAGTGGAAAAGTGTGTATGGAACTGGAGGAGATAGCAGAGGTACTTAATGAATACTTTCCTTCAGTATTCACTATGGAAAAGGACCTTGGCGATTGTAGGAATGGCTTTCAGCGGACTGAAAAGCTTGAGCATATAGACAATAATAAAGAGGATATGCTGGAGCTCTTGGAAAGCATCAAGTTCGATAAGTCACTAGGACCGGATGAGATGTAGCCCAGGCTACTGAGGGAGGCGAGGGAGGAGATTGACAAGCTTCTGGCAATGATCTTTGCATCATCAATGGGGACGGGAGAGGTTCCAGAGGATTGGAGGGTTGCAGACGTTGTTCCCTTTTTCAAGAAACAGAGTAGAGGTAGCCGAGGAAATTACAGACAGTGAGTCTTACTTCAGTGGTTGGTAAGTTGATGGAGAAGATCCTAAGATGTAGGAATTTTGAACATTTGCAGAGGCATAATTTGATTAGGAATAGTCAGCATAGATTTGTCAAGGGCAGGTCATGCCTTACAAGCCTGATTGAAGTTTTTGAGGATGTGACCAAACACATTGATGAAGGCTGAGCAGTAGATGTAATGTATTTGGATTTCAGCAAGGCATTTGATAAGGTACCCCATGCAAGGCTTATTGAGAAAGTAAGGAGGCATGGGATCCAAGGGGACATTACTTTGTGGATCCAGAACTGGCTTGCCCACAGAAGGCAAAGAGTGGTTGCAGATGGGTCATATCCTGCATGGAGGCCGGTGACCAGTGGGGTGCTTCAGGGATCTGTTCTGGGACCCCTACTCTTTGTAATTTTTATGAATGACCTGAATGAGGAAGTGGAGGGATGGGTTAGTAAATTCTGATGACACAAAGGTTGGGGATGTTGTGGATAGTGTGAAGGGTTGTCAGAGATCATGACAGGACATTGGTAGGGTGCAAAATTGGGCTGAGAAGTGGCAGATGGAGTTCAACCCAGATAAGTGTGAAGTTGTTCATTTGGGTAGGTCAGATATGATGGCAGAATATAGCATTAATGTAAGACTCTTAGCAGTGTGGAGGATCAGAGGGATCTTGGGGTCCGAGTCCATAAGACACTCTAAGCTGCTGCGCAGGTTGACTCTGTGGTTAAGAAGGCATATGGTATACTAACCTTCATCAACTGTGGTATTGAGTTCAAGAGCTGAGAGGTAATGTTACAGCTATATGGGACTCTGGTCAGACCCCACTTGGAGTACTGTGCTCAGTTCTGGTCGCCTCACTACAGGAAGGATGTGGAAGCCATAGAAAGGGTGCAGAGGAGATTTACAAGGATGTTGCCTGGACTGTGGAGCATGTCTTATGAGAATAGGTTGAGTGAACTTGGCCTTTTTTCCTTGGAGCAACAGAGGATGAGGTGACCTGATAGAGGTGTATAAGATGATGAGAAGCATTGATCGTGTGGATAGTCAGAGGCTTTTTCCCAGGGCTAAAATGATTGCCACAAGAGGACACAGGTTTAAGGTGCTTGGAAGTAGGTACAGGGGAGATGCCAGGGGCAAGATTTTTTATGCAGAATGGTGAGTGTGTGGAATGGTCTGCCGACGACCGTAGTGGATGCAGATACAACAGGGTCTTTTAAGGGACTTGAATAGATACATGGAGTTCAGAAAAATAGAGGGCTATGGGCAACCCTAGGTAATTTCTAAAGCAAGTACATGTTCAACACAACAATGTGGGCCAAAGGTTTTCTATGTTTCTAACATCTTGACTAACTCTTCTGGCACTCTGGTCCAATCCCCCTGCAACTCTAGTTTAAACCTCACAATGCATCATTAACAAACTTTGCCGCTAAGATATTAGTCCCCCTCCAGCTCAGGTGCTATCTGTCCCTTCTGAACAGGTCCCACCTTCCCTGGAAGAGAGCCCAGTGATCCAAAAATCGTATGCCCTCCCTCTTACACCAGCTTCTTAGCTACAAACTAAAGTGTATAATCTTCCTAGTTCTGGCCTCATTAGCATGTCAATGTCTCCCATCCACTACATAATGTACTGGTTGGGCACAGGAGTACATTCAGCCAGAGACTCATTCCTCCGAGATGCAGCATTGAGCGTCATAGGAGGTCATTCCTGCCTGTGGCCATCAAATTTTACAACTCCTCCCTTGGAGGGTCAGACAACCTGAGCCGATAGGCTGGTCCTGGACTTATTTCATAATTTACTGGCATAATTTACATATTACTATTTAACTATTTATGGTTCTATTACTATTTATTATTTATGGTGCATCTGTAACGAAAACCAGTTTCCCCCTGGCATCAATAAAGTATGACTATGACTATGTGGCAGGGTTAGCAATCTGGTGATCATAACCCTGGATGTCCTGCCCTTTAATTTAGCAGAAATTATCTTCGGAGAAGGAAAATTCTGATCTCAAACCTCTGCTGCCTTGCAGCTACACCCACACATAGGCAAGACTTCAGTAGTAAACCCTGAGTAAAGCAGTCCTATGTTGAGTTTGATGTTGACTGGCAACATCTATTATGCTGCTGGTGTCAAATTCTGTCAGTCACTACCACTTCTTTGGGTTCATCAGATGCATGGCGAGGAAGAGCCTGCTACATGGGCAGCAACTTGCTCTCCATATTGTACTACCCTATATCACCGTGTTTTCGCGCACCTCCCATACCTTTATGGCGAAACCCACATAAAGTTTCTTTTAAACCTTTGTAGTTTCTTAACTCTACCCACAAAGATTCGACATTCTCTGACCCTATGTCACCTCTTTCTGAAGATTAATTCTATATCTTACCAACAGAGCCACACCATTGCCTATGCCTTCCTGCCTGTCCGTTTGATACAAAGTATATCCTTCGATGTTAAGCTCCCAACTCTGGCCTTCTTTCAGCCACGACTCAGTTATGCCCACAACATCATACTGACCAATCCCTAATTGCGCCATGAGCTCGTCTAACTTTTTCGGAATGCTACGTACATTTAGATACAGTCCTTCAGCTTTTGTCCTTTTGAAATTTGCCTCTGTGGTACAGCTTAACTCCTGACTCTGTCTGCATTTGTACCTAATCATTGGCTTGTCCTTTCTTACATTCATGTTACACACATCATATAAATTGCACACATCATCTATAAGTTTGCTGACGATAGAACCATTGTTGGTGAATCTCAGGTAGTGATGAGAGGCGTACAGGAGCGAGATATGCCAACTAGTGGAGCGGTGCTGCAGCGACAAGCTGGCACTCAACATCAATAAGATGAAAGAGCTGATTGTGGACTCCAGGAAGGGTAAGACAAAGGAACACATACCCAAACAAAGGAACCTCATAGAGGGATCAGAAGTGGAGAAAGTGAGCAGTTTCAAGTTCCTGGGTGTCAAGATCTCTGAGGATCTACCTGGTCCCAATATACCAATGTAGTTATAAAGAAGACAAGACAGCAGGTATACTTCATTAGGAGTTTGAAGAGATTTGGCATATCAACAAATACACTCAAAAACTTCTATAGATGTACTGTGGAGAGCATTCTGACAGGCTGCATCACTGTCTGGTATGGAGGGGGGCCTACTACACAGGACCGAAAGAAGCTGCAGGAGGTTGTAAATCTAGTCAGCTCCATCTTGGGTACTAGCCTACAAAGTACCCAGGACATCCTCAGGGAGCGGTGTTTCAGAAAGGCAGCGTCCATTATTAAGGACCTCCAGCACCCAGGGCATGCCCTTTTCTCACTGTTACCATTAGATTAGATTCAACTTTATTGTCATTGTGCCAAGTACAGATACAAAGCCAATGAAATACAGTTAGCATCTGACCAGAAATGCAAAGAATAGTGTTATTTACAAAATAACTGTGAATAAAAAGTAAGTGCTACAGCACACAAATATAAAAGTACTGAGACAGAACAATATGGGTGCAATACTGCTTAGCGCTGTGATGTGAGGTTCAGCAGTGTCACAGTGTCAGGGAAAAAGTTCTTCCTGTGCCTGCTGGTGCGGGAGCAGAGGCTCCTGTAGCGTCTACCGGATGGGAGGAGAGTAAAAAGTCCATGGTTAGGGTGAGATGCATCCTTGATAATGCTTTTCACCCTGCCCAGGCAGCGTTTATGGTAGATGTTCTCAATGGTGGGCAATTGGGTGCCGATAATCCGCTGGGCAGTTTTCACCACACGCTGGAGTGCTTTGTGGTCCGATATGGGACAATTGCCATACCACACTGAGATACAGTTGGCGAGTATGCTCTCAATGGTACACTATAACAAGTGCAGTGGATCGAGGGGAACAGATGGACGTAATTTACTTGGATTTCTAGAAGATGTTCGATAAGGTGTTACATAAAAGTCATCCATAAGATAAAGATGCATTAATATGGGGTGATGTATTAGTATGGATAGAGGACTGGTTAACTAATAGAAAGCAGTGAGTTGGGATACATGGGTGCTTCTCTGGTTGGCAATCAGTGGTGAGCGGTGTGCCACAGGGCTTGGTGCAACTGTTCACGACATACATTAACGATCTGGCCGGGGGGGCTGAGTGTAATGTATCTAAGTTTTCTGATGATACTAAATTGAGTGGGAAAGCAAATTGTGCAGAAGATGCAGAGAGCCTGCAGAGAGATATAAATAGGTTAAGTGAGTGGGAAAGGGTCTGGCAGATGAAGTACAATATTGGTAAATGTGAGGTTATCAACTTTGGAAAAAAATGAAAGAGCAGATTATTACTTAAATAGCAGAGGGACTTGGGAGTGCTTGTGCATGAATCACAAAAGGTTGGTTTGCAGGTGCAGCGGGCTATCAAGAAGGCAAATGGAACGTTGGTCTTCATTGCTAGTGGGATTTAATTGAAGAGCAGGGAGGTTATGCTGCAACTGTACAGGGTACTGGTGAGGCCGCACCTGGAGTACTGCGTGCAGCTCTGGTCTCCTTATTTGAAAAAGGATATACTAGTTTTGGAGGTGGTGCAGAGGAGGTTCACCAGGTTGATTCCAGAGATGAGGGGGTTAGACTATGAGGAGAGATTAAGCTGCCTGGTACTGTACTTGCTGGAATTCAGATGAATAAGAGATCTTATAGAAACATAAAATTATGAAAGGGATAGATAAGATAGAGGCAGGAAAGTTGTTTCCACTGTTAGGTGAGACTAGAACTAGGGGACTTAGCCTCAAGATTTGGGGGAATAGGGTTAGGACGTTAATGAGGAGGAACGGCTTTCCCCAGAGTGTGGAGAATCTGTGGAATTCTCTGCTCAATGAAGGAGTGGAGGTTATCTCAGTAACTATATTTAAGACAAGTTTGGATGGATTTTGGCATAGTAGGGGAATTAAAGTTTATGGGGAAAAGGCAGGCAGGTGGAGATGAGTCCATGGCCATATCAGCCATGATCATATTGAATGATGGAACAAGCTGAACGGGCCTGTTGGCTTACTCCTGCTCCTGTTTCTTGTGTTCATATGTTCTTATCACAAAAGAGGGAAGTTGTTGAATGCCTACGAGATGGCTTTTTAGAGCAGCTTGTGCTTGAGCCTACTCGGAGAAAAGCTATCTCAGATTAGGTGTTGTGTAATAAACAGATCTTATTAGAGAGCTTAACGTAAAGGAACCCTTAGGAGACAGTGATCATACCTTGCATTCATACTGCAATTTAAGAGAGGGAAGCATAAGTTGCATGTATCAACATCGTAATGGAATAAAGTGAATTACAGAGGCATGTGAGAGGAACTTGCCCAGGATACATGCACGGGATGACGACAGATCAGAGATGGCTGTAGTTTTTGCGAATAGCTTACCAGGCACAGGATAGATATGTCCCACAAAAGAAGTTGTTCTCAAGTGGCAGGGCTAGGCAACTGTGGGTGACATAGGAAGTTAAGGACTGCATAAAAGCCAATTAAAGTGCATATAAGGTAGCAAAAGTGAGTGGGAAGTTGGATAATTGGGAAGCTTTTAAAATCCAACAAAAGACAACTAAAAAAGCTATAAGAAGGGAAAAGATGAAATAAGAGGACAAACTAGACAATAATATACAGTAAAGCAGGATATTAAATGCTTTTTCCAGTAATATGAAGACTGAAAGGGAGATGAGAGTTCATATTCAGTTACTGGAAAATGATGCTGGTGAGATAGTAACGGGGGACAAAGGAATGGCAGATGGACTTTATAGGTATCTTGCACCTACCTTCACTGTGGAAGACACTAGCAGTGTGCCAGAGGTCCATGAGTGTCAGGGAGCAGGAGTGAGTGCCATTGTTATTACAAAGGAAAAAGTGCAAGGCAAACTCAAAGGTCTTAAGGTGAATAAGTCACCAGGACCAGATGGACTACATCCCAGAGTCCTGAGAGAATTTGGTGCAGAGATAACAGATACATTTTTAATGATCATTCAAGAATCACTTAATTCTGCCATGATTCCAGAGGAGTGGAAGATTGCAAATGTTACTCCATTCTTTAAGAAGGGATGAAGGTAGAAGAAAGGAAATTATAGGCTAGTTAGCCTAACCACAGTGGTTGGGAAAGTTTTGGAGTCTATTATTAAGAAAGAGATTTTGGAGTACTTGGAGACTAATGATAAAATAAGTCGAAGTAAGCATGGTTTCTGTCTAGGGAAATCTTGCCTGAAAAATCTGTTAAAGTTCTTCGAGGAAGTAACAAGCAGGGTGGACAAAGGAGATGTAGTAGATGTAATTTACTTGGATTTTCAGAAGGTGGATTTTCGTGACGCTCTTAACAAGATAAAATCCTATCCTTTGGTGTTACAGGAAAAGTACTGGCATGGATAATGGAGTGGCTGACAGGCAGGAGGCAGTGAGTGAGAATAAAAGGGGCCTTTTCTGGTTGGCTGCTAGTGACTATTGGTGTTCTTCATGTGTCAGTATTGGGACTGCTAATTTCCACATTGGTTGTCAATGATTTAGATAATGAAATTGATGGCTTTGTGGCAGAGTTTGCAGATGATATGAAGACAGATGGAGGGGTAGGTAGTGCTGAGGAAGCAACGTGTGTGCAGCTGGACTTAGACAAATTGGAAGAAAGGGCAAATGGAATACAATATTGTGGCAGATAGAATACAATATTGGGAAATGTATGATAATGCAATTTGGTAAAAGGAACAATAGTGCAGATTATTATCTAAAAGGGGAGAAGGTTCAAACATCAGAGGTGCAGAGGACTTAGGGGTCCTCGTGTAAGACTCTCAGAAGGTTAATCTACAGGGTGAGTCTGTGGTAAAGAGGGTAAATGCAATGTTGGCATTTATTACAAGGGGAATAGAATATAAAAGCAAGGAGATAATGCTGAGTCTTTATAAGACACTAGCCAGGCCACACTTGGAGTATTGTCAACAGTTTTTTGCCTTTTATCTCAAGAAAGGACGTGTTGTCATTGGGGAGTGTCCAAGGAAGGCTCACGAGCATAATTTCAGAAATAAAGGGGTTAACATATGAGGAGCGTTTGGCAGCTTTGGGCCTGTACTCACTAGAATTTCAAAGAATGTGGGGAGATCTCATTGAAACCTATCATAATTTTAAAGGACCAGGGTGGATGTGGAGAGGATGTTCCCTTTGGTGGGGGTGTCCAGAACTATGGGGCACAGACTCAAAATTAAGAGGCACCTTTTAGAACACAGGTAAGGATGTTATTTTTTTAGCCAGAGAGTAGTAAATCTGTGCAATGCTCTGCCACAGACTGCAGTGGAGGCCAAGTCCATAGGTATATTGAAAGAGGAAGTTGATTGCTTCCTTATTGGTCAGGGCATCAAAGGATATGGTGAGAAGGGAGGTGTATGGAGTTGAGTGGGATCTGGGATCAACCCTAATGGAATGGCGGTGAAGTCTCGATGGGTTGAATGACCTAATTCTGCTCCGATGTGTTATGGTCTTATGGAACAGTGAGCAATGTTTCCTCGGGTGACATCTTTCAGATAGCAGATATTTACAATCATTTTGCTTTTTTCTATGCCTTCTGCTTGTTCTTTTTGTCTTGTTTGTGTTACAGAAACTGTGGCAGCCTGTGACATAGTTTGACTCTCGATTGAAGGATCCTCCATGTGCTGTGTCCAGAGAGTTGCCTCGTGGAGATCAGAGACGGTGGGCCGAAAAGTTCCGAGAACCGCAAGCTGACTAGTGGAAAAGACCAGAGATGAGGTGAGGGGTCGTGAACGACTCGATCTCAAAGTGGTGAAGATTGTAGCATTGAGGTGAATGCAGAGGGGGTCAGCGATGGCTCTGTGCGAGACAGTCAGCAGCCAGATTGGCACGTTCGGCCCTGGATCGGCGGCTTTCAATCCAGATCAGCGTATTCGGATCCGGGTCGGGGGTCAGTGGTTACCCTGGTATGGAACGACTGAGTTCGTGCGGGTGGGTGAGCTGTGAACTCTTTGTGTGTAAGTGGAGGGGATGGGAGTTTGGTGCTACTGTTACGGTTATTTTCTGCGAGTGAGAGGGTCAGGGATTGCTATGTGTAAAGGGTCATTGATCATTATTGTGGCTGTTTGTTTGCCTCGGGCGAGGGGGCTTTTGGGGTCTGTGAGTTTTGTTTATTTTCCTTTTCATGCTGGTTGGGAAGGAATTGATGTCTTTTCTTTCATCAGCACCCATGGTCTTTCTGTGTTTAATGGCTATCTGGAGTGGACAAATGTCTATTGTACTGTACATTCATACTTTGACAATAAAATTAACCTTTGAACCCTTGAACCAGCTAATCTATCTCACTCCTGTATGCCTCATTATTACCATCTGAAATTCTGCCTACAATAATTGTGTCATCGGCAAATTTATGGATGGTGTTGGAGCTGTGCCTAGCCACACAGTCGTGGGTGTAAAGAGAGTAGAACAGTGGGCTATGCACACTTCCTTGAGGTATACCAATGTTGATTGTCAGTGATGTG
Source organism: Mobula birostris (assembly GCF_030028105.1). NCBI lineage: Eukaryota > Metazoa > Chordata > Chondrichthyes > Myliobatiformes > Myliobatidae > Mobula > Mobula birostris. Next base: position 248,310,155 of record NC_092370.1, on the reverse strand, counting down.
AAGATGCTGTTTCTAATCCACAGACTGTGGTCTCCCGAGTAGAAAGTCAAGGATCCAGTTGCAGAGGGAGGTACAGAGGCCCAGGTTTGGGAGCTTGATAATTCATACTGAGTTTTAGAAGTTAGTTCTTCAACCTATTTTTGTCCTGTCACTCTCACTCTGTGTGGCCACCAGATTTTTCTTCCTTCCAGCTATCTTCCTTACAGTCACAAGCTACCTTCACCTTTTCTGACTAATAATAATGGAGTTATACAAAAGTGCGGCAAAGAAACAGGCCGTAAGGCCCATCTTGTCCATGCTGAACTATTTAACTGCCTGCTCCTATGGACCTGCACCGGGACCATACCTCCAATAGCACTACCATCCACGTATCTATCCAAACTATGCTAGAATTGGAGAGAAGATGGCGGTGCGACGCAGCGCGCAGCGGCCACTCCAGTGATGAATATCTGTTACCTGTCAAGTAGAGTGCCGTGCACAATCCTGATTTGATGGAGGCAGACGTGAGAGAACAGAGGAACATCTGGTGAAACTTCTGAAATGCCTGTTTCGCTGCTGTTGCTACTGTGTGATCCAGAATCTCTGGAGGGGAAGGCCCCGAGTCCTCGGCTTTGCCTGTTGCTCGGCAGCCGGGGCGGGGTCGAAGTGCTCGGCAGAGATGGTGCTCGGTGCTCGATGTCGGACGGCTGGTCGGAGGCTCGAAGTTTTCAGACGGACTCAGAGTCGGCTGAGGTCGGGTGCTTCCAGGGTGCTGCATCGGCAAGTTTGTGGCGCTGGAAGCTCATGGCAGGGAGAGCTTCTCCTTTCTACCGTCTGCGTTAGATGATGTGCTATCGGAACTTTGAGACTTTTTTTCACCATGTCCATGGTCTGCTCTTTATCAAATTATGGTATTGCTTTGCACTGTTGTAACTATATGTTATAATTATATGTTTTTTGTCAATTTTAGTCTTGGTCTGTCCTGTGTTTCTGTGATATCACACTGGAGGAACATTGTATCATTTCTTAATGCATGCATTACTAAATGACAATAAACAAGGACTGAGTTTCCTCATAATCTAAAAAAAAAATTGAGTTAGCATGCACCATTTGTGGTGGCAGCTTTTTCCACACTCTCATGACCTTCTTTTCCCCTCATATTCCCTTTAGACTTTTCACCTTTCAACCTTAACCACTGAACTCTAATTGTAGCCTCACCCAATCTTGACTTTCAAGTTTGCTGTGACTGCTTTTAGTCTACCTTGCCATACACTGACTACACTATAGTTAGCTGATGGTAGTGAGTCCATTCCTGCTATGTTATTTTGCAGTTAAAAAGCAGTCTTCACTCCAAGTCAATCTGTGTTGGAAACCAGCCTTTCAGTAATTCCATAAGCAGCAAATCTTGTGTTGCTGAGCTCGTCCACAGAGCCTATAAACACTCCATCAGCATTATCAGCTTTAAACTCAATGCTGTGCTGGGCCTTGCGTTTTCCATCATGTTTTTGAATGCTTGAGAAAGTCCATTTGCTATCCCGACATCCCTGTAAACTGGCTCTCTTATATATTTCAGATTCCAGACTCTTCCGCTGAAGTAATGAGAGGTTGGACAAGCTTGGGTTGTCTTCACTGGAATGACAGAGTCTAAGGGGAGATCTGATAGAGGTTTATAAGATTAAGCGAGACATAGATAGAGTCAACCAACTATCTTTTTTCCCACGGTTGAAATGTCTACTATCAGAGGGCTTGTATTTAAGGGAAGGGGAATAATTTCAAAGAAGATGTGAGGGGTAATTTTTTTTACAGAGAGTGATGCGTGCCTGGAATGAGCTGCCTGGGGTGAAGGCAGAGGCAGATGCATTCAGAACTTTTAAAGACATTTAGATAGACACATGAAAGCAAGGAAAATGGAGGGATAGGGATAGGCAAAGGAGAATAGTTTAGTTGGCCATTTGATTACTAATTTAATTGGTTCAGCACAACATTATGGGCCGAAGGGCCCGTTCCTGTTTTGCACTTCATTTTCTAGGTTTTACTGCCACTGATATTTCTGAATAAGTCCCTCGTTCTAAAAATGCTGAATTCACTGCCAGTATGATGCTATTGATGCAATCTACTCATAGTGTTCTGCCTCTTATTGGTCTTGGGGACACCCTCATCTGTTTCCCTGACCAGTCTGCAGGTGTGTTTACCCACATCATGGTGATCATTCTGTGTTAACCTTCTTCCATTTGTGTTTTATTGGCATCATGACACAAAAACTGCCTCAATGCAGAAAAATAGAGATTTACGCAACACCTCCTGACATAAACTAAACAGTGTAGATTCATGAGCCTTGGGGAATGCTCTTGGCACTTTTGTGATGTTTATAGTTTATATTTTGTATGTAGCTACTCCTATTGCAAATTTGTCTCTGGATAAATCATGAAAATTAAAACAAACCTGCCTAGAGTTGGCACTGGTTATAGTAACAATCAATGCTGGAAATACACAGCAGGTCAGGCAGCATCAGGGAAAATATATCAATGCTTCCTCTCCATTCTGGTAAAATATCTCAGAGCAGAAACATCACCATCTGGTATGGAGGGGTCACTACACAGGATCAGAAAAAGCTGCAGGAAGTTGTAAACTCATCCAGCTCCATCCCCAGCAAAAGGTGATGGCTCAAAAATGTGGCATCCACCATTAAGGACCCCCATCACCCAGGACATGCCCGCTTCTCATTGCTACCATCAGGGAGGAGGCACAGGAGCCTGAAGACACACACACAATATTTTAGGAACAGCTTCTTCCTCTCTGCTATTAGATTTATGAATGGACAATGAATCCACGTGCATTACCTCACTAATTTCGCTTCTCTTTTTGCTGTACGTATTCAACTGAAACTTTAAAAAATATATTTCTTATTGTAGTTTACAGTTTTAATTATTATGTATTGCACTGTGCTGCTGATGCCAAACATCAAATTTCATGACTTTTGCCAATGATATTAAGCCTCATTCTGAATCTGATTCATTAACCCTTTGTTTCCAGTCACGCTGGGAAATCTGTCAATTGCCCCCAGTATTTTCAGTTTCTCTTTCTGGCACCATATTCCTATTTAACTCTATCTGTGTCCTGGGGATTGTGAGAGTGTGGAACGAGTTGCCAGAGCAAGTGGTCCAGGCGAGCTCGATTTCAATGTTTAAGAGAATTTTTCATAGATACATGGATGGTAGGCTGTAGTCTGCATGCTGGTCGACGGGAGTAGGCTGTTTAAATGGTTTGGTACAGATTACATGGGCAAAGGACCTGTTTCGGTGCTGTACTTTTCTCTGTGTTCGTCCATCGTCGACGTCAATGAGGACTTTGACACCATTATGATGGTGTCAAGACTAGCGCTTGATTTGGATTTAAGTGAGGGAGAGTTGTGCAGCGTCAGCCTCACTCTCCCTTCCCAATTCCCATCTGGATCCAGTGGCAAGACAGAGTCTAGACGGCTGGAGATGGGACTAGGCGCAGTGGATGACCAGGACGTCTTCTGTGTCATATCCTGCTCTACACGTTCCACGATGCTTGCAGAGACTGCCTTCTTGACCGTTGAACTTCCATTAGTTTTGTTCATTCAATCCACCAGAGTCTGTCTTCACATACCGGGATAGACAACTCCCTATCTCACTGAGGGTTTGAGACCCGTCAGCTACTCTCAACTGGTTTAGCCGGCTTGTCGAAGCCGTTGCCCGGGGTGTGGCCACTGTCGCATGCAAACAGCTACGGGGAGCCACAGGTGAGAGCTGAGTGGGGGCCAAAGGTGGACTAACCTCCTTGAAAAGGATGCGACATGTCCCCCCACCAGAGGTGCTACCCCTCCCTGACACCCCATACACCCCACTTTTCTATGACTCTAAGTTCACCACAGCCCTAGGTATTATATCACATGATCTTCTCTCTATTTACTTACTTTGCAACACTTGTGTACTTACAGCAAATGCAAGAAGATTTGCAATCCTTATCTGGTGTGATCTATTTGTAACTCCAGACCCACCATTGCAGATGACTCGAGATGACTTTCGCTGTTCTGGCATAACTTTGAATGAACAATAAATGCCAGCATAGTCAGTAATGTTCACATCATTTGAATGAATGGGTGAATGAATGAATAAGTAGATAGTTAGATAGGCACTCGCAACAGAACAAACGGTTCCAGCCCGAAACGTCGACAGATTGTTTCCACGGATGCTGCCTGACCTGCTGAGTTCCTCCAGCATGTTGTGAGTGTTGCTTTGACCCCAGCATCTGCAGATTATTTTGTGTTTAGATAGACAGGCAGATGGATAGATGGGTAGGTAGATAGATAGATAGACAGACAGATAGATAGAAAGACAGATAGATAGAAAGGTGAATGACTGAATGTGAATTGCTTTTCATTTGGATGCCTATCTGCAATAGATAGTGAAACCACAATTGAATTGAAATGGGAAAACTCAGTATTAGTTCTAATGCTGGTGTTTGAACATCTGGCACCTGTTTCTGTATCTCATAACATCTCATTACCTGCATCCTTCTCTGTTGATCCATGCTCATCATGTCATTTAATTTCTGCTGCAGGACCTACTCATAGATAGAGTCAAAAGCAGTTTCCAACCTGGGGTCTATGTCCCCCTCACTTAATGTTATGAGTCCATGGCATAAAAAAAGATTGGGAACCCCTAGTCAAAAGGCAAGAAAGTCATGCCAAATACTTATAAAATATTTGCTTAGCCATAATTTGACTACTTGGTCTATTCCTGGACAGCATGCTTTAAGATAAATAACAAAGACTTTGGAGAAGATGTAGAAAAGATTTACCAAAATATTTCCAAGCACAAAGTATAGAAATATTCAACTGTTCTCTATGGAACAGAAGAAGAGCCGAGGAGATCAGAAATTGGTTAAAATCATGAAGGATATATCTATATTGACTGAGAGAGAGAATCAAATACAATCAATGGAGGGGTCAAGAACAAAGGGATGCATAATGGATATAATTCACAAAAGAATGATTAAAAACCTGAGGAAAAGTATTATTTTTACATTCAAAAGGAAGCTGAATAAGCACCTAAAACAGCTGTTCCCAACCTGGGTTTCATGAAACCCCTTGCTTAATGGTATTGGTTCTTGGCATAGAAAAGGTTGGGAACCCTTGATCTAAAAGGAAGACATTTGCAGGCTTTGGGTTGTAGGTCATTCCAATGCAGGGTTTCGATCTGAAATATCGACAGTTCCTTTCCTCCCACAGATACTGATTGATCCATTGAGTTCCTCCAGCAGATTGTTTGTTCCTCCAGCAACCTCAGTCTCTTGTGTCTCCTGAGCTGTAATCATTCCCTGATCCTGAATCACTGAGTGTGTGCCTTTGGGCTTCTGTACCTCCTTCCTGTTTGTAGCAATTGGAAGAGAGCATGTACTGGGTAATGGGGGTCTTCAATGATGGCTACCGACTTTCTAAAGCCCCACTCCTTGAAGATATCTTGGATGCTATAGAGACTAGTGTCCATGATGGAGCTGACTAATTTTACAACTTTTTGCAACTTACTTTGATCCTGTGCAGTGCCAAACCCATCCCCCACCACCACCGATACCAAATTGGGATTGCACCAATTGGAATGCTTTCCATTGTTTGTCTCACTCCCATCAGCGAGGAGGCTACATAACATCTACACCAGGACCACCAGACTCAAAAACAGTTGCCCTCCCCCAGATCAGCACCTCCGCTCACTAACACACCCCTCTACACCACAACCACCACTACTTTATCATTTCCTGTCAGAGTCACCTTATGTACAGACACTCCTGTGCCTAGTGCCACCTTATAGACATATAAGCAATCTATGTATACAAACTAGTTTATGCATCTTAAAATTAATATAATTATTATGTGCTTTATCTTATTATGGTTTTTTTGTGTTGCATCGGATCCGGGGTAACAATTTTTTTTTCTCCTTTACACTAGTGTACTGGACATGACATTAAACAATTTTGAATCATGAAGCTTGAATCTATATCACCACAGTAGAACTAACAGTGGCAAGAAATCATGACGGGGCACTGTGTCAAGTTCCTGGGTAACACCTGCAGCTTACCTGTATTACTCCGATCATTTAGGCATAATGCTGGCCTGCTCACTAAATGCTGAGGGAACTCAGCAAGTCAGTTGCCTCACTGATTCCATGACAGTTCCCACTGTGGCTTTTCCATTGCGCAAATAGAGGTATGAAAATTTTGCTGGATAAAGGCCAGTAAATACAATAATAAATGTTTAAATAAAAGCACAAAAAGCCTAAGTACTGTTCAAAATTTCCAATATTGTCATCATTGACTTTCTGTCATATAAATCTTAGATAAAGTGATGAAAGAAACTCCCAGAGAGTTGTGAATTGCTAGAGCTCACTGCTTCTGAGGATTTTCTGTGCCCCACAAAGGGGTAAACGTAAAGCACCTTGAGCTACCAATATGAAAATTGTTTGACACACATTTACAATATGGTCATATCAGTAAGAAATTAACATGAGTCACACTCGCAAAAAATATACATTACTTTAATCCCTGAATATACAGGATATCCTCCTATGTCCTAAACTGATCTTCCACATCCCTCCCAATACGAAAGCCAGGCAGCCCTTAGAGAACCGTCAGCAGCCATCTCAGCCCATGTCGTTATGCATTTTACTGTAGATCTGGAACTTCCTAACTGTACTCAGTGGAAAGGTCTCGCTCTGATGTCAGCAGGTAGAATGCTGGAAATACTGATTCCTGTTGAAGCCAGGGTAACTAAAATTAAGACACATCGATTACTTGCAGAGTATTGTGGATGCAATTCAGCCATTTCTTACAATAGGACAGAGCTGTTAGTATGGGAAACAGCTTTATCCTCTAGGCCGTGAGATTACCGAACTCCCTGCCACCACCCAGATCTCATCACATTTGAAGCACCAGTAACGTTATACTGTTTACTTTTTAACTTGTGCTGTAAGTGCACCTTATTATTTGTTAACTTATATGTGATTATATTACTTTATGTATTGTGTGCATGAGCTACAGAATATGTATTGTGTTTGTACCTTGGTCTGGAGGAACATTGTTTTGTTTGGCAGTATACATGTGTACAGTTGAATGACAATAATCTTGAACTTGAACTTTAGATGTCTTAACTAGGAGAACTCCTACGAGGTATATCTACATGGACCTCACAGCATCTGATTTTCTCAATAATTTACTCAGTTAACCTTGGAGAATTCAATGCGGTTTAGCTCATATGATGCAGATCACTCAAGCTCTTCACTCAAGCATTAGCACAAGGCGTCCAAACATATTAAACATAGCTCATATATTTATATTTATTGGATTTTTTTATTATTGTGTTCTTTATTTTATCGTGCTTCTTTTGTGCTGTATCAGATCTGGAGTAATAATTATTTTGTTCTCCTTTACAAGTGTGTATTGGAAATGACATTAAACAATCCTGAATCTTGAATCTTGACAAATCTTGACAATACACAAGTTCATAAAAATGTAACAGTTCAAAATAACAATGGTTAACTTCTTGTATCTTAATATCCTTTACAAGAGGAAGAGTAAAGTACTGCAGATAGAATTCAGCTTTCCTGCCAGAATAAAGGAATTATTTGAGAGACTGGCTCAGAATTAGGTTTAATATCACTAGCACGACATAGCACAATGAAATTTGTTGTTTTGCAGTTCAATACATAATAATAAAAAATGACAAATGAAAATAAAAAAACTGGTGCTAATGATCAATAACAAAATGAGTTGAATGAACTAAACTGATTCACTGAAATAGAAACAGGCATGGAAGGAAACAAACTGGGCAAAGGTCAATCAAACTGAAAGGTGAAGGTGTGGCAGATGTGACAGTTTAACCTTCAAATCACCAATTCTTACACTATGTCAAGAGTGAGCATAGCAATAAGGCACAAGGTGGTCAATCTGTATCAGCAAGGTCTCTCCCAAGCAGAAATTTTACGGCAGACAGGATATGCTGTCCAAGCTTTTCTGAAGAATCACAAAGAAATGGGGAAGAATGAGGACCAAGTTTGCAATGGTCAACAAGGTAACTGGGTGCAGCAGATGAGAGAAACATCAAACTAATATCCCTTCTAAATTTGCAGAAGTTCAAGACTGCTATCAGCTCTGAGCTCACAGAAACCAAGTTAAATCCCTTTACAGTTCACAGAGGTCTTGTCAGATGTCGTCTTCATGGAAGAGTGGCTGTCAAACACCATTCCTCCAAAGAGAAAACAAAGCCAAGAGACTGGGGTGCTGAACAATGGCAGCAAGTACTTTCGACTGATGAGTCAAAATTCAAAATTTTTCTCTCAGACAGGAAGCAGTTTGTCCACTGAAGGGATAGGGAGCACTACATGATGAGTGTCTGCAGTCAAGGGTGAAGCAAGGCCGTGGTTCCTGCAGATTTGTGTCTGCATTTCTATAATAGCACTGCTCCGACAGCGTGCAGTGTAAAGTGAGTCTAAGGACGGAAGATTGGTTTGTGTGATGTGCTGAACTGTGTTCATGATCTTCTGCAGCTTCTTCTGGTCTTGGACAGGACAATTTCCATACTTCCTGAGAAAACTAAAGAAATTTGGCCTGTCTCCTCAAACCCTCATTAATTTTTATAGATGCACAGTAGAAAGTACTTTCCTATGGTGCATCACAACCTGGTATGGAAGTTGTCCTGTCCAAGACTGGAAGAAGCTGCAGAAGATCGTGAACACGGCGCAGCACATCACACAAACCAATCTTCCATCCTTGGACTCACTTTACACCGCACGCTGTCAGAGCAGTGCTGCCAGGATAATCAAGGACACGACCCACCCAGCCAACACACTTTTTATCCCTCTTCCCTCCGGGAGAAGGCTCAGGAGCTTAAAGACTCATATGGTCAGATTTGGGAACAGCTTCTTTCCAACTGTGCTAAGACTGCTGAACGGATCCTGACCCGGATTTGGGCCGTACCCTCCAACTATCCGGACCTGCCTCTCGGTTTTTTTGTACTACATTACTTTCCATTTTCTATTTTCTATTTATAATTTATAATTTAAATTTTTAATATTTACTGTCGATTTGTAATCCAGGGAGCAGGAAGCGCAGAATCAAATATCGCTATGATGATTGTACGTTCTAGTAGCAATTGTTTGGTGACAATAAAGTATAAATGGAGCTGGTGATCTGGTCAGAATTATGGAATCCTCAATGCAGATGTACAAACAGATTCCTCTTGTAAGTTTTCATGTTTTATTGTTTTACAACATTGAATCACAGTGTGTTTAATTTGGCTAATTTGACACTGATCAACAGAAAAAGACTTCTGCATCAAGGTGAAAACCGATCTGTACAAAGTAATCTAAATTAATTACAAATATAAAACACAAATAATTGATTGCAGAAGTATTCACCCCCTTTAATATGACACACCAAATCATCACTGGTGCAGCCAACTGGTTTTTGAAGTCACATAATTAGTTAAATGAAGATCTGTTTTTGGAAACCTGTGTGCAGTCAAGGTGTTTCAATTGATTGTAGTAAAAATACACCTGTATCTGGAAGGTCCAACTGTTGTTAAGTCAGAACCCAAGCAAAAACTAAAAAAGAAGACAAAGGAACACTCCAAGCTACTCCATAAACAATACAAGTCAAGATATGGAAACAAGAAAATTTCCAAGTCACTGAATATCCCTTAGAGTACAGCTAAGTCAATCATCAAGAAACAGAAAGAATATGACACAGCTGTAAATCTGCCTAGAGCAGACTGTCTTCAAAAACTGAATGACTGTGCAAGAAGGAGACTAGTGAGGGAGGCCACCCACCTATGACAACTCTGGAGGAGTTGCAAACTTCAGTGGCTGAGATGGGAGAGACTGCGCATACAACGACTGTTGCCTGGGTGCTTCACCAGTCACAGCTTTGTGAAGGAGTGGCAAAGTGAAAGCCATTGTTGAAAAAAACTCACATAAAATCTTGGCTAGAGTTTGACAGAGTCATGTGGAGGACTCTGAAGTCAGCTGGAAGAAAGTTCTATGGTTTGCTGAAACCAAAACTGAGCTTTTTGGCCATCAGACCAAATGTTATGTTTGGTGTTAGCCAAAAACAGCACATCATCAAAAACACACCTTCCCTACTGTGAAGCACGGTGGTGGATGCATCATACTGTAGGGATGCTTCACTCCAGCAGGCCCTGGAAGGCTTATGAATGCAGCAAGATACAGGGAAATCCTGGAGGAAAACCTGATGCAGTCTGCAAGAGAACCGTGATTTGGGAGATTTGTTTTCCGGTAAGACTATGACCCCAAGCATAAAGCCAAAGCTACACAGAAATGGCTTAAACACAACAAAGTTAATATCCTGGAGTGGCCAAGTCAGAGCCCAGACCTCAATCCAATTGAAAATTTGTGGCTGAACTTGAAAAAATTAGTTCACTTATGATCCTCATGCAATCTGACAGAGCATGAGCAGTTTTGTAAGGAAGAATAGGGAAAAATTACAGTGTCCTGGTGTGTGAAGCCAACACAGACTCAAGGCTCACACATAAAAGTTGCTGGTGAACGCAGCAGGCCAGGCAGCATCTCTAGGAAGAGGTGCAGTCGACGTTTCAGGCCGAGACCCTTCATCAGGACTAACTGAAGGAAGAGTGAGTAAGGGATTTGAAAGTGGGAGCACTTACTCGCTCTTCCTTCAGTTAGTCCTGACGAAGGGTCTCGACCTGAAACGTCGACTGCACCTCTTCCTACAGATGCTGCCTGGCCTGCTGCGTTCACCAGCAACTTTTATGTGTGTTGCTTGAATTTCCAGCATCTGCAGAATTCCTGTTGTTTACAGACTCAAGGCTGTAATTTCTGCCGATAATGCATCTATTAAATACTGACTTGAAGGGGGTGAATTTAGGTCACTTTGTAAAGATCTGTTTTCACTTTGGCACTAAAGAGTCATTTTCTGTTGTCAAAGCACCAAATTAAACCCACTGTGAATTATTGTTATAAAACAATAAAACATGAAAACTTCTAAGAGGGTGAATACTTTTTATATACATATATATTAAATAAATATTTCATAAAAAGAACAAAATAAGAAAAAAAATAGTGAGGGAACATGGGTTCATTGTCCATTCAGAAATCTGATGGCAGAGGGGAAGAGGCTGTTCCTGAAATGTTGCGTGTTTGTCTTCAGACTTCTTGAAGGTAGAAACGGCGCAAGGACATGTCCTGAGTGAGGTCCTCAATGAAGGATGAAGCCTTTAAGTGGCATCGTCTTTTGATGATGTCCTTGATGCAGCAACCACTTGTAATTTTTAGGCATTCAGTAACATTTTCAGACAACAGTTATTGTAGTTCAACAGGACATAGAGCAATGAGGAGAAAGTTGTGCGACATTTAGGTGAGAAATTCCAGAATTCCAGAATGTAGACACAGCTATCAATAGAAGAGAAATAGAAGCCAAACATGCACAAGAGGCCAGAATTGCAGATAGTTACTAATGGGTCATCCTCATCATTATGTGCTGTGTCATATGATCAGGGTCTTTCCATGATCATGATTGTTCTTGGTAAATTTTTCTACAGATGTGGTTTGCTATTGCCTTTGTAAGGTCTGCGTCTTTACAAGATGGGTGACGCCAAACATTATCAAAACCTTCAAAGATTGTCCACTTGGCGACAGTGGTCGCATAACCAGGACTTGTGATATGCACCGGCTGCTCATTCGACCATCCACCACCTGCTCCCATGGCTTCCCATGACCCCGATGTTACACTTTGCTCAAGGGTGACCTACAAGCTAGCAGAAGAAAGGAGCACCTTACACCTCCTTTGATAGAAACTTATCTCCACCCTGTCACTCATAGCAATGGGTAGGTGAAACAAATGTTCAGCTTTCTGTCATTGGTTACCTGAGAAAGATGTTACAACTTAATAAAACATTGGCTAGTTTGCATTCAGAGTATCTTATCTGCAGTTCTGGTCTCCAAAACGTGGGAAATGTTATTGAGTTGCAGGTAGTACAGAGGATTTTTACCAAAACGTGGCTTTGATTGGAGCATTTTACTTATAAAGAAAACTTAAAGAATGGTTGTTTTCTTTGGAATGGTGACCTGATGAAGTTGTAGAAAATTCTGAGCAGAACAGAAAAGGTAGATGGTAAAAACTACTTTTTTCCACTATGATGGGGGCTTCCAACACAAAATAGCAGGTCTAAGTTAATGCACACAAAATGTTGAGGAACTCAGCAGGTCAAGCAGCATCTATGGAAATGAACAGGTGGTCGATGTTCCAGGCTGAGACTCTTCTTCAAGACTTCGAAGTTTAGTGTTGGGAACTTCTGAGAGAATCTGAAGGAGTTATTTTTCACACTGGGAATGGCTGAACTCTGGAAAGCACTGCTAGAAAAGGTGGTAGAAGCAGATATTCTCACAATATTTAACACCCAGTGGTTAGCATAGCACTATTACAGCTCTGTGTTCCAGAGTTTGGACTTCAATTCAGCGCTGTCTGTACAGAGCTAGTACATTCTTCCTGTCAACTGTGTGGGTTTCTTCCAGGTGCTCTGGTTTCCTCCCACTATCAGAAGATGTACATGTGATTTGGCCAGGATTAAATAGGTGGATTTCTAGCTGGACCACAAATTTGAGAAAATCTGCAGATGCTGGAAATCTAAACAAGACACACAAAATGCTGGAGGAACTCAGCAGGTAAGGACACTTCTATGGAAAAGAGTACAGTCGACGTTTCAGGCCGAGACCCTTCATCAGGACTGGAAAAAAAGATGAGAGGTCAGAGTAAGAAGATGAGGGAGGGAAGGAAGAAATACAAGTGATAGGTGAGACTGGGAGGGCTGAAGTAAAGAGCTGTGGAGCTGATAGGTGAAAAAGATAAAGGGCTGGAGAAGGCGGAATCTAATAAGAGAGGACAGAAGACCACGGAAGAAAGGGAAGGGGGCGGAGCATCAGAGGGAGGTGATGGGCAGGCAAGGAAATAAGGTGAGAGAGGGTAAAGGGGATGGGAAATGATGAAGAAGCGGGAGGATGCCATTGCAGGAAGTTTGAGAAATCAGTGCTTATGCCATCAGGTTGGAGGCTACCCAGATGGAATATAAGGGGTTTCTCCTCCAACCTGAGTGTGGACTCATCTACTGCAGTAGAGGAAGCCATGGACTGAAATGTCAGAAAGGGAATTTGAAGTGGAATTAAAGTGGGTGGCCAACTATGAGATTCCTCTTTTTCTGGTGGACAGAATGTAGGTACTCGGAGAAGTTGTCTCCCAACCTATGTCAGGTCTCACCAATATACTGGAGGCCACATTGGGAGCACCAGATACAGCAGATAGCGCCAACAGACCTAGCTGGTGTGGCTCATTTGGCTGAAAAGTCTTGTTCTGAGATGTATCTCTGAATAAATGCATAGATAATAAGCATCTACGTAGACTGTTATAGCCAGGGTGGTAATGGGGATAAGTGCCCACTACCTAGTAAATACTCCCAATGGTGTGCATTTCTGACAACCAGGCTCTGACAACCAAGTCTAGCCACTGGCCTTTATGTGTGGCTTAGCTACTAGTCCAGTTTCTACTGACAGGAGAAGGGGCAAAGGCAGATTACTAGCGCATTAAAACCTGTTGCTTTGTGCAGATGAGGTTCGTCAGCCATCTTTGTCAGCTCATCCAGGAGAAGAAATACTCTGATCTGAAACCTTTGCTGCCTTATAACTATCCCCACTCATGGCGAAGGCTTCAAGAGTGAATCTGGACATGGAGTCTCTAAGGCAGAACCATGTTGAGTTCAACGCTGACTGGCAGCTTCTGTGATGCTGCCGGTGCCAAGCTGTATTGATCTCTGCCATTCTTTTGGCTTCATCAGATGTGTGGAGAGGCGGAGCCTGCAGCATGGGCAACAGGTTGCTCTCCATATCGCACTACACTAGTTTGCATCTTGGCCTGTGTATCACCTCGAAAGCTGGGACCTTGATCAACCATGAGTTTCAGGTAAGAACCGAAATTGCCAAGACACATTGAAATGTTGTTGGAAAAGTTGTTAGAAATGTGCAGTATGCAGACCTATTGAGAGTATTGCACAACTGGTCCCTTGGTGTACGTTCAATGTTCAAAGTACATTTATTATCAAAGTAGGTGTGCAATATACAACCCAGGGATTTGCGTTCCCACAGACAGCTATGAAACACAGAAACACCGTTTTATCTGGCCAAAGAAAACATCATACATTCAGCACACAAAAAAAGAACAAATCATGCAAAACAGCAAAAAACACTGAATTTAAGCATCAAACCACAGAGTCAATGAAACAGTCGAGGAACCTTCAGGTTAGTTCAGTCCAATTCAATTTATCATTGTGTCTTTCGTTAACCGCCAGCCACAGAGCAACTTCACCCTTATCGAACTTTCACAAAGTAGTAATAAAAAAAGGAGTAACCAGAAACCAGAGACACATCATTACATGAATTGCAGTGACCAATCCACAAACTGCATTGATTAAACCTTGCCCAAGAACCAAGACTCCAGCAACACTGAGCGAGAGGAAGAGAGAGACTGGTCGAACGCAGGAACCTTCTTCCAGGAGCACCAAGTGAGAAGGTGGGAGAGAGAATGGTCAAATGGAGACATTTTCCTTGGGCAGGCAGATGGCACTCACCTTTCATTCTTGTCCTAATTGATTTCAATCTTGCTCAACGCTTTATTCGGTGAGATTGTCAAGAAGTGGTGTCGATTGTGGTCAGGATCCCCATCTCTAGGCTTCTTGGCCTCCAAGCTCCATACTCAGCTCCAAACCTTACGGAACTCCCTCGGAGATAGCCAAGTGCCAAATTACTCAGTCGGCCTGAAATCAAAATGCAAACCACATGCTCCGATTGGAGCAGAACCATATCTGAAAGAAGAAGTTTTTCATGAAATGTCTGAAGGATATTTATTGCCTTTAGTCTCATTTTGTTTGCTGGCAGCATCTTCTTCTTCAACTATGTGGAAGAAATAGCACAATGACAGCTTTATAAGTCTGTGAATATTTAACCAGTGGATTAATAATGTGGTGTACGTTGGAGTGTTGGCGTGTTTTTGGCAGTTGACAACAGTTGTCATTCTAGGTTAAAATATAAACCATGTAGTGGCAAGCAAAGACACAAAAGATTGCTGATGCTGGAATCCGAAGAAACACACTAAAAGCTTATTTTTAAAGTGGAGGTTCATAGGCTTGATAAGGCATTGTTCAGTCTGTATTTGGAGTATTGTGAGCAGTTCTGCAACCCTTACCTAAGAAAAGATGTGCTGACATTGAAGAGGGTCAAGAGAAGGTTAGTGAGAATGATTCCAGGAATGAAAGGGTTAATTTATGAGGAGCGTTTGATGGCTCTGGGCCATCAAATCTATTGAATATTAAAAGGCCTAGATAGAGTGGTTGTGGAGAGGGTGGTGAATCTGAAGGATTTATTACCACAGACAGATGTGGAGGCCAAGTCATTGAATATATTTAAAGTGGAGGTTGATATGTTCTTTATCAGTTCGGGAGGAAAAGGCTGAGGAGAAGCAGGAGAATGGGGTTGAGAGGAATACTATATCAGCCATGATTGAATGGTGGAGCAGGTTCAATTGACTGAATGGCCTAATCCTGCTCCTATGTCTCATGGTCTTATGGTCTTGACCTAGTGGTAAGTGAAGGTCTGTATTAGGCAAACCTGGTAGGAAGCACATAATCATAATTCAGAGATTGCAGTAGGATCTGGACCAGCTGGAAGATAGCAGATAGAATTTAATGCAGACAAGTGTGATGTGTTGAACTTTGGTAGGACCAACCAGGTTGGGTCTTACATGGTGTGGGGTCAGGAACTGAGAAGCATGGTAGAACAGAGGAATTTGAGAATACAGTTTCACAATTCCTAGAGCATGGTGTCACAGTAAGATAGGGTCATTAGAAAAGCTTTGAGCACGTTGCCCTTCATAAATCAATGTATTAAGTGCAGAAGATGATGGTGAAACGTAATTTGGATGGGGTTTGGTCACCTATCTATAGGAATAATATCAATAGGACTGAAAGGATGCAGAGAAACTTTACAAGGACATTGCCAAGACTTGAAGATCTGAGTTACAAGGAAAGGTTGAACAGGTTAGGACTATTCTGTAAAGCAGAGGAGAATGAGGAGAGATTTGATAGAGGTATACAAAATTATGATTGGAATAAATAGAGTAAACGCAAACAGGCTTTTTTTCTACTGCTTGCTCAGATTACAACTAGAGTCATAGGTGAAAGAGTGAAAGGTTTAAGGGGAACTTGAGGGGAAACCTGTTCACTCAGAAGGAGGCAAACAACAGGAATTCTGCAGATGCTGGAAATTCAAGCAACACACATCAAAGTTGCTGGTGAACGCAGCAGGCCAGGCAGCATCTCTAGGAAGAAGTACAGTCAACGTTTCAGGCCGAGACCCTTCGTCAGGACTCAGAAGGAGGTGTGAGTATGGAATCAGCTGCCAGTGGAAGTGAAGGATGCAGGGTCGATTTCAACATTTTAGATAAATTTTGGTAAGTACATGGATGGGAGGAGCATGGAGGTCTATAAAAGTGCAGCAGGGACCAGAGGGCCTGTAACACTCTATAACTCTATGATTCTAATTGATAAATGTTGAGGTAAATTATTGATTGTTGCTACTGAGTTTAATACAGAAGCCTTGTCGATTAGTTACATTATTACAAATAGCTCCAATTAGCAGCTCTTCTGGCTTCTGTCAGAAGCTTTTGGCGTCAAGCCCTTCCTCGTGATTTAAGCGCATAAACATGACAGTTGACTTAGTGTTGCCTTGAGGAATGTTTGGTGGCACCTTTTTAATGGGATGCTGAACTGTGTTAATGACCTTCGAATTGCTGAGATGAACGGAAACGGCCAGGAGCTCCCACTAGGTTGTGCTGCTTTCCCGGTGCCAATCCTTGGAAATCAGCCAAGGCAACGCAAGAGGATTGGAGGATATCAAAAATAAATTGTGTCAATCGCAGCTTTGAGTTACTCATTCTTTGGCATGGTTTTAGAAAACTGTACCAGAATCAGCCATTACTCCTGACAAATTAGCTCAGAAAGTTGTTTCCATAAGATATAGGAGCAGAATTAGGCAATTTGGTCCATTGTGTCTACTCGGCCATTTCAACATGGCTGATCCATTCTTCCTTTCAACCCCAGTCTCCTGCCTTTTCCCCGTAGCCCCTCATGCCCTGACCAATCAAGAATCTATCAACCTCTGCCTTAAACATACATAGAGACATGATCTCCACAGCTGCCTGTGGCAACAAATTCCACAGATTCACCCTTCTCTGGCTCAAGAAATTCCCCCTCATCTCCGTTCTAAAAGGACGATCCTCTATTCTAAGGCTGTGTCCTCCGCTCTTAGACTCTCCCACAATAGGACACATCCTCTCGACATCCACTCTATCAAGGCCTAAAGGTGTTGAATCTTTGTGGATAGAGCTAAGGAACTAAAGGGCAAAATGACCCTGATGGGAGTTGTATACAGACTCCCAAAAAGTAGTAAGGATCTGGTCTACAGATCACAGTACGAGATAGAAAATGTATGTCAAAAGGGCAATTTACAATAGTCCTGGGGGATTTCAATATGCAGGTAGAAATCAGGTTGATGCTAGATTCAAGGAGGGGGACTTTCTAGAGTGCCTATGAGATGGCTTTTTAGAGCAGCTCGTGGTTGAGACCACTAGGGGATCAGCTATTCTGGATTGAGTGTTGTGCAAAGAACCAGAATTGAATAGAAAGCCAAAGGTAAAAGAACCCTTAGGGACCAGTGATCATAATATGATTGAATTCACCCTGAAATTCGAGAAGGAGAAACTAACGTCACATGTATCAGTATTACAGTGGAGAAAAGTGAATTACAGAGTTACGAGAGAAGAGTTGGCCAGAATTGACTGGAAAAGAACAGTGGCAGAGCAGCAATGGCTGGAATTTCTGGAAGCAATTTGGAAGGTACAGGATATATACATCCCAAAGAGGAAAAAGTATTCCAAAGGAAAGATGACACAACTGTCACAAACAAGAGGTCAAAGCTAGCATAAAAGTCAAAGAGAGGGCATCCAATAGAGCAAAAATTAGTCATAAGTTAGAGGATTTTAAAAACTAACAGAAGGCAACTTAAAAAGTTATTAAGAGGTAAAGATGGAATACAAAAGTAAGCTAACCAATAATATTAATGAAGATACCAAAAGTTTCATCAGATATATAAAGTGTAAAAGAGAGATGAGAGTGGATATCAGTTCACTGGAAAACGATGATGGAGAGGTGGTAATGGGGGACAAGGAAATGGAGAATAAACTGAATAAGTATTTTGCATCAGTCTGCACTGTGGAAGACACTAGCAGTATGGTGCAAATTCCAGGTTTCAGGGGTCATGAAGTGTGTGTATTTTCCATCACTAGGGAGAAAGTTCTTGGGAGGTTGAAAGGCCTGAAGATAGGTAAGTCACTTGGACAAGATGATGTATACCCCAGTGTCTGAAAGAGATGGCTGAAGAGATTGTAGGGACATTAGTAATGATTTTTAAAGAATCACTACATTCTGGTATGATTCCAGAAGTCTGGAAATTTGCAAATGGCAACACCACTCTTCAAGAAGGGAGAGAGACAAAGGAAAGGAAACTGCCATACATTTCATCTGACCTCAGTGTTTGGGAAGATGTTGGAGTTGACTATCAAAGATGAGGTCTTAGGGTACCTGGAGGCCATGATAAAATAGTCAGCATGGTTTCCTCAAGGATAAATTTTGCCTGACAAATCTGTTGGTGAGAGAAGAAGATGGCAGCGCGACGCAGCGCGCACAGCTCTCCGGTGAAATGATATTGTATCTGTTAAATAGGGGCAGTGGACAATTCTGATTTGATGGAGACAGACATGAAAGCACAGAGGAACATCTGGAGAAATTTCTGAAATGCCGGTTCGCTGCCGCTGCTACTGTGCGATCGAAAATCTCCGGAGCGAAGGCCCAAAAATCCCCGGCTTTGCCTGCTGCTGGCGACTGAGGCTGAGAGTGAAGCGTTTGGATAGAGATGGTGCTCGGTACTTGGTGTCGGAGGGCTGATCAGAGCTCAGTTTTCGGACGACTCAGACTGTGTCGGGCATGGCAAGGAGAGTTTTCTTCCTTCTCCCATCTGCGTGAGATGTGGGACTTCCGAGAGACTTTGAACTTTTTTACTGTGCCATGGCCTGTTCTTCATCAAGTTATGGTATTGTTGCATTGTTGTAACTATATGTTATAATTACGTGGTTTTTGTTAGTTTTTCAGTCTTGGTCTGTCCTTTGTTTCTGTGATATCACACTGGAGGAATATTGTATCATTTCTTAATGTCTGCATTACTAAATGACAATAAAAGAGGACTGTGTGTCCTCATAGTCTAATCTATTCTATTTTGAAGAAATAACAAGCAGGATAGACAAAGGAGAATTGGTTGATGTTGTGCACTGAGACTTTCAGAAGGCCTTTAACAAGGTGCCATACATGAGGCTGCTTATCAAGCTATGAGCCCACGGTATTACAAGAAAAATACTATCATGGTTAAAGCAGTGGTTGATTGGCAGGAGGCAAAGAGTGGGAATAAAGGGAACCTTTTCTAGCAGGCTGCTGGTGACTACTGATTTGTGTTGTGATAGATTCTTTTTATGTTTTATGTCAATGTTTTGGATGATGCTTTGTTGCAGATTTTGTAGACAATATGCAGATAGGTAGATTTGAGGAAGTCAAGAGGCTACAGAAGGACATAAATTATGAGAATGGGCAAAGAAATGGCAGATGGAATACAGTGTCAGGAAGTGTATGATCATGCACTTTGACAGAAGAAATGAAAAGTTGACTATTTCCTTAATGGAGAAAGATTACAAAACAAAACTGAGACACAAAATGATCCAGGAGTCTTTGTGCAGGATTTTCTGAAAGTTAATTTGCAGGCTGAGTCTGTGCTAAAGAAGGCAAATACAATGTTAGCATTAATTTCAAGAGGACTAGAATATAAGAGCAAGGATGTAATGTTTAGACTTTATAAAACACTGGCGAGGCTTCACTCGGAGTATTGTGAGCGGTTTTGGGCCCCTTATCTTAGAAAGGATGTGCTGAAACTGGACAGAGTTGAAATGAGGATGATGAAAATGATTCCAGGATTGAATGGCTTGTCATATGAAATGTGTTTGATGGCTCTGGGGCTGTATTCTCCAGAAGTCAGAAAAATAAGTGTTGACCTCATTGAAGCCTATAGAATGGTGAAAGGCCTTAATAGAGTGGATGTGGAGGGATGTTTCCTATGGTGGGGGAGTCGAAGACTAGAGGACACAATCTCCAATAGATGGGGCTTCTATTTGGAATGGAGATGAGGAGGAATTTCTTGAGGTAGAGTGTGTTGAATCTGTGGAATTCTTTGCCACAGGCAGCCGTGGAGGATACATTTGGTTGTACAGTCAGATGACAATAAACTGGAACTTGAAAGGCTCCAAATAAATCTGAATGTTGACAGTTAAGCATCTGATATTGGTATTATTTTATTATTGCCACATGTACCAAGATGCAGTGGAAAATTTAGTTTTACCAGCCATGCATACGTTTCAAAACACAGCAACCTGGGGTAGAACAGGAGAAAAACAATAACAGAATGTGTAACAAAGTGTTACTGATGGTAACAGGGAAAATGTGGTACAGGAGGAAAATAAGATGCAAGGGCCAAGACAAAGCAGACTGTGATATCAACAGTTTATCTGTTACATACATGAATTCCTTTGAATAGTTTTATAACAGGAGCAAGGTAGCTACCCTTCAGCTTGGTTGTGTACGCTGTCGATTATTTGTAACTTCAAACTAATGGAAGGGAGCAGAACAACAAATATCAGTGGTGGGAAACGTCTTTGACTATCCCAAATGCTTTTCCAAAGAGGTTCAAAGTACATTTATTATCAAAGTATTTATACTTTACACAACCTTGAGATTTGTCTCATTACAGGAAACCACAAAACACAGAAACCCAATAGAACACATTAAAACAAAATATGACCATAAGAGATAGGAGCAAAATTAGGCCATTCAGCCCATCAAGTCTGCTCCATCACTCCAAAATGTCTGATCCTGGATCCCTTTCAACCCCACCCACCTGCCTGTTCGCTATATCCTTTGGTGGCCTGACCGATCAGAAAATGATCAAATTCTAGCATACCCACAGACTTGGACTCCACTGCAGTGTCCAATCCGCCTGGGCAAGCTCCTCTCTCATGCCTCTGTAATTCCTTTTATTCCATTGCAATGCTGATACATGTGAGTTATGCTACTTTCTCTCAAGTTGCTGAATGAATTCAATCATATTGCCTCCAAAGGGTTCCGTTACGTCAAGCTCCCTAGTAAGATCTGGGTTATGACACAACACCCAGTCTAAGCTAATCTTTTCCAGTGTAGGCTCGAGCACAAGCTGCTCTAAAAAGCCATCTCACAGGCATTCAACAAATTCCCTCTCTTGCGATCCGACACCAATCCTGTTACAATTGTGTCAAGAACCATATTACATTCCTTTTTCAGATCCCTTTGCAATCTCAACCCAACATGTTAGCTACTATTTGGAGGCCTATATATGATCCCCGTAATAGATTTTTTACCCTTGCAGATTCTTAACTCCACCCAAAAAGATTCAACATTCTCTGACTCTAAGTCACCTCTTTCTAAAGATGTAATCCTATCTCTTACCAACAAAACCACACCATTGACTACGCCATCCTGCCTGTCCTTTTGATACAAAGTGTATCCTTTTATGTTAAACTCCCAACAATGGCCTTCTTTCAGCCACGACTCAGAAGTGCCCACAACATCATACTGACTCATCTCTAATTGTGCCAAAAGTTCATCCACTTTATTCTGAAAGCTACGTGCACTTAAATACAATACATTTGTTTGTCCTTTCTTACATAAGAACATAAGAATTAGGAGCAGGAGTAGGCCTTCTGGCCCATCAAGCCTGCTCCACCATTCAATAAGATCAAGGCTGATCTGGCCATGGACTCATCTCCACCTAGCTGCCTTTTCCCCATAACCTTTAATTCCTATACTATGCAAAATCTATCCAACTTTGTCTTAATTACATTTACTGTAGTAGCCTCCACTGCTTCATTGGGCAGAGAATTCCACAGACTCTCCACTCTCTGGGAAAAGCAATTCCCCCTCTTCTCCATCCTAAATCTACTCTCACGAATCTTGAGGCTATGTCCGTTAGTTGTAGTCTCATCTTCCATTGGAAATAACTTTCCAGCCTCTATCTTATCTATCCCTTTCATAACTTTATATGTTTCGATAAGATATCCCCTCATCTTTCTGAATTTCAGTGAGTACAGTCCCAGGCGACTCAATCTCTCCTCATAGGTTAATCCCTTCATCTCTGGAATCAACCTGGTGAACCTCCTCTGCATTACATCCAAAGCCAGTATATCAGTCCTCAAGTAACGAGACCGGAACTGCTTGCAGTACTCCATGTGCGGCCTCACCAGTATCCTGTATATTTGCAGCATAACCTCCCTACTCTTAAATTCAATCCCTCTAGCAATGAAGGCCAACATTCCATCTGCCATCTTGATAACCTGCTGCACCTGCAAACCAACATTTTGTGATTCATGCACAAGCACTCCCAAGTTCCCTCTGCACAACAGCATGCTGTAATTTTTTACTATTTAAGTATTAATCTGATGACCTCGCATTCACCAACATTGTACTCCATCTGCCAGGCCCTTGCCCATACACTTAACCTATCTACATCTCTCTGCAGACTCTCCGTATCTTCTGCACAATTTGCTTTTCCATTCAATTTAGTATCATCAGCAAACTTAGATAAACTACACTTGGTCTCCTCTTCCAGATCATTAATGTATATCGTGAACAGGCGCGGGCCCAGCACTGACCCCTGCGGCACACCATTTGAAGTGCACCTTCAATAACTCCAAAAGACTGAAGTTGGGTAAAATACTGAAAGGTTTTTATTCGCTGTACAACAATCTGACCTCCATGGTGAGTGTCTGCCCCTGGACTGAGGGGGAGGAGCAAGGCGAAACACCTTTATACAGGGTTCTCTGGGAGGAGCCACAGGGGCAGTCAGCAGAGGGGCGTGTCCAGACAGTTAACCCAGTTACAACATATATATGGTTTACCACACCATTCACCACTGATTACCAACCAGAGAAACACCCATGTATCCTAATGCCCTGCTTTCTATTAGTTAACCAATCCTCTATCCATATTAATACAACACACCCAACTCTATGTATCCTTATCTAATGGATAAGTCTTTTATATGACACCTTCTCAAATACCTTCTGGAAATCCAAGTAAGTAATGTCCATCTGTTCTTCTCTATCCACTGCACTCATTATATCCTCAAAGAACTCCAGTAAGTTTGTGAAACAGGACTTGCCTTTGCTGAATCAATGCTGCATCTGCCTGATGGATCCATTTTTTTCCAGATGCCTCTCTAGTTCTTCTTTAATGATAGCTTCAAGCATTTTCCCAACTGTCTGTCTGTCTAGGTATCATATCCGATGCGGACTTTGGTGACCATGGTTTTCCATATAGATCTATCCTTCATTTTTTGGATGACTTCTATTTCCTCAATGTGTAGCAACCTGGCTATACTTTTGATGTACATAAGCCGAGGTCTTCCTCTAGGTTTGCTCCCCTCAATCTTTCCACAGAGTATAAGTTTTTCTAGTTCATCTTTCCGCATGATGTGTCCTAGGAATCTGAGTTGACTTTCTCTTGTTGTTGGTATGAGAGATGGAACTGCTTGGGCTCTTCTGAGAACTTCTTCATTTGATGTGTGTGTGATCCATGATATTTTTAACATTCTCCTGTAGAACCATAATTCAGCTGCTTCTAGTCTCTTTTCCATTGCTGGAGAAATGGTCCAGCATTCACTTCCATAAGTCAGGATAAAATAAATGTAGTACTGTAGTATTCTGTTTTTAGTGTACATGCTCATCTTTCTTTCTGCTAATATGGTCTTCATTTTTTGGAAAGCTTCTTTCACCATTGCTATTCTGTATTTGATATATGTGTCGCACCTGCCATTACTTGTTATTAGGCTGCCAAGATATTTAAATTTGTTGACTTGTTTGATGTTTGTAGTTCCGATCTTGATCACACGTTGTGGGATGTTTGTCTTTCTGGAGATGACCATGCTTTTTGTCTTCTTGGTGTTGATTGAGAGGCCTCTGTGATTACTTTCTGCTGCCACTATAGTGAGTAGTTCTTGAAGTTTTATTTCTGAGTCAGCTGTTAGTACGATGTCGTCAGCATATCTGATGTTAGTTATATTATGGCCTCCAATTGTGAATCCTTTGATGTCTTTGATACTTCTCAAGATATTTTCACTATACAGGTTGAATAAGCCTAGTGAAAAGACACAACCTTGCCTGACTCCTCTCATGATATTCACATACTCACTCACTTCTCCTTCTATTCTGATGGATGCTGCCTGGTCCCAGTATAAGTTTCTTAAGAAACGTATATCTTTCCCACCTATGTCAAGATCTTGAAGCATTTCCAGAAGATCTTGCTGTCTGACAGTGTCAAAAGCTTTTGTATAGTCAATGAAACATAGGTAGATGTCTTTTTGTACCTGGATAGCTTATTCACTGATCATCCGTAGCACGAAAATTGCATTTCTGGTTCCAGTGTTTTCCACAAAGCCGAATTGTTCTTTACTGATTTCTGGTTTTATACAGAGTCTTGCTCTCATCATGATTACTCTGAGAATAATTTTTGCTACGTGGCTCATCAGGCTTATTGTACGATGTAACTCACATTCTGTTGCTCCCTCTTTCTTTGGAAGTGTGATGAACACTGATTTACTTAAATCATCAGGTATCTCCCCATGATCATAGATTTCATTTGCTATTTCTGTTATTTTCTCTATTCCAAAATCTTCTAAGGCCAGTATCATTTCAACAGCGATGTTGTCTGGACCAGATGCTCTGTTATGTTTTGTTTTATTTATGGCTGCTTGAATTTCTGATTTTAGAATGCTAGGTCCTTCAAGATTCTTCTTTATGTTCGGTTTTTCTCCTCTTTGGTCTTCAAAAAGTTCTTTTATATATTCTGTCCATCTGTTTAGGATTTCCTCTTTGTTCATAATTAAGCTGCCATCTTTTGTCTTGATGCAAGGTAATTTCCCCATTAGTTCTTTAATCTTATTGTGCATCAACTTTGTTCCAGGGTTATGGGTTTGTAGCATTTCTGTCTCTGAGCATTTCTCATTTAGCCATCTGTCTTTAACTTCTGTGCATTTTCTTTTTATTGTCTTTTCAGGTTGTTTGTATTCTTTGCTGTCTCTTAGTTTGATGGTCTGTTTTTGTTGCATCAATTGTATTATATCTTCAGTTATCCATTTCTTCTTACTTTTCCGGTCTTTTCGTGGGATGGTTTCTTTTGCAGCTTCAACCATGGATTCCTTCAGTATGTCCCAGGAAGATTTACCGCCTTCATCCTGCAGCAATTGAAAATGGTTTTTCACCTTGATTGTGTATTCTGCTTTCAGATGAGGGTTGTTTTGTAGTTGTTGATAATCTAGTGGTTCTGATCTTTTTGGTTTCTTTAATTTTCTCATCTTTATTTTCATTTTGCAAATGACTGGTGTGTGATCGCTTCCACAGACTGCTCCAGGGTAGCTTTTAGATTGAGTTATCGAGTTTTTGAATCTGTTATTGATTGTTATGTAGTTGATATGGTTTTTGTTGTTCCCATCTGGGCTTCTCCATGTCCATTTCCTTCTTGGATGTTGTTTAAACCAAGTGTTGGTGATTATCTTATAGTTTGTTTTACACCATGATATAAGCTTTTCTCCTCTTTCATTTCTTTCTCCCAGTCCCTGGTCCCCAACAATATGGTCTTCTCATCCCTCACCAACTTTTGCATTGAAGTCACCCATGACTATGATGGCTTCTTGTGATTTGCATTCTTCTAGTGCTTATCTAGGGAGTGATAGAAGGCATCAGTTTCTTCCTCTGAGCTTGCCATTGTGGGTTCATATACTTGGATGATAGAGATGTTGTTTTGTTGTCCTTTTAGTTTGATTAGCATCATTCTGTCTGAGATACGCCAGTATCCTAGCAGACTCTTGGATGTTTCTTTGCCTAAGATGATTGCAACACCCTTTTCATGTTTATCTCCACCAGAGTATCTCATCCTGTAGTCGTCTGATTGGAATACTCCAGTGACTTTCCATCTTATTTCACTTAGGCCTAGGATGCTGACTTCTTGCCTCTTCATTTCTAATTTTACGTTTTCTAGCTTACCAGCTTGGTGCAGGGTTCGAATGTTCCAAATGGCAATTCGCAGTCTCTTGTTCTTGCAGACAGTAGTGGTATGATTAACCATGGTTGTACTAGGGATAAAATACAAGAAGTAGCTTCCCCTTGCTTGCTTCCGATGCAGTGTCTTTACAAGATGGGTGACCCTGAACATTATCCTATTAAAAGGATCTACTGCTCAGCCTCTGAGAAGCAGGAACCATTGACTGTGTTACTCACAACTTGCCTTCTGCTTCATCCACCACCTGCATTCCGTGGCTTCACTGTAACCCAAGTAGGGAGGCTAACAGGTGCTACATCTTGCCTAATGTGACCTGGAGGTAGCTGTGGTTAATGGTATCCTCATTATCCAAAGCAAATATTCCACAGCCAGATGTAGTTTATCTTCATACCCAGGAGAGATTTTTTTTAAGTTTGTTTAAGTTTATTTCAATAAACTAACAGAAAATTGTGTAGATTGAATACTGAAGCCAAATGGAAGTAACTCTTCAACAAACACAACACAGCTCCCTTTCATTCCTTTATATTTAAAGTAACCAATATCTGCTTCATAATAAATCGAAGGAAAGTCACACAAATAAACATTTCCCAAAATAAAAAGGATGAAATTCTTGTGCTTTTATTCTTGATGTGTAATTCAATCTGGCTTTGTAGGTTTCATCCAGTTGCTATCCTTGTCTCAGATTCAAAGTTTAAGAACGTCAATACTTTCTACTTCTATATCTCTAAAAACTATAACAGAGTTAATCTTCCATTCAGAGATACCTGGAAAGTTTTGTTCCACACCATAAACACCAGCTTAAATAGTGAACCTCTGGAAGCAATCTTTTCATACTTCTCACCCTGAAATCCCCAGCCATCAGGTCCGCGAGAATTAAAGATAATATTTTTCAAGTTCCTCTTTAAAACGGGGATTGAAATGGAATAAAATGTCAGCATTAGGATGGTCGCCCCTCTGAAAATTAACATTGAATCTCAGAGGGTCATCAGTCAACTTTCCTTTAACAACAACTATTGATTCTTCACTTAATTCTTCATCAAATTTTGCAGTACAGGAATAATCGGGCGGTAGAGCTTGAGGATGTTCATTGTGCGGGAGGTCGAGGCGGCTCAGACACGACGGGAACGGACGGACGGACACAACCGGTTAACGGACGCTGCCCTGCTCACACAACCGTTCGCCTTGGATTTTTCCCAACTATAGATGTTAAACTAACTGACCTATAGTTACCCTCCTTTTGCCTACTTCCTTTTTTGAACAGTGGAGTGACATTCACCGTCTTCCAATCTGCCAGGACCTGCCCAAATTCCAGACAATTTTGGTAAATTATCACCAAAGCCTCAACTATAACTTCTTCCATTGCTTTCAGTACCCTGGGATGCATTCCATCAGGACCAAGGGACTTACCTATGTTTAGGCCCACAAGTTTGCTCAGTGCTACCTCTTTAGTGATAGCTATTGTATCGAGGTCCTCACCTCCCATCGGATCCCTATCCTTTCTATTTGGCATGTTAGACATATACTAAACGTAAAGACCAACACAAAATTGTCATTACATAGAAACATAGAAAATAGGTGCAGGAGTAGGCCATTCAGCCCTTCAAGCCTGCATCGCCATTTATTATGATCATGGCTGATCATCCAACTCAGAACCCCGCCCCAGCCTTCCCTCCATACCCCCTGACCCCCGTAGCCACAAGGGCCATATCTAACTCCCTCTTAAATATAGCCAATGAACTGGTCTCAACTGTTTCCTGTGGCAGAGAATTCCACAGATTCACCACTCTCTGTGTGAAGAAGTTTTTCCTAATCTCGGTCCTAAAAGGCTTCCCCTCTATCCTCAAACTGTGGCCCCTCATTCTGGACTTCCCCAACATCGGGAACAATCTTCCTGCATCTAGCCTGTCCAATCCCTTTAGGATCTTATACGTTTCAATCAGATCCCGCCTCAATCTTCTAAATTCCAACGAGTACAAGCCCAGTTCATCCAGTCTTTCTTCATATGAAAGTCCTGCCATCCCAGGAATCAATCTGGTGAACCTTCTTTGTACTCCCTCTATGGCAAGGATGTCTTTCCTCAGATTAGGGGACCAAAACTGCACACAATACTCCAGGTGTGGTCTCACCAAGGCCTTGTACAACTGCAGTAGTACCTCCCTGCTCCTGTACTCGAATCCTCTTGCTATAAATGCCAGCATACCATTCGCCTTTTTCACCGCCTGCTGTACCTGCATGCCCACTTTCAATGACTGGTGTATAATGACACCCAGGTCTCGTTGCACCTCCCCTTTTCCTAATCGGCCACCATTCAGATAATAATCTGTTTTCCTATTTTTGCCACCAAAGTGGAGAACTTCACATTTATCCACATTAAATTGCATCTGCCATGAATTTGCCCACTCACCCAACCTATCCAAGTCACCCTGCATCCTCTTAGCATCCTCCTCACAGCTAACACTGCCACCCAGCTTCGTGTCAT
Source organism: Mobula birostris (assembly GCF_030028105.1). Classification (NCBI taxonomy): domain Eukaryota; kingdom Metazoa; phylum Chordata; class Chondrichthyes; order Myliobatiformes; family Myliobatidae; genus Mobula; species Mobula birostris. The sequence continues at coordinate 248,281,362 of NC_092370.1, read as the reverse complement.
CCGCAAACTTGGAGATGTTGCATTTAATTCCCTCATCCAAGTCATTAATATATACTGTAAACAACTGGGGTCCCAGCACTGAGCCTTGCGGTACCCCACTAGTCACCGCCTGCCATTCTGAAAAGGTCCCGTTTATTCCCACTCTTTGCTTCCTGTCTGCTAACCAACTCTCCACCCACACCAATACCTTACCCCCAATACCGTGTGCTTTAAGTTTGCACACTAATCTCCTGTGTGGGACCTTGTCAAAAGCCTTTTGAAAATCCAAATATACCACATCCACTGGTTCTCCCCTATCCACTCTACTAGTTACATCCTCAAAAAATTCTATGAGATTCGTCAGACATGATTTTCCTTTCACAAATCCATGCTGACTTTGTCCGATCATTTCACCGCTTTCCAAATATGCTGTTATCACATCCCTGATAACTGACTCCAGTAGTTTCCCCACCACCGACGTTAGGCTAACCAGTCTATAATTCCACTTTAGCCTCCCTTTTCCACTTCATATAATTATAAAATCTTTTACTATTCATTTTATACTTTGTGCTTGTTTATTGTTATAATCTAGCGTCCCTTTCTTTATTGCTCGCTTAGTGGTTCTTTGTTATTTTTTAGTGTTTTCCCAATCTTCCAGTTTCCCACTACTCTTGATGACTTTGTATGCATGAGCTTTTAGTCTGATGTCTTCTTTTAATTCCTTAATTATCCAAGGCTGGTCAATGTGCAAGTTAAAGTTCCCCATGATAATTGCTGTTCCATTCTTACATGCCTCAGCTATTTCTCCGTCTATTGCCTGTCCCACTGTAATGTTGTTATTCGGTGGCTGATAAACAACTCCCATCAGTGATTTTTTTTCCCTTTACTATTGCTAATCTCTACCCAGATGGATTCAACATTCTGCTCCTTAGATCTCATATCATCTTTCACTATCGCCCTGACCTCATCTTAAATTAAGAGCTCTACTCCACCTTCCTTACCTTCCGGCAAATCCTTCCATATTACCTAATATCCTTGGATATTTCATTCCCAATTCTCTCCACCCTGCAACCATTTCTCTGTAATGGCCACTAAATCATACCCCTTGGTACTGATTTGTACCACAAATTCACTGACCTTGTTTCAAATACTACGGGCATCCAAACAAAGTGCCCTTACACTCATTGTGCTTTTAAAATCTTGTAACCTTTTTCTCTTTCTCACTTGACTTTTCTGCACTCGACCCTTACTTTTCTCATTTTTATCTTTATCCGCACTTTTTTTCTTTTACTTCATCTATACCTCTCCATTGTGTTGAACCCATCCCCCAACTATTTAGTTTGAAGCCCTATTCAAAGCCCTAGTGATGCGATTCTATAGGATCCAGGTTCCACCATGGTTCAGATGGAGCCTGTCCCATTGGAATAGATCTGTCCTTTGCCAATACTGGTGCCAATTTCTGATGAATTCAAACCCACTTCTCCAACGCCAATCCTTGAGCCACACATCTAATCTTCTTGACTCAATGCCAATTTGTATGTGGCATCCAGAGATTACCACCATTTTGGTTCTACTGTTTAATTTAGCCCCTAGCTGCTCAAATTCCCTCAGCAGAAAATCTTTCCTCATTCTACCTATGTCATTGGTACCCTCATGGACCACAACAACTGAATTTTTCCCCTCCACTGCAAATTCTTCTGCAGGTCAGATAAGATGTCCTGAACCCGGGCACCAGGCAGGCAACACAGCCTTCGGGATGTTGTATCTTCACAACAGAAATCTGTCTATTCCCCTGACTATGTTATCCCCAATTACCACTGCATTGCTGTCCTTACCCCTCTCTTGAATGGTTCCATGATCTACAGTACCACAGTGAGGCTGCTCATCCTTCCTACAGCCGCCACTCTCATCCACACAGAGAGCCAGAATCTCAGACCCGTCGGACAAGCTCAAGGGCTGAGGCTCCTCCAGCACTGTCTCTTGGATCTCACTTCTTGGCTCACTCATAATCATCTTACATCCAACATCTACTTATAAACCGGCTGCCTCACCTTCAGCTCTGTCATACTGGTTCCCACACCCCAGACATATTAGTTTAAACCACTCCCAACAGCTCTGGTAAACCTGCCCCTAAGGATATTGGTCCCCCTTGGATTCAAATGCAACCTGTCCCTTTTGTACATGTCCCTCCTGCCCCACAAAAGGTCCCAATTATCCAGAAATCTGATTTGGAGCCCCCGCTCTAATTCTTCAGCTATGCATTTATCTGTCACCTCATTCTGTTCCTATTCTCACTATCGCGTGGCACAGGCAGCAGTCGCGAAATTACTACCCTTGAGGTCCTGCTTCTCAGCTTCCTTCCTAACTCTTTGTATTCTTTTATTCAGCACCTCCTCCCTTTCTCTACTGATGTCATTGGTACCAATATATACCACGACTTTTGGCTGCTCGCCTTCTCTCTTCAGGATATTGTGGATGCATTCAGAAACATCACTGACCCTGGCACCTGGGAGGAAGACTACCATCTGTGTATCTTTTTCACGTCCACAGAATCACTATCTGTCCCCCCAACTATAGAGTCCCCTATTACTGCTGCCATCTTCAGTTCCCTACCCTTCTGAGCCACAGAGCCAGACTCAGTGCCAGAGGCACGCCGCTGTTCCTTCCCCCAGGTAGGTCGTTCCCCCCAAAAGAACTCAAAATGTAGCACTTATTGCTGAGGGGGACAGCCACAGGGAAGCTCTCCACTATCTGATGTTCTCCCGTCCCTCTCCAGACAGTCACCTGTTTATCTGTCTCCTGTAGCCTTGGGGTGACTACCCCCCGTCACTCCTGTCTATCACTGCTTCACTTTCCCTAACAAGCCAAAGGTCATCGAGCTGCAGCTCCAGTTCCCTAACACGGTCTCTAAGGAGCTGCATCTCGTTGCACCTGGTGCAGATGTGGCCATCGAGAAGGCTGCAAGTCTCCTGGGAAGAGAACAGAACACTCACTGAGTAGACATACCCACTATTCTCTCATGATTTAAATAAAAAATAAGGAACAAACTTACCTACTTATCTTGCCTCTGTCCTGTATTCGCCGAAGCCCTTTTGAGCCAAAGCCTTACAACTCTGCCTCAGACTGCTCCGACGACAACCACTCCCACGATGACCACTCCACTAGACGGTACCTCTCTTTCACAGAGACTGGCTTTTTAAAGCTTTGCACACCTAATGTGCAGAGAAATAAAACACAAATCATGCATGCAATAAAAGTCAACAAATAACGTTCAGAACTGAATTTCACGAAATTGTGTCCACAGAGTAATGTAGAAAGGGCGCATGGGGCGGATGTTCGTTTCGTGATGGACTGAGCCTTGTTCACAACCCTGTAAATTATTGTGATTTTGAGCAGAGCAGGGGCCATATTAATTTGCAATGCATCCAGACTGTATGCTTTTAATGGTGCATCTATAAAAATGGTGAGGGCATAAGACCATAAGACCAAAAAAAATCGATAGTCCCAGCCAACATCCAAAAACCCTGAAAACCTGGGCAACATCTTCCAGGCACGGCGGCAGATTTTCCACTCTCCAGTAGCACAGGCAAAGCATAGCACTAAGGTAGATCTGTAGATAAATTACAATAGGAGAATAATGACATACTATGGTACAAAATCGAGAAAATACAAGGTATGATGCGACTTAAGCACATGGCATTTCTGGGTTCTCATGGACAGAAGCGACTCAGTGGGTCTTTGCTTATCACACAGAGATTGTGCTGTTTGCTTGCAACAGCGGCCACACCCTGGTGCACCACTTTGTTAGGCAGGCCAATCCAGGGGAAGGCAGCTAGTGGGTCTTATACCCCAGTGAGATAGGGACATGCTTGTCTGAGCATGTGAAGTTCGCTTTGATGGTCTGGGTAGATGAGATCTACAGTAAGATCCAATGGCCGGGAAGGTGGCTCCACAATGCTTGTTGGAGAGTGAAGGGCATTGCAAGGTACAGAAAAAGTCAAGGTCATCCACTGCAGCCTAGGAAGACTCCAGTTTGTGATGACTATTTGTACCACTGAAACTGGACTTCTAAAGCTGAGAGAGTGGAGCTGCCCCATTGCAACAGCTTTTCCACTTTGCCAAGAAGGCCCACTAGCACCTTTACTTCCTGAGAAAACTAAAGAAATTTGGCCTGTCCCCTAAAACTCTCACTAATTTTTGTAGATGCACCGTAGAAAGCATTCTCCTAGGGTGCGTCAAAACCTGGTATGGAAGTTGTGCTGTCCAAGACCAAAAGAAGCTGCAGAAGATCGTGAACACGGCGCAGCACATCACACAAACCAATCTTCCGTCCTTGGACTCACTTTACACCGCACGCTGTCGGAGCAGTGCTACCTGGATAACCAAGGACACGACCCACCCAGCCAACACACTTTTCGTCCCTCTTCCCTCCGGGAGAAGGCTCAGGAGCTTAAAGACTCGTACAGCCAGATTTGGGAGCAGCTTCTTTCCAACTGTGATAAGACTGCTGAACGGATCCTGACCCGGATCCGGACCGTACCCTCCAAATATCCGGACTTGCATCTCGGTTTTTTTGCACTACCTCACTTTCCATTTTTCTATTTTCTATTTATGATTTATAATTTAAATTTTTAATATTTACTATTGATTTGTAATCCAGGGAGCGGGAAGCGCAGAATCAAATATGGCTGTGATGATTGTACGTACTAGTACCAATTGTTTGGCGACAATAAAGTATAAAGTAAAGTAAAGTAAAAATCTCTCACCCAGGTTTCCTGCCATGGTTGGACATGACAGATAATAACCACAAAGACAGATCAAGCTGCAGTCACATGATCACCGAATACTTGGACCACTGGGGTATATGTGGTGTCCAGAGAGGGCTAGCACCTCCGCTGGCGGGCTTTGTCATACTCCACCCAGTGGAAGCTCATCCACTTTTTGTCCCCACCTATCTACCGTCCAGCTCTCACCCATGACTCCAAGTAACTGTTTGCATGTGACAGTGGCCACACCCCAGTACCCACCTTCGACAGGCGGGCTAAACTAGGTGAGGGTAGTCGGGAAACATCCAGTGCCAGTGAGATAGGGAAGCCAGTTCCAGTGGGCTAGGCAGATGAGATCAACTACAAGATCCAACGGCCAAGAAGGCAGTGCCGCAACATTTCGCGGAGGGCGAAAGGCATGACAAGGCACAGAAGGTGTCATGGGTCTCCACTGCAGCCGAGGAAGTCTCCAGTCATGACAATTTTTCATACCATTGGACCAAGACTTGTCACTCTAAAACTCTTCCTGCACAGGTTGATTTACCGTTGGAAATGACGGACACCGACACTAGGGGGCGTTGCTGAGGCTCAGAGGCAGGGAACAATGTGTTTGACAAGCACTGTGAGATGTTCCTGAGCTGTCCACCATCTGTCCATAAGCTAGTTAAACAGTCTCCTTCCACCTTACTTACACCGGATCGGGCATGCATGTGAATAAACAATTCATGTTCATACTACTGGCCTATTGCCAGCTGGGAAACAACTGAGAAAATTCTCATTTCTCAAAGTGGACTGTCACGGTACCATAACAGTTAGCCAAACACTATTACAGCTCAGGGTGAAGACACTACTAAAGCTCACTATTACAGAGTTCATAGTTCAATTCAAACATCCTATGTAAGAAAGTTTGTGCCGTCTTCTCATATATGCGTGTGTTTCCTAAGCGTGCCACGGTTTCCTCTCATACTCCAAAGACATACAGGTTACTCGGCTAATTAGCCTGTGATTAGACAAGTGTTAAGTAGGTGAGTTGCAGGGCAGCACGTCTCACTGAGCTGAAAAGGGCCTGCTCTATGTTATATCTCAAAATAAAATTTAAAAATTAAAAAATTAAAAAAATAAAAAGATGACGTTTTTCTTCATTCTGTGGAGAAGCTGTCTGGAAGACACTCAAATTCTCTCCAAAAGTGATAATTAATAAACATTTAATAATTGTAATGGAAATGGCCCTTAAGTGAATCTACAGTCATAAAATTTTCTTTTAGCTATTCACAGTTGGAGCTCAATAAAACACCTTTGGTGGTGAACTGCAGCAACATCTCCCATTTCAGTAATGTAGAGCCCAGTATATGAGTGCAGAAGGAAATGAAACATTCACAGCTAAAAATGCAAAGTCTATCTGGTTGCATCACTGTCTGGTATGAAGACGCCACTGCGAAGGATTGGAAAAATCTGCAGAAAGTTGTAAAGTCAGCCAGCTCTGTCTTGGGCACCAGCCCGCAGCACAGAGGACATCTTCAAAAGGCAACATCTGAAGACACATACTCAACATTTTCAGAACAGCTTCTTCCCCTCTGGCTTCAGATTTCTAAATGGCCATTGAAACCAGGTACACCACCTTACTACTGTATAAGGGGCTTATAAAAAATTTTCAACCCTTTGGAAGTTTTCATGCTTTATTGTTTTACAGCATTGAATCACGGTGCATTTAATTTGGCTTTTTTTGCCACTAATCAACAGAAAAAGACTCTTTTGTGTCAAAGTAATTTTCAAAAAGCTTTTGACAAGGTCCCGCACAGGAGATTAGTGTGCAAACTTAAAGCACACAGTATTGGGGGTATGGTATTGATGTGGTTAGAGAATTGGTTGGCAGACGGGAAGCTAGGAGTGGGAATAAACGGGACCTTTTCAGAATGGCAGGCAGTGACTAGTGGGGTACCGCAAGGCTCAGTGCTGGGACCCCAGTTGTTTACAATATATATTAATGACTTAGCCGAGGGAATTAAATGCAGCATCTCCAAGTTTGCGGATGACACGAAGCTGGGCGGCAGTGTTAGCTGTGAGGAGGATGCTAAGAGGATGCAGGGTGACTTGGATAGGTTAGGTGAGTGGGCAAATTCATGGCAGGTGCAATTTAATGTGAATAAATGTGAGTTTATCCACTTTGGTGGCAAGAAAAGGAAAACAGATTATTATCTGAATGGTGGCCAGTTAGGAAAAGGGGAGGTGCAAGGAGACCTGGGTGTCATTGTACACCAGTCATTGAAAGTGAGCATGCAGGTACAGCAGGCAGTGAAAAAGGCAAATGGTATGCTGGCATTCATAGCAAGAGGATTTAAGTACAGGAGCAGGGAGGTTCTACTGCAGTTGTACAAGGCCTTGGTGAGACCACACCTGGAGTATTATGTGCAGTTTTGGTCCCCTAATCTGAGGAAAGACATTCTTGCCATAGAGGGAGTACAAAGAAGGTTCACCAGATTGATTCCTGGGATGACAGGGCTTTCATATGAAGAAAGACTGAATCGACTAGGCTTATACTCTCTGGAATTTAGAAGATTGAGGGGGGATCTTATTGAAACGTATAAAATCCTAAAGGGATTGGAGAGGCTAGATGCAGGAAGGTTGTTCCCGATGTTAGGGAAGTCCAGAACAAGGGGTCACAGTTTAAGGATAAAGGGGAAGCCTTTTAGGACTGAGATGAGGAAAAACTTCCTCACACAGAGAGTGGTGAATCTGTGGAATTCTCTTCCACAGGAAACAGTTGAGGCCAGTTCATTGGCTATATTTAAGAGGGAGTGAGATACGGCCCTTGTGGCTAAAGGGATCGGGGGTATGGAGAGAAGGCAGGTACAGGGTTCTGAGTTGGTTGATCAGCCATGATCATACTGAATGGCGGTGCAGGCTTGAAGGGCTGAATGGCCTACTCCTGCACCTATTTTCTATGTTTCTATGTTTTAAGCATTTACCAACATTGTACTCCATCTGCCAGACCCTTGCCCACTCACTTAACCTGACAGATCTCTCTTCAGACTCTCCATATCTTCTGCACAATTTACTTCTCCACTCTATTTAGTATCATCAGCAAACTTAGATACACTACACTCGGTCCTCTCTTCCAGATCATTAATATGTATCGTGAACAGTTGCAGGCCCAGCACCGACCCCTGCGGCACACCGCTCACCACCGTCTGCCAACCAGAGAAACACCCATGTATCCCAACTCTGCTTTCTATTAGTTAACTAATCTTCTATCCATGCTAATACATCACCCCAACTCAATGCATCCGTACTTTATGGATAAGTTTTTTATGTGGCACCTTATTGATCGCCTTCTGGAAATACAAGTAAATAACGTTCATCTGTTCCCCTCTATCCACTGCGCTCATTATCTCCTCAAAGAACTCCAGTAAGTTTGGCAATCCATGCTGCGTCTGCCTGACGGATCCATTTCTTTCCAGATGCCTCGCTATTTCTTCTTTAATAATAGCTTCAAGCACTTTCCCAACTACAGATGTTAAACCAACTGCCAAATAGTTACCTGCCTTTTGCCGACATCCTTTTTTTTGAACAGTGGTGTGACATTCACTGTCTTCTAATCCACCAGGACTGGCCCAGAGTCTGCAGAATTTTGTTAAATCATCCATCAAAGCCTCTACTATAACTTCTACCATTTTTTTTCAGTATCCTGGGAAGCATTCCATCAGGACCAGGGGACTTGTCTATCTTCAAGCCCACGAGTTTGCTCAGCACTACCTCTTTGGTGATAGCTATTGTATTGAGCTCCTCACCTCCCATCGCACCCGTAACATCTCTCTTTGGCATGTTATATGTATCCTCCGCCATGAGGACCAACACAAAGTAGTCATTCAAAGCCTTGGCCATTTCCTCATTACCCAATATCAATTCCCTCTTCTTGTCCTTCAAGGGACCAACATTCACTTCAGCCACCTTTTTCTGCTTTATATAATTATAAAAACTTTTGCTATCCATTTTTATATTTTGTGCTATTTTATTTTCATAATCTAGTTTCCTTTTCTTTATTGCCCACATAGGATTTTTCTGTTTGGAGCGAAGAAAGATGACAGGTGACTTGCTGGAGGTATTCAAGATAATAAGAAGCATAGATCAAGTAGCCAGACAGGGACTTTTTCCCAGGGCGGAAATGGCTAATAAGTCAGGGCTTAATTTTAAGGTGATTGGAGGAAAGTATAATTGGGGATGTCAGAGGCTTTTTTTTTTACACAGATAGTGGGTCGTCTGCTTACAGCCGCCCAGGAGAGAGGCATTGCAGTCAGTATGCTCCACCAGAGGTACTGGGAGCGGACTGGCATAGTGCCGGCACACTGGGTTAATGAGGTAGGAAGAAAATTGTTCCTTCTGACTGCTTGATAAATCATCTGGCCCCAGTTGGAACTGTGTGTGGGAGATAATTCTAAGGTAGTTCCTCATCCAAGGTCCGATTGTGCCGGAGTTGGTGCTGCCCCCCAGTGTTCAATCAGCCAAAGACAAGACGTATGGTGTTTCAACTCCAGACTGCTGCAACATTCATGATATCGGGGTGTTGGACTATATTTTTTGTGTGACTGTATTTTACTGCTATCTTGTATGTGCTACGTGTGCCTTGTGACTGTTGTTTCTGTGTTTTGCACCTCAGCCCTGGAGTAACACTGTTCATTTGCCTGTATTTATGGGTATTCATGTATAGTTGAATGACAATTAAACCTGTAAGGCCTGTTTCTGCACTGTATTACTCTATGATTCTATGAGCAATTATGTTTGTTTTCAGGGAAGGAACATTATCTATTAGGATTTGGGCAGAGTCAGCTTAGTTCACTTGGATATACATAGACAGTGAAAGGTTGTTGAACAAGCCTTAGAGCACAAACGGACCTTGGATTAGGAGCTACCTTAGAATTATCTTCGACACACAGTTCCAAATGGGGCCAGATGATTTATCAAGCCGTCAGAAGGAACGATTTTCTTCCTACCTCATTAACCCTGTGTGCCTAAAACACAAGAAAGTCTGCAGATGTTGGAAATCCAGATCAACACACGGTGGCATAACAGTTAGTGTGATGCTATTAGAATCTGGGTGCTGGATTCAGGAGTTTATTTCCACCGCTGTCTGTAAGAAAGTTTGTGCGTTCTTCTCGTGTGTATACGGGGTTTCCTCCGGATGCTCTGGTTTCCTCCCACGGTCCAAAGTTGTACTGGCTAGTAGGTTAACTGGTCATTGTAGATTTTCCAGTGATTACTCTAGGATTAAATAAGTGGGTTGCTGGGCGGTGTGGTTTGTTGGACTGGAAGGGCCTCTTCCGTGTTGTTTCTCTAAATGAAATAAAATAACTCAGAATGCTGGAGGAACTCAACGGGTCAGGCAGCATCTATGGAAATGAATGAACGGTCCATGTTTTGGGCCAAGAGTCTCAATCAGGACTCCCCAGATGAAGAGTCTCAGCCTGAAATGTCACCTGTTTATTCATTTCCATAGGTGCTGTCTGACCTGCTGATTTCCTCTGGCATTTTGTGTGTCACTGTGAGTGTCTCCCTCCCTGCTAGTTACATCAAACTTTGCTGCATAACTATTGCTCAGTAAATGAAGAAACAAGGTATTTCAAAATCAGGAAAGGCAGAGGATCTGAATTCAACTTGATTCTAATGGTCTTTAACTAATTCTCCTTCTTAAGCAGACAGTGAACAAAACTGCAGATTTCAAGATGCAAGATTGTTTAATGTCACTTCCAGTACACAGGGGTAAAGGAGAATTGTTACTCCAGATCTGATGCAGCACAAAAAAGCACAACAAATATAAATACGTAAGATAGCTTATATCAATAGATTGATTGTGTGCCCATTAAGTGATACTAGATACAGGAGTGTGTGTACACAAGATGACTGAATGGAAATGATAAAGTAGTGGTGATTGGGGGTGTGGAGGGGAGGGTTACTGGGTGGAGGAGTTGATCAGCCTTACTGCTTGGGGAAAGAAACTGTTTTTGAGTCTGGTGGTCCACAGTGTGGATACTACATTGCCTTCCACCCATAATGTTTTGTATGTTCAGTGCTGTACAGCCATGTTGTTTAGATTCAGCTGGAGTTCAATCCCTAGGACAACTGATAAAATCCCTTGTATTTAGATGTATATATTACAGTATTTACAGAATGGAACAACATAGTTAAACCAAATTGGTACATTGACTGTGCAGTCAATGTGCTAAGGCAGTTGCCTGCCGATAATGACAGACAGAGACGAGTCTTAATTACCACATTAATTCAATGAGCATAATTATATATGACATAATTAAAGATGAAGTGCTGTCTGTTGTGCTTGCAGTTTATGAGATTCCGACAATGTAGATTTGAAAGTTAAAGCACATAAATTTGCATATCTGTGTAACCTAAAATAATAAAACGGTGCTTGGTTACTTGCACCGCAGAGAGCAGTCTAACCGTCTGGTAGGGAGGGGCCACTGCATGGGGCTGGATAAACCTGCAGCAAGTTGTAAACGCAGCCAGTTCCATCATGGGTACTAGTCTCCCTGCATCAAGGGTACCTTCGAAAGCTGATGCCTCAGGAAACCAGGGGATTATAGACTGGTGAATCTGATAAACATAGTGGGGAAGTTACTGGAAAGTGTTCTACGGGAGCAGATATATGACTATACGGAAACAGATGGACTGGTTAAGGATAGTCATCATGGCTTTGTGCATGGCAGGAAATGTCTCGCCAATCTTATGGACTTTTTGAGGAAGTTACCAGGAAAGTGGATGAAGACAAGGCAGTGGATGTTGTCCACATGGACGTTAGTAAGACATTTGACAAGGTCCTGCATGGGAAGCTGGTCAAGAAGGTTCAGTTGCTCGGCGTTCTGGATGAGGTAATAAATTGGATTAGACATTGTCTTTGTGGGAGAAGTCAGAGAGTGGTAGTAGATGTTTGCTCTGACTGGAGGCCTGTGACTAGTGATGTGCAGCAGGGATTGTAGCTGAGTCCTTTGTCATTTGTCATCTATATCAATGATCTAGATGATAATGTGGTTAACTGGATCAGCAAATTTGTTGATGACACCAAGATTGAGGGTATAGTGAACAGTAAAGAAGGTTATTATAGCCAGCAGAGGGATCTGCATCAACTGAAAAAATGACAGATGGAATTTAATGCAGACAAGTGTGAGGTTTTGCATTTCAATAGGACCAATCAGTGTAGGTCTTGTTAAGGCACTGATGAGAGTGGTAGAACAAAGGGATCTGGGAATACAGGCTCATCATTTGTTGAAAGTGGTGTCACAGGTAGATAGTGTCGTAAAGAAAGCGTCTAACATATTTGCTTTCATAAATCAATGTATTGAGGACAGAAGATGGAATAAGACCATAAAATAGAGGAGCAAAATTAGGCCATTTAGCCCATTGCATCTGCTCCGCCATTTCATCATGGCTCATACAATTTTCGTCTCAGCCCCAATCTCTGCCTTCTTCCTGTATTCCTTCATGTCCTGACCAATCAAGAATCTATCAACCTCTGGCTTAAATATACATAAAGACTTGGCCTCCACAGCTGCCTGTGACAAATAATTCCACAGATTCACCAGTCTCTGCCTAAACAAAATTACTCCTCATCTCCATTCTAAAAGAACTCTATTCTGAGGCTGTGTCCTCTGGTCTTAGACTCTCCACTATAGAAAACATCATCTGAACATCCACTCTGTCAAGGCCTTTCACCATTCAATAAGTTCTAATGAGGTCAACACTCATTCTTCTGAATTCTAGTGAATACAGGCCCAGAGCCATCAAATGTTCTTCATATGACAGGCCATTCAATCCTGGAATCATTTTCATGAACCTTCTTTGAACTCTCTCCAGTTTCAGCACATCCTATCTAAGATAAGGGGCCCAAAACTGCTCACAATACTCCAAATGAGACCTCATCATTGCTTTATAAAGTCTCAACATTACATCCTTGGTTTTATATTTTAGTCCTCTTGAAAGGAATGCTAATATTTGCCTTCCTCACTGCTGACTTACCCTGCAAATTAACCTCAAGGAATCCTGCACAAGGACTCTCAAGGTCTTTCGTATCTCAGTTTTTTGTATTTTCTCTCCATTTAGAAAATAGTCAACTCTTTCATTTCCTCTATCAAAGTGCATGACCACGCAGTTTCCAACGCTGAAAGAGTACAGAAAAAATTTACAAGGATGTTGTTGGCACTGGAGAACCTGAGTTATAAGGAAATACTGAATTGGTTAGGACTGTATTCCTTGGAACGTAGAAGATTGAGAGATTTGATAGGTGTTTACAAAATTGTGAGGGGTATGTAGGGTAAATGCAAGTAGGCTTTTTCCACCAAGGTTGGGCGGGACTACAACAGAGGTCTTCACTTTAGGATGAAAGGTGAGAAGTGTAAGGGGAACATGAGGGGCAATTTCTTAAATCAGACGGTCGTTAGAGTGTGGAATGAGCTGCCATTGCAAGTGGTCCATGTGAGCTCGATTTCATCGTTTAAGAGAATTTGGATAGGGACACAGATAGTAGGGATATGGAGGGCTATAGTACAGTGCAGGTTGATGGCAGGGGGGAAGAAACTGTTCCTGAATCGCTGAGTGTGTGCCTTTAGGCTTCTGTACCTCCTACCTGATGGTAATAACCAGAAAAGGGCATGCCCTGGGCGCTGGAGGTCTTTAATAACGGACGCTGACTTTCCTTGAAGGTGTCTTGAGTACTTTGTAGGCTAGTACCTAAGATGGAACTGACTAGATTTACAATCCTCTGCTGCTTCTTTCGGTCCCGTGCAGTAGCCCCTCCATACCAGACAGTGATGCAGCCTGTCAGAATGCTGTCCTGTAGAAGTTTTTGAGTGTATTTGTTGACATACCAAATCTCTTCAAACTCCTAATAAAGTACAGTCGCCGTCCTGCCTTCTTTATAACTGCAAATATATGTTGGGATTAGGTGGGTCCTCAGAGATCTTGACACCCAGGAACTTGAAACTGCTCACTCTCTCCACTTCTGATCCCTCTATGAAGATTGGTATGTGTTCCTTTGTTTCAGCCTTCCTGAAGTCCACAGTCAGCTCTTTCATCTTACTGACATTGAGTGCAAGATTTTTGCTGCAGCACCACTCCTCTAGTTGGCATATCTCACTCCTGTACACCCTCTCGTTGTCACCTGAGATTCTACCAACAATGCTTGTATCGTCAGCAAATTTATAGTTGATTTTTGAGCTATGCTTAGCCACACAGTCATGGGTATAGAGAGAGTAGAGCAGTGGGCTAAGCACACACCCCTGAGGTGCACTGTGTATATCTTCAGCGAGGAGGAGATATAAGTCCTCCCATCAAGACTTATGGCATTGCCTTACCCAGCACTGGCAGATTCACGTACCTGAACAGCATCATTTGGCAGGATGGTGGGACCCAGGAGGGCATATAATGCAGACTCAGCAAAGCTAGAAATGTCTTCAGCTCAATGAGCAATATATGGGGATCAACCACACCAAGGTGAAGTTCTATCAGCTGTGTTCTATCCACAGTCTTGTATTGGTCAGAATGCTGGTGCATTGCAGAAAGCAACCTTGCAAATCTGTTGTTATTGCAGCTCCTCTCTCATGCCTCTGTAATTCCCTTAACTTCACTGTAATAACTGATACATCTGACTTTAGCTTCTCCCTCTTAAACTGCAGGGTGAATTCTATCATATTATGATCACAGGCCCCTAAGGGTTCCTTTATCTTAAGCTCTCTAATCAAAACTGGTTCATTGCACAACACCCAATTTAGAATTGCCTTTCCCCTAGCAAACTCAATCACAAGCTGTTCCAAAAAGCCATCTCATAGGTATTCTACAAATTCTGTCTCTTGGGATCCAGCACCAACCTAATTTTCGATATTTACCTGCAGTTTGAAATCCCCCATGTCTATCTGATTACATAGTCCTTTTGACATGCTTTTTCTATCTCCCATTATAATTTGTAGCCCACATTCTCTTTACCATTCTGAGGCCTGTAAATAACTCCCAGCAGGGGTATTTTTACCCTTCCAGATTCTTATCTCTACCATAAGAACTCTACATCTTCTAATCCTATCTCACCTCTTTCTAAGGATTTGATTTAATTTTTTACCAAAAGAGCCACCTACCTGCTTGTCCTTTTGATATGTGGTGTCATACAAGGAAAATGTCACTGCAGTGTTCAGTCAGGACAAACTGGAGAGTTCATCTAATGAGGCTTTATGAGTAGAGCTGAGGAATAAGAAACATATGACCATGTTAATATATAATGGTTGTTAAACTCTCAACTCTGATCTTCTTTCAGCCACAACTCAGTGATGCACACATCACTGTACCTGCCAATCTCAAAACTGTGCATTAAGTTCATTTACTTTATACTATATACTGCGTGCATTCAAATGTGGCACCTTCAGTCCTGAATTCATCACCTTTCTACCTGTGGTACCTGCTAGTGAGGCCACAACTAGGAAGATCATACAGTTTAACACATGGCTAAGGTGATGGCGCAGAAGAGAGGGCTTCTGATTTTTGGATCATTGGTTTCTTTTCCAGGGAATGTGGGATCTGTACAAAAGGGACAGTTTGCACCTGAACTGGAAGTGGACTAATATCCCAGCCGAAGGTTTTCTCATGCTGCAGTCTAGGGGTTTAAATTAGACTTGCAGGGAATGGGAACCAGAGTACCAGAACAGATAGTGGAGTGATCGTGGAGAAAGATATTGTTAAGCCTACATACAAAGTCAGGAATCAAAAGCATGAGCACGGTGGGACTGGTGTTCTGAACTATGAATACTTCAATGCAAAGTGTATTGTAGGATGAGCTTAGTGCATGAATCAGCACGCAAGATTATGACAGTGTCGTTATTAGTAAGACTTGATTGCAGGAGGGGCAGGACTGGCAGCTCAGTATTCCAGGGTTCCATTGCTTTAGATGTGATAAAGCAAGCGGGATTAAAGGGATTAAAGGGGGAGGGGTGATTTTCTAAATCACCGAAAAGCCAATTTTGATGGTATCAGAAAGGTTCTGGTAAGGGTAGATTGAAACAGTTTGTTTTTTGGCAAAGGTGTACTTGGTAAATGGGAGACCTTCAAAATTGAAATTTTGAGAGTACAGAGTATGTACATTCCTGTCAGAGTAAAAGGTAAAGATGATAGGTTAAGGGAACCTTGGTTTTCAAGAGATTTTGAGGCCCTAGTTAAGAAGAAAATGGAACAAATACAGAATTTGAGCAGAATAAGAAATGTAAGCGAACACTTAAGAAAGAAAGCAGGAGGGCTATAAAAACATATACAGTTTTTGAAGAAGTTACCTAGAAATTTGATGAAGGCAAAACATTGGATGTTGGTGATATGGACGTTAGCAATGCCTTCGATAAGTTCTCATGTGGGGGGTTTGTCAAGATGGTTCAGTTGTTTAACATTCAAGGTGATGGAATAATTTGGATTAGACATTGGCTTCATGGAAGCAGCCATAGAGTGATAATAGATGGTTGCTTCTCTGACTGGAGGTCTGTGACTAGTAGTATGCCACAGTGATTAGTGCTAGGTCCATCATTGTTTGACATTGGATTGAAGACCTGAATTATAAGGAACGGTTGAATAAAATACAGCTTTATGGCCTAGAAAATAGAAGATTGAGGGGAGATTTAATTAAGGTATACGGAATAATGAGGGGCTTAGATAGGATATGTGCAAGCAGGCTTTTTCCACTGAGGCTGAGCGAGACTAGATCTAGAGAACATGGGGTAAGGGTGGAAGGTGAAATGTTTAAGGGGAACATGAGAGGGAACGTCTTCATTCAGAGGGTGGAATGAACTGCCAATGCAAGTGGTAGATGCGGGGTCAATTTCAACAATTAGGAGAAATTTGGTTAGGTACATGGATTGGAGGGGTATGGCAGGCTATGGTCTGTTTGTATGGTTCAGCATGGACGAGATGGGCTGTAGTGTTCTATGACTGTATGATCTTTTGCAATTTTGCCCTCATGTTAAAATTCAATGCATCCGACTGACTGTAAATTTGCCCTCTCATCATCCTGTCCTTCCCCACAGTCTCACTGCACACTGCATCTACTTGTATACCAACTGACCCATGCTCAGCCCTATCATTCCCATTCCCACTCCCCACAAGGATGTTGTTCCCCCTCAGGTTCAGGTGTAACCATTCTTCGTGTACTTTTGCAATTATCCAGAATTCTGAAACCCTGCCTTCTGCTCCTATTCCTTAGACATGTATTCATCTTGTAAAACATCCTATTCTTACCCTCAATGGCACCGTAGCACAGGCAGAAATCCACAGATTGTGACTCTGGAAATCTGGCTTTTCAGCTTTCTTCTCAGCTCTCTATATTCTCTCTGCAGGATCTTTTCCCATTTCCTACCGATGTCATTGGTACAACTTCTGGCCCTTCACCCTCTCCCTTTAGAATGCTGTGGAGCTGATCTGAGGCATCCCTGACCCTGGCACCTGGGAAGTCACATACCACCCAGGTATCTCTTTCACGTCCACAGGATCTCATGTCTTCTCCTGTAACTATGAAACCCCTATCACTACTGCATATCCCTTCTCTCCCCCTTCCCTTATTAGCCACATAGACACTCAGTGCAGAGACCTGGTTACTGTGGCTTCCCCCTGGTAGGACATACCCCCCAACAGTATCCAAAGAGGTGTACTTATATCCTCCAACAGTACTCAAAGCAGTGTACTTATTATTGAGGGGAATGACCACAGAGCTTGCTGCCTGTCCCTTTCCCTCTCCTGACAGTCGCCCAGGTACCTTCCTCCTGCAATTCAGGGGTGACTACCTCCCTGTAGCTCCTATCTATCACCTCCTCAGTCTCCTGCATGGCACACAGGTCATCGAGCTGCAGCTCGTGTTCCTTAACATGGTTTCTCAGGAGCAGCAGCTCAATGCTGTTCATGTAGATGTTATCAGGGAGACTGGAGTGATGCTAGACACAGGAGTGACTGTCTACAAGGTGACTCTAACAGGAAATGATAAAGTAGTGGTGGTACGTTACTGGGTAGAGTTGTTGATCAGCCTTATTGCTCGGGGAAATAACTGTTTTGAGTCTGGTGGTCCTGCTGTGGATGCTACGTAACCTTCTCACTGATGGCAGTGGGAGAAACAGTCCACGAGCAGAGTGGGTCATGATGCTAGTGGCCTTTTTCCAGTACTTCTTTGCATTTACTGAATGTCGTTGACAATGGGTAGGCTAGTGCAGGTAATGCTTTGGGCAGTTTTGACCACACGTTGTAGAGCCCTCCTGTCCGTCGCAGTGCAGTTTCCGTACCATGCAGTAATGCAGCTCGTAAGGATACTCTCTACTGCACATGCAAATACTCAATTAGACCAGAGCCCATCCTGCTTGGGGAGACACCACCCAAGTAACTTTGCAGAAATTGTTCCATCACATCACAATTGAGTGATCTGGTCCTTTGGCTTCTCCTGGGGTGTTTTGAGAGGTTTTGAGCAAAGTGTGCAGCCTGGAGATAGGGTGTGAGCCCATGATCAACTCCATTTCACGTTGATCTCACTGATTAAAGTGTCAGGCAAGTTTGAAATCAACAAGGACGAGAGCAGAAGGTGAATGGGTGTTTAGCGCCATCTGCGTACATTTGATCAGTCTTTCTCCCTCTCACTTGCTGTCACTGGAGGAGGGAGTCTGCGATTAACCTGTCTCTAGTTCTGGCTCGCTGCTTCCAGAGGATGCTGGAGGATGCGTTTAACCTGTCTCTCACTCGCTGTCACTTGAGGAAGGGGTCTGTGATTGACAGGTCTACCTCTTACTTTTGTTTATGGCTCCAGGAGGAAGGGGTCTGCGTTTAACCTGTCTCTCACTCTGGCTCGCTGCTCCCAGAGGATGCTGGAGTAGTCTTGGGTCCCAGACAAGGTTTAATCGCTGGATTGAGTATGGATTGGACTTTGTAGTTAATATTATATGTGTTTCTGGCTCTGGTTACTCCTTTATCATTGCTATTTTGTGTGATTTTGAATGGCTTCTGCAGCCTGCAGTCAATGAACGTCACAGCACTAAATTAAACTGAACTGGGCTGGACTGAACATTCCCAAACTCTTTCAATGACTCTGTGGCTTCGTGTTTTATATTCTCTGTTTTTTGCCGTTTGCGTGATTTGTTCTTTTTTGTGCGTTGGGTGTTTGATGTTTCTCTTTGAACGGGTTCCATGGTGTTCCTTTGTTTTGTGGCAGACTGCAGGAAGACAAATCTCAGGGTTGTACACTGCATACATATGTTGATAATAAAAGTACTTTGAATCTTTGAATCGCTGGACGATGCTTTGACTAGTTTATATTGGATCTCAGGGAAAAGCTACATGACGAACCATAATGACCCCAGCCGCTTGCTGCTTTTAGGCCACCAGTAGAGAGCATATTAGCCGAAGCAGCTGTAGAGGGAGCAGTGGCATAGAGGGTGTGACTGAGAAAGAACACCATGTAGGGCTGCAAAGATTGGATGATTGAGAAGGGATAAGAGAGGCAGCAGAGAGAACAGGAACCTGGTAAAACAGGGTTAGTTCCCATAACATGCCTGAACAGCAGAAGGTCCAGGCTGTCCTGCAGGGTTGTGCTTAAACATCTGTAGCTATATCATAGCAATTCCCCACTGGACTTGGTAGCCATGAGTTATTAGAAGCTGTCAAAGCCAACACATCTTTTACCTTCCAGATTTCCCCAGGCTCCTGCCAGAGACACATTAAACATCTCCCTGCTGGCTAACAACAAATGTATCCGACTGATTGCTGTACTGCCAGAACAAGCAATCCTGTCAACTCGGCCTGTGATGGCACCAACCAGAACGAATACCTCTTCTCCTGTCAGCCCACGGGGAAAGTGAAAAGGGATTTTCATATCATACCTCAGCACTTCTTTCAGTTAACTCCTCTTCCCATCAGCTTGACATAATGCAACTGTTTCCAAGTCTTAAAATAAGACCACAAAACTATAAGGCACAGGAGTAGAGATAGGCCATTTAGACCGTTGAGTCTGTTTCACAATTTCATCCTGGCTGATTTATTATCCCTCTCATTCCAATGAACTCGGGGTAAGGCACACATTCCCTTGACAGAGGTAACACAAGTAGACAGGGTGGTGAGGAAGGAAGGCAGGTGACATTGGCTGGGTCACTGAATACAGAAATAGAGGCATCATGCTACAACTGTACAAGATATCACTGAAACCACAGTCTGAGACATCATGTAAAGTTCTGGTCACGACTATAAGTAGGATGACTAAGCAAGAAACAGGTGCAGAAAAGTTTATGAGGATGTTACGAAGACAAGAGTTTTGAGTTATATGGATAGGCTGGAACTTCACTCCTGGAGTGCAGAAGGCTGAGAGATGACCTTATAGGGAACGTAAAGTCATGAAGGCTACATGGTAGATAGTCACAGTCTTTTTCACAGGATAAGGGAGCTTGCAGCTTGAGGATATGGATGTAAAGTGACATGAATGATTTGAAAAGGGTTTAAAAGCGTAACTTTTGATAAAGAACTTGTGGGTTTCTGTAATGATCCACTAGACAAAATAATAGAGTTGCGTGCAATTATAATGTTTGAAAGACATTTGGATGAGTACAAGGATAGAAAATACTTAGGTTGATATGGCTAAATGAAGATAAAGTGATCTTAGATAGACTTCTTGCTTGACATGGAGAAGTTGTGCTAAAGGGCCTGTTTTCGTGTTGTACGGTTCTCCAGAGTCTGTGGTCGGTGGAAACAGTAAAAAAAAAACTAATAACAATAACTTATTCACCGATCACTTTTCATACAGATAATGTAGTTCAAAGTGCTTTATAATGGAATAAAGTGCAAACATGAAAATATAAGGCAAAATGATGTTTGTTAAAAGCAAGGTTAAATAAATAGATTTTGATCTGGTGTTTAAAAGTGTCAACTGAGTCTGCATCTGTTCTAGTTTTAGGGGTTGGAACGTAGTTCAAAAGAAAAGCTGACCTGCCAATTATCCTTTGAGGGAGATTGCTTAAGTGTAAGAGACTGGTGGAAGAAGACCTGAGAGTTCAAGCAGCATTATAAAACAAAAGTGATTCTGTGATGTACTCCGGTCCCAGACCCTTGAGAGCTTTAAAAACAAGTCAGAGAACTTTAAAATCAATTTGAAATGATACAGGAAGCCGATGCAGAGTAGCTAGGACTTTTTTTTAAATCTTAAGGGATAGGAACAGAGTTAAGTCTTAAGCTTCCTGCAGGCTGCCTCAGTGCTCTGTCAGATCATCAATAATTTCTCTTCTACATTTTTCCTTATTCTCCGGATCCCTTTACATCCAGAGTATTTGCTGTGGATATTTACAGTATCTATTTGATAAATACTTGACGTGCTAACTTCTTGGCATTTCTTTTTTCCTCTGCATGTCATAAACTTTGAGAAATAAATTGCTGAAACATTGAGTCACTTTGAGCTTTACCTTTGAAGGACTATTGAAACGAGTTGTGCAGGGGAAAGACAAGACCCAAAGCCTCTATCTCTGATCAGCCTGCTTCCTCTCTGAAATATTTTAATTGTTGAAAATCCCTTCAGGACATAAAATACCCTACCTTAACGTAAGTTATTTCTTCATGAAGCGTATCTGTTGGAATGATTGGTGAAATGTTTGCCTCAAGGTAAAGCATCTCCTAATACTCACGCAGTTAAACAACTCCTATTGGAGCACAGCATTCGATATAAATCTTTAATATACAGGATTTATCTTTAATTCCCCACAGCTCCTGATACTTTGCAGTAAAAATTGTACATTATCTATTTCTTTTTTTGTACATAAAAGGACTTTCTTTGCACATAACTTCATATACTTGGGAAGCTATCTTTATGCATTTCACTCATTTTTGCAAGGTAATATGAGCAAGTTTCCTTCCTCCAACCTCATGGCATGAACATTGATTTTTGCAACTTCTGTTTTTTTCTCCCTCTCTCCATTTCCTCTTCTTCAATTCCCCACTCTGGGCCCCCTCTTACCTCTTCTCTACTTTTCACCTGCCTGTCACCTCCTCTGGGGTCCCTCTTCCCTCCCTATCTTCCTTAGTCCACTCTCCTCTCCTATCGGATTCCTTCCTCTCCAAACCTTTAACTTTTCCACCTATCACCTCCCTGCTTCTTACTTCACCCCCTCCCCCACTCACCAGGTTTCACCTATCAACTTTGAGCTTGTTATCCTTCCACTCACGGCACCCTCTTATTCTGGCTTCTTCCACCCCCCACCCCCACCTTGCTTTCCAGTCCCGATGAAAAGTCTCAGCCTGAAACACTGACTATTTATTCATTTCCACAGATGCTACCCGACCCGTTGAGCTCCCCCAGCATTTTATGTGTGCTTTCCCAGGATTCCTTCCTGCCTTTTTTTTTGCTGGGATAATCAAGCAAATTCCATTCTTTTGTAAAATCCCCACTCTGTTATTTGATGTAAAACCTAAGCTCCATAGATAGATTTGCAAATGTTTTTAAAGTGCTGGGTAAGTTGAAATTGACTGAAATCAATTCCGATTTGATGGAGAATGGACGTGAAAGCACAGAGGAACATCTGGAGAAATCTCTGGAACGCCCGTTTGCTGCTGTCATTACTGTGTGATCCGGAATTGTTCAGAGGGTAGGCCTCAAAATCCCCAGCCTTGCCTGCTTTTGGTGACCGAGAAGGAGGTCGAATCGTTCGGACAGAGGTGGCGCTCAGTACTCGGTGTCGGAGAGCTGATCAGAGCTCGAAGCTTTCGGATGACTCAGAGTCGGACTGTGGTCGGCATGGCAGGGAGAGTTTTTCTTCCTTCTTCCGTCTGCGTGAGATGTGGGACATTTGAGAAACTTTAAACTTTACTGTGCTCACGGACTTCTTCATCAAGTTATGGTATTGTTACACTGTTTGTAACTATATGTTATAATTATGTGGTTTTGTCAGTTTTTTCAGTCTTGGTTTGTCCTGTGTTTTGTGATATCACACCGGAGGAAATAATGTATCATTTCTTAATGCATGCATTACTAAATGACAATAAAAGAGGACTATGTGTCTTCATAATCATATCAGGCCGCTATATTTATCTGAAAGCCCAGATGAAATTACACTCTGCTTCCAGGAGGCATTCTACCAGCTGGAGGGACTTGGAGTATTGTGAGCAATTTTGGGCCCTTTACCAAAGAAAAGATAGGCTGGCATTGGAGATGGTCCAGAGGAGGTTCAGGAGAATGATTCTGGAAATGAAAGAGTTAATGTATGAGGAGGGATTGATGGCTCTTGGCCTGTACTTCTGGGAATTTTGAAGAATGAGCAGGAACCTCATTGAAAACTATCAAATATTGAAAAGCCTACATAGAGTGGATGCGGAGAGGATGTTTCCTTCAGTGGAGGAGGCTTGGACTGGAAGGCACACCCTCAGAATAGACCACCGGTTCCCATCCTTTTTTATGCCATGGACCTATACCATTAAGCATGGGGTTCACAAATCCCAGGTTGGGAACTCTTGGAATAGAGAGACATTCCTTTAGGACAGAGATGAAAAGGAATTTCCTTAGTCAGAAGGTGGAATTAATTACCATAGACAGCTGTGGCGGCCAAGTCATTGAGTACATTTAAAGCCGAGTTTAATAGGTTCTTGATTAGTCAGGGTGTCAAAGGTTATGGGTAGAAGTAGGAGATTGGGTTTGGGAGGAATAATAAATCAGCCATGATGGAATGGCGGGGCAGACTCAAAGGGCCAGATGGCCTAATTCTGCTCTTATGGAGTGGCAGGTGCTGGCCAGTGATGACTTTGTCATGGAGAGTGGTGCTGGAGCCTTGCTGAAACCTTGGACCAGCACCAGAAACTTCCCTATCAAAGACTTTGAAACTACAGTATTTTCAATGGTCTTTAATCAGATAATATTAAAACAAATTAAAAATAAATGAAATATCACACATGAGGATGAATAATTTTAAATGTAAAGTAATTTAATTTTGGTGGAATCTGTTTAATTGGGCCATTGGTTAATGGGGATAGCCACTTATTTGAGACAAATTTTAAAGAACTAAAACTAATCAAGAAAATAGCTGGATTCCTTCATTTACTTGCAACACCATGCCACTTAATTGAGACAGGAGACTGTGTTGAGCAATTTGTAACGAGCATCAGTCATGTGCACTTGTGTGGCTGTTTGACACTATACTGTGCTTAGAGCATACAGTTTTTAAATAGTATCAGTTGCATGTGCTGTGTTATGTTATCCATTTGGGCCAATGAACCCCAATTCAAAAAGCAGTGATTTTTTAAAAACGCAAACAACTTTTTAAAAAATTTTTAAAACAATTTTTTTAAAAAATTGCTTGTT
This sequence comes from Mobula birostris, assembly GCF_030028105.1. Taxonomy (NCBI): domain Eukaryota; kingdom Metazoa; phylum Chordata; class Chondrichthyes; order Myliobatiformes; family Myliobatidae; genus Mobula; species Mobula birostris. The sequence goes on along the minus strand of NC_092370.1, from coordinate 248,257,290 downwards.
TTTATTTTGACTTCAGAAATTTTTAGATCCTTGCCAAGGTGCCACAAAAAGGTTTACCACTAGCTGAAAAAAATTACCCTACATGGCAGCGTACATTGGATGAATTCTTCCATTGATAAATATTAGAAACTAATACACAGTTTTATAGTACTGTAGTAGTACTGGTAGGATTCTAATTTGTTCTGTATTTCATTTAAATATATCATTTGTTATTTGCTTAAACAGTAGTTTGTCTTTTTAATAGCATTTTAAATATGAAGCTTCAGCTAATTAGGGCAGCTACTTAATTGGGCCAAAATGCACCAAAATGAGTCTCTATTATCCCGAAACCTAGACTTATAGTTCCATAGCAATGACAATGGCCTTGAGTATGGCATTTGTGACCGGTGTAAAGCTAAGGGGCCAAATGAAAAATACCCTCAGATGCTCTCCAGCACATCACAGTGCCTCAGTCACAAATTCTTCTGTGTTTTCTGTGAAAGTCTGTGATGATTTGAGGGCTAATGGCTGACAATCAGTACTAGTGGTGTAGCAGTTAGTGTAACCAACGGCAGCTCGGGGTGGCAGAGAACAGAGTTCAATTCCAACATTATTTGGCAGGAGTTTTTACGTTCTCTCCATGACTGAGTGGGTTTCCTCCGGATCCTCTAGTTTCCTCCCACAGTCCAAAGATGAGTGAATTAATCATTGTAAACTGACCTGTGATTAGACTGGGGTTAAATAGATGGATTGCTGGGCGGCAGAGCTTATTGTGCTGGAAGGGCCTGGTCCACACCATCTCTAAATAGATTAACAGTGAAAATAGCTCTCTAAGAAACAGTTGGCCACTAGGTAGCGGGGTTTGGCCCCACAAGAGAGATGTGATTCACCCATTGCTGTGATATTGCTGTCTATGTCAGAACTGACTAACTTTAGAAACATAGAAACATAGAATCATAGACAACCTCCAGCAACCTTTGGCCCACAAAGCTGTGTGAACCTGTCCTTACCTGAGAAATTTCCTAGGGTTACCCATAGACCTCTATTTTCCTAAGCTTCATGTGCCTATCCAGGAGTCTCCTAAAAGACCCTATCGTATCAGCCTCCACCACCGTGGAAAAAGAGAGAGGGGGGAGAGAAAAACCAGAAGCTGGAGAAATCAATGTTGATGGCATCAGGTTGGAGACCATCCACTTGACCCAGCTCACGAAGGATTTCATAGACTTCCAGTCAAGATGGTGCCAGTGAGCAATGATTTCTAAGGCAACATCTTCTCGATAGTCCATGGAACTGATTATTTCACTTTTTCTACATCTTCTACTTATTCTTTTCAACTTAAATGTGTTTCTGGAACAGTTGGAGCCTGTGACTTACAGCTTGGAGTTCGATTCAGTGATCTAACACTCTGCTATCCCTGAGGAAGTGCCAGGAGGGATTTCGAGCATGAGCTGCCTGAAGGAGAAGCTCAGAGATGGGCTGTAGGGTCATTACCGACTCTGTTTCTCACCGATTGAAATGTCGAGTAAGATTGAAACATCGAGGCGAATCCTGAGGAGAGCGAATTGTTGCTCTCATTGGAAGGCAGCCATGTTTGAGCGGTCACTCTCATCGATGCTGTCAGAGGAAGTTATTGAAATCCTGTGACTTATGTGAGTATTAGTGTGGACTGTAGTTCAAACTAATTGTAGTTCATAATGATCTTCAGTTTTCTGGGTTTTCTCTCTTGTTGCCAAACGGCGGGTGGAGGTTTGTGGTTTGATGTCCTTATTGCCACTTTTTGGGTGTTTGACCTCTTAGTTTTTTGTAGAGGGAGGGGAGTAGTGTTTGGGGTTTGCTGTTCTTGTTGTTGTTTTTCCATTGGTGACCTGCTTTTTTTGTGCAAGGGAGGGGTTTGGAGGTTTGGGGTTTCTTTTTTGTGCAGGGGGTATTGTTTTCTTTCTCTCAATGACTTCCATGGTTTTCTTTGTTTCGTGGCTATCTGGAGAAGGCAAATCATGGAGTTATAATCTGTAGACATACTTTGACCATAAAATGACCCTTTCAATCTTTGAACCTTGGGAAGTAAAAGAGAAGGTCAAATCCTGAAGTTACTCTCCAGTTCAGAGCGATTCCTGAAAAAAGTTTTTGATGGCTTCACACTTACATTTATATGGATGTTACAAACCAATGAGTGAGTGTTGAAATACTTTCTGATGTGAAGCATATAACACAGCCAAATGAAACATCATTACTCTGGGGCCAAAGTGCAAAACACCGTATCAAAAGTCACACACATCAAAGTTGCTGGTGAACGCAGCAGGACAGGCAGCATCTCCAGGAAGAGGTACAGTCAACGTTTTGGGCTGAGACCCTTCGTCAGGACTATCTGAAGGAAGAGCTAGTAAGAGATTTGAAAGTGAGAGGGGGAGGGGGAGATCCAAAATGATAGGAGAAGACAGGAGGGGGAGGGATGGAGCCAAGAGCTGGACAGGTGATTGGCAAAAGGGACATGAGAGGATCATGGCACGGGAGGCCCAGGGAGAAGGAAAAGGGGGAGGGGGGAAAAACCCAGAGGATGGGCAAAGGGTATAGTCAGAGGGACAGAGGGAGAAAAAGGAGAGAGAGAAAAAAAATGTGTGTGTATATAAATAAATAACGGATGGGGTACGAGGGGGAGGTGGGGCATTAGCGGAAGTTAGAGAAGTCGATGTTCATGCCATCAGGTTGGAGGCTACCCAGATGGAGTATAAGGTGTTGTTCCTCCAACCTGAGTGTGGCTTCATCTTTACGGTAGAGGTGGTCGTGGATAGACATATCAGAATGGGAATGGGATTTGGAATTAAAATGTGTGGCCACTGGGAGATCCTGCTTTCTCTGGCGGACAGAGCGTAGGTGTTCAGCGTAACGATCTCCCAGTCTGTGTTGGGTCTCGCCAATATATAGAAGGCCACATCAGGAGCACCAGATCAAAAGTCACACACAGTACAAAGCTCATATAGCACATACAAGATAACAAGCACATGAATGACAGCAGTTCAATACAGTCTCCCAAAAAAATTATAGTCCAAGACCCTGAGTCCATGAATGTTGCAGCAGTCTGCAGTCGACACAATACAGGTTGTTTTTTGCTGAGATCATTTTTGCTTCGTCAGCCTCTGAAGTGGATGCATAGCTGCTGTGCACACACATCACAGGCAAAACTAGGCCCTCACTCACTGCCCCTGTAGTGCTAGAAACTACAAATTAAAAATTTTTACTCAAACAGACCAAAGAGTCTTGATTTTCCAGCATCTGCAGATTTCCTCGTGTTCGTGTTTTTAATTTCACTACTGCGAAGCCTCTTCTGGTGATGCCTACACTGAAGAAGTTTAAATCTTCTCTTCGACAGGAGTTCAGTGAAACCATCTCTTACTGCTCCCCATCTGTAATTTCTTCGACTCTTCAACTTTTCAAAGCCCTGACGAAGGGTCTCGGCCTGAAACGTCGACTGTACCTCTTCCTAGAGATGCTGCCTGGCCTGCTGCGTCCACCAGCAACTTTTATGTGTGTTGCTTAGATCAAAGAGTCACATTGATGGAGTTACATAAGGAAGAAAGGGAAGAGGCTTGAAGGGAGCTCATATGCTTACACATTCTGGCAGACAAAGGGGTTCGCATCTGCATTACCGTTTGTAATGTAATACAGGTCGACCTTCACTAATCCGGCACCACTGGGACCTGAGGAGTGCCGGATTAGTGAAAATGCCGAATTACAGAAGGATCACATTAAGCATAATCAGTGCCGGATTATCTAGGAACCGGATTACAGGTAGTCGGATTAGTGAAGGTCGACCTTTACCAAGAGAAGTACAATCTGTAGTACTTGCTGTTTCTGAGTAAGTAAAGCAAGCAAACTTCACAAGTAGACTGCAACAAACACACAAAGTATAAATAAGGAGGTGTGATTTAAATCAATAAAGAAGTGTTTGCAAGGTTACAGCCTTGAGACTATTGATTCTAAACAACTCTCAGTAACTATGCACTTGATGAACTTTTCTTAAAATCAATATCCCCTTGCTGTGCGTTAAGATAGATTTTCATCTCATTGTACGGAAAAAGTATTTCTGTCATCGAGTACAGGTTTCTGTGCAATTACGCTTGCATTGTTTGCTGTAGGAATGACTGAATATCTCCCTTCGCACATTAAATCATCTCAGAACCTACTGTAAAGAGAATGCACTAACCTCTACCCGCCAATGTCGGTAAGGAGTTTGTACATGTTCCTGTACATTCAAGCAGGTAGGTTTCCTCTGGGTGCTCTAATTTCCTTCCACGTTTCAAAGGCCCACGGTTAGTGAGTTGGGGACATGCTCTCTTTGTTTTGGAGGCATGGCAACACTTGCCGTCCACCCCCAGCATAATGATCGCTAATTTGACTTGACATGAAATACACATTTCACTGCATGTGCCGGTGTACATGTGATCAATAATGCCAATCTTTATCATTAGGTATGCAAGACTTCCTTGTAGCATAAGACCATAAGACATAGGAGCAGACTTAGGCTATCTGGCTGATCCTTCTACCCACTCCCCAGCCTTCTCCCAGTAACCTTTGTTGCCCTGGCGAAACAAGAACCTATCAATCTCTGCCTTAAATACACCCAAGAAGCTGGCCTTCACAGCAGCCAATTCTCATTTTATTACCCTCTGGCAACAGAAGTTTCTCCGCATCTCTGTTTTGAAAGGATGCCCCTTTATCCTGAGCTGTGCCCTCTTGTCCTAGACTCTGCCTTCATGGGAAACATCCCTTCCACATCAACTCTGTGTAGGCCTTTCAACATTTGAAATGTTTCAAAGAGAACTCCCTCATACATTTAAGTTTATGTGAGTATAGACCCAGAGCCATCAAACATTGATAACCCTTTCATTCCCGCAATCATCCTTGTAAAACTCTTCCGAACCCTCTCCAACGGCAGCACAAATTTGCGACAATGAGGAGCCCAAAAACTGTTTACAATACTCAAGCTGAGGCCTCACCAGTACCTTATAAAGCCTCAGATCAGATCCCTGCTCTTGTATTCTAGACATCTTGAAATGAATGCTAGCACTGCATTTGCCTTCCTCACCACGACTCACCCTGCAAGTTAACCTTTAGGGTGTGCTGCTCAAAGACTTCCGACTCCGTCTGCATCTTAAATATTTGGATTTTCTCCTCATTTAGGTAATAGTCTGCACATTTATTTCCAATGTCAGATCGCCAGCAGGTGGTAAGAGTGGTCTCCCTCACCTCCACCCCTCAATACAGGAGCCCTCAGGACTGACCCCTCCTTTACTCCCTGTATACCCATGACTGTATCACCACCCACAGCTCTAATCTGCTAATTAAATTTGCCGACAACACTACATTGATTGTCCTAATCTCAAACAATAACGAGGTTCCCTACAGGGAAGAAGACATCTCTCTGACACACTGGTGTCAAGAAAACCTCTCCCTCAGTGTCGCAGAAACAAAGGAGCTAGTTGTGGTTTACCGGAGGAATGGAGACGAGCTAACCCCTATTGACATCAATGGATCTGGGGTTCAGAGTGTAAACAGCTTTAAGTTCCTCGGCATCCACATCACTAAGGACCTCACATGGATTGTACACACCAGCTGTGTGGTGAAAAAGGCACAACAGCTCCTCTTGCACCTCAGCCAGTTGTGGAAGTTTGGTATGGGTCCCCAAATCCTAAGAACTTTCTACAAGGGCATAATTGAGAGCATCCTGACTGGCTGCATCACTGCCTGGTATGGGAACTGTACTTCCCTCAATTGCAGGACTCTGCAGAGAGTGGTGCGGACAGCCCAGCGAATCTGTAGTTGTGAACTTCCCATGATTCAGGACATTTACAAAGACAGGTGAGTAAAAAGGGCCCGTGGGATCACTGGGGATCTGGGTCACCCTAATCACAATCTATTCCAGCTGCTGCCATCTGGAAAACAGTACCACAGCATAAAAGCCAGGACCAACAGGCTCCGGGACAGCTTCTTCCACCAGGCCATCAGACTGATTTGAGTATATTTCTATGTTACATTGACTATTCTATTATTAAAAATTATTATAAATTACTATGATTGCACATTGCACATTTTGACAGAGACATAACGTAAAGATTTTTACTCCTCATGTATGTGAAGGATGTAAGAAATAAAGTCAATTCATATTCAATTCAATACTACCAAAGTACACGATTATGCGTTTTCCAACATTGTATTTTATTTGCCACTTTCTTGCCCATTCTCCTGTAAGTCCTTCTGCAGTCTATTTGCTTCTTCAAAACTACCTGTCCCTTCAACAATCTTCATATCATATGTAAACTTAGCAACAAAGTAATTTATTCCATCATCTAAATTATTAATATACAGCATAAAAGGAAGTGGTCCCAACACTGACCCCTGCAGAACACCACTAGTCACTACAGACAATGAGAAAATGATCCTTTTATTCCAACACACTGCACCCTACCAATCAGCCAATGCTCTAACCATGCCAGTAACTTTCCTGTAATATCATGGGTTCTTAACTTGGCAAGCAGCCTTGTGTGTGGTACCTTGTCGAAGGCCTTCTGAAAGTCCAAATGTGCAACAGTCACTGCATCCCCTTTATCTATCCTACTTGTTATCTCCGCAAAGAATTCCAACAGGTTTGTCAGGCAAGATTTTCCCTTAAGGAAACCATGCTGACTTTGTCCTATCTTGTCCTGTATCACCAAATACAGCATATCCTCATCCTTAACATTTGACTACAACATCTTCCCAACCACTGAGATCAGGCTAACTGGTCTATAATTTCTCCAACTTCCGGTAATTCCCTCCCCCTCCCTTCCTCTATTCCTATGTCATTCTGTCCCCTCCCCCAGCTGCCTATCACCTCCCTCATGGTTCCACCTCCTTCTACTTTCTACTACCCATTGTGTTTTCCCCTATTACGTCTTCATCTTTCCTGCCTATCACCTCCCTGCTTCCCCTTCCCCACCCCTTTATCTTTCCCCTTACTGGTTTTTCCCCTGGAACCTACCGGCCTTCTCCTTCCCACCCTCCCCCTCCTTCTTTATAAGACCTCTGCCCCTTCCTTCTACAGTCCTGACGAAGGGTTCTGGCCCGAAACGTCAACTGATCGTTTCCACGGATGCTGCTCGACCTGCTGAGTTCCTCCAACGTGTTGTGAGTGTTGCTTTGACCCCAGCATGTGCAGATTATTTTGTGTCTATAATTTCCTTTCTGCTGCCTCATCCTTTCTTAAAGAGTGGAGTGACATTTGCAATTTTACAGTCCTCTAGTACCATGCCAGAGTCCAATGATTTTTGAAACAACATTGCTAATGTTTCCACAATTTCTACCACTATCTCTTTTAGAATCCTAGGGTGTAGTTCATCTGGTCTGGTTGACCTATGTTCCCTTTAGTCTTTCAGATTTTTGAGCACCTCCTTCCTTTTGGTAGAAACTGCACTCACTTCTCTTCCCTCACCCCCTTCAATATCTGGCACACCGCTAGTGTCTTCCACAGTGAAGACTGACACAAAATACTCATTTCATTCATCTGCTATCTCTTTGTCCCCTCTTATTACTTCTCCAGCTTCAAATTCCAGTGGTCCTTTATCCACTCTCATCTCTCTTTTATTATTTACATACTTGAAAAAGCTTTTACTATCCACTTTGATATTGTTTACTAGCTTGCTTTCAAATTTCATCTTTCCCCCCAATGATTATTTTAGATGCTGGCTGTAGGTTTTTAAAAGCTTCCCAATCCCCTATCTTCTCACTAATTTTGCTTTGCTCTGTGTCCTCTTTTTGGCTTTTACATTAGCTTTGATTTCCTTTGTCAGCCATGGTTGCACTGTTTTGCTATTTGAATATTTCTTTGTTTTTGGAATCCTGTACCTTGTTTGTTCTTCCCAGAAACTTCGGCCATTGGTGCTCTGCTGATATCCCTGCCAGCGTCGCCCTTTAATTTACTTTGACTAACTTCTCTCTCAGACCACTGTAATTTCCTTTACTCCACTGAAATATTGCTATGTCAGACTTTAGTTTCTTCCCATTAAATTTCAAGTTTAACTCAATCATATTGTGATAACTGCCTCCTAAGGGTTCTTTTACCTCAAGTTCCTGAATCACCTCCTATTCATTACATAACACCCAATACAGTACAGCTGATCCCCTAGTAGGCTCAACAACAAGCTGCTCTAAAAAGCTGTCTCATAGGCATCCAACAAACTCACTCTCTTGAGGTCCACTGCCAACCTGATTTTCCCAATCGAACTGCATGTTAAAATATCTCATGACTATCATAACATTGTCCTTTTGACATGCCTTTTCTATTTCCCACTGTAATCTGTGGTCCACATTCCAGCAGTTGGGTGCCTGTATGTAACTACCATCTGGTCCTTTTACCCTTGCAGTTTCTTAACTCAACCCACAAGGATTCAACGTCTTCCTATCCTATGTCACATCTTTCTACTGATTTGATGCCATCTTTACCAGCAGAGCCACGTCACCCCTCTCCCTACCATCCTATCCCTCCAATACAATGAGTAGCCTTGGACATTCAGCTCCCAATTACAACTATCTTCAGCTATGATTCAGTGCTGGGTGCAACATCATACCTAACAATCTGTAATAATGCAACAGGATCATCCACCTCATTTCTTATACTTCATGCATTGAGATATAACATTTTGAGTGCTGTATTTGCTACCCTTTTTGATTCTGCATCCTTAATATATTGATACTTACCCTGATGGCTGCAGTTATGTCCTATCATCTGCCTGCCCTTGACAGTCCGACTGCACACTATCTTTGTTTTTTTACCATCCGTCCTATCCTGAGTCCCTTCACTCCAGTTCCCACTTCGCTGCCAAAGAAGTTTAAACCCTTGCCATCAGCTCTAACAGAACTGCCCATGAGAATGTTGGTTCTCTCGGGTTCACGTGTCAATTTTGTACAGATCATACCTCCCTGCAGAAGAGATCCCAATGATCAAAGATCCTAATGCCCTGCCCCCTGCACCAGCTTCTCATGCACATATTTATCTGCCAAATCATCCTGCTTCTACTCTTACTGGTGCATAGCACAGGTAGCAATCTAGAAATCACTATCCTGGAGGGCCTGCTTCTCAGCTTTCTACATAGCTCTCTAAATTCCCTTTTCAGGACCTCTTTGTTTTTCCTTCCTATGTCATTCGTATCAATATGTACCAAGACATCTGGCTGCTCTCCCGCCAACCACCCCCCACCCCCACCGAAAAATGCTGTGGACGTGATCTAAGACATCCCTGACTTGGTACCAGGAGGCAACATACCACCTGGGTGTCCCGTTCACGTTCACAGAATCTCCTGTCTGTTCCTGACTTTTGAGTCCTCTTTCACTTCTGCTCCCCTAGTCTCCCTCTTTCTTTTCTATACTACGGATCTATGCTCAGTGTCAGTAACACAGTCTCTGTGGCATTCCCCTGGGAGGTCATCCTCCCACAACAGTATCCAAAGCAGTATACTTATTATTCAGTAGAATGGCCACCGGGGTGCTCTGCACTAACTGCCTATTCACATTTCCATTTCCCCTGACAGTCACTCAGCTACTCGCCTCCTGCAACTGAGGGGTGACTGCTTCCCTGTAAGTCTGATTGGTTATCTCCTCACTCTCCCGTACAAGCCAAAGGTCATGCATCTGCTGCTCCAGATCCCTAGCACTGCCTTCAAGGAGCTCACGCAAATGTAGTTCCCTACAGTGTTGTCAAAGTTTAATTTTTAAATCAAGGAAGAACTGCTTTAATGAGAATAATAACCACTAGTAAGAGAAAGACAGTGCTTAACACATCACATTTAGCACTATACTCATTTAAGCATGTGTATCACATTGAGAGTTACTTATGAAACCCCCTTCTCTGTATCTCTCCAGAATCTGCTTGTTAGCCCCTTACTGACAGCCACCGGACATCAGCACTGAGAAAACCCAGCTTTCTCTGGCTTTGTATGTCTAGTGTGTAGACGGCTCCAGCTTGGGATTGGGATGTCTTGTCCACCCAAGCCCCAGTTTGTGTGAATGCTGTGTGATCTACTGTCTGTCACCAGGAAATAATATATTGCACACTGCATACAATTATAAAGAAGTATATTTGTGGACATTAACTAAAAGACTTAGTAAAGAAAAGAAAGAAAAAAACAAAAAGAGACCATTATAATTAAACAGTCAAATGTGCATAGGCTGGAGTTCAAATCTTCCAAAAGCCACATTCACCGATCCTTGGCAGACTTATACGCCTTGGCTCCATCGAATCGTGTGTCCTACCAGATTGAATCCTATGACCGGCTCTCTCCAGTGTCTTCTTTCTTCATCTCTCACCGAGCAAAGACCAAGACCAACCTTCATGCCTCTCACAAAACCTCTTCCCCTGCCCCCCACCAGCATTCTCTGGAACCTTCTCCCAGTTCCTCTGTCCTAATTGGATGGCACACATTCCTAAACATCCCTTATCTTCACCGGTAACCCAAACAGGTTGAAAGCAGAACAAACTGAATATTTACAGAACCGTTAAAATGAAATACCTACAATATAGCAGTCAAAATGAGAGCCAGGGTGTTACATGTAAGCTATTAGAAGCTACATATTCAGATTAAAAAGTTGTAGTTCAGAGGAAGATGGACCATTTAAACTTTTGAACCAGTGGGATAAATTTATTCACCCCATCACTGAAATGGACTCATTTTCAAGGACTCATCATCTCACATTCCCAATTATTATTATATATTTACTTGTGGCCACTTGATCCAGTAAAGGGGAAAATGAGCAGATCTGTCTCCAATTTACAGCCAATGTACAACACTAGTCTTCAGTTCAATACAAAAGGGCCTCATTATTGTCTAGCTGCAGTTAATAATATTTACTGATGTAGACTGAGAGACGATAGTTGTGATAATATACTGTATATGCGGCATGTGAACCAGAGGGGAAACCTCACACGCCCAGCACAGAATTGCACCTACAACCTATGAACTCACTTTCAAAGATTCTTCAAATCATGATATCAATATTTATTGCTTGTCTATTTATTTATTTATTCTCTTTTTGTATTTGCACAGTGGCATTATAAAGAAACATCAAGATCACCTTTACTTCCTCAGAAGTTTGCGAAGATTCAGCATGAAACATAGAAACGTAGAAAACCTACAGCACAATACAGGCCTTTCAGCCCACAAAACTGTGCTGAACATGTCCTTACCTTAGAAATTACCTAGGGTTACCCATAACCCTCTATTTTTCTCAGCTCCATGTACCTATCCAGGAGTCTCTTAAAAGACCCTATCGTATCTGCCTCCACCACTGTCACTGGCAGCCCATTCCACACACTCACCACTCTCTGCGTAAAAAACTTACCCCCGACATCTCCTCTGTACCTACTTCCAAGCACCTTAAAACTGTGCCCTTTCATGCTAGCCATTTCAGCCCTGGGAAAAAGCCTCTGACTATCCACACGATCAATGCCTTGCCCACGAGTAGCCACTATTCGATATAGCAAAGACACAGCCAAGAAGACTAGTGCCCCGTCAGGCCTTCAGCATTTTGTGGTTCTGGAGGTGGACGGACTCGAAGTCCGTGCCTCCATAGGAAATTGGTTGCCCTGGGAGACGGAAGATCGAAAGCAGCAAGTCGGCTGCTGACTGTGTGCCCAGAGACCTGAGTTCTTTGGTCACAGAGCTTGAAAAAGTCACACAACCAACTTTTAACATCATTGTTTGTTATGTCTTCCCTCTCACTGTGAAATGGGGACATCTCTTTTTCCCTTATTAGGAAGGGAGAGAGCTTGTGGTATGTCAAATTACCAGGTGAACGAGTAGTCTTTGGAGTACTGCAAGTCTGTGTCTTTATTGATATTTTACTGCATGCTTGAGTGCTTGGTGGGGGGGGGGGAGGGACGGCACTGATGGCTGGTGGGGGGGGGGGATCATTGCTTTGCTGCTGCTTATGCATGGGAGGGGGGAGCTGGGGGCGGGGGTTGCTTTGGGATTCTGACAATTAACTGTCTCATCCTTTGGGCCACTCCTTTGTTTTCGTGGATGGCTGCGAAGAAAAACAATTTCAGGATGTATATTGTAAACGTTTCTCTGACATTAAATGTACCCTTGAACCATTGAAACCTTTGAATTTTGAACTTCAAACTTTCTGTATTTACATAGGTGTGAACAGCTATAATTATCCAATGTAAATGGCAATAAAAATCAAATATAAAGGTAGAAACAAATTTCTAAGTTTTTGATGCATTTAAAATCATAGAGATAGATATTGACATCACATTGCGGGTGCATTAAACAGAGAGAATCAATACTAATTTTATTGGACAAAATAGATATAAATTTCTGTTGCCGAATATTTGCATTCTAACTATTTGCATCACTGTCTGGTATGGAGGTGGCACTGCACGGGATTGGAAAAAAAACGCAGAAGGTTGTGAACTCCGCCAGCTCCATCATGAGCGTTAAACTCCCCAACATCGAGGACAGCTTCAAAAACCGATGTCTCAAATTGTGACACCCTTCATTAGGGACCCCCAGCACCGGAGACGTGCCCCCTTCTCACTGCTACGATCGAGGTGGAGGTACAGGAGCCTGAAGACACACAGTCAATGGTTCAGAAACAGCTTCTTCCCCTCTGCCATCAGGTTTCTGAATGAACAATGAACCCACATACACTACCTCAATATTTTTGCTCTCTTTTTGCATTACTCATTTAAAATACATATGCATTTGTTATTGTAATTTTTAAATTCTGTATTTCAATGTACTGCTGCCACAAAACAACAAATTTCACAGCATATGCCAATCATATTAAGTCGGATTCTGCTCATCAGATTATTTGAATCTCATGCTAAGCTCCTTTAGAAAATAAAGGAACTTGGATTTCAAAATGCATTTTGTTGTCTCATCTTAATTTATTGTTCTTGATCTTTGACTCCTTAGTGGACTAAACTCCACTGGATGGCACTTAATTAAATGAGGGACGCAGGTCAGTGCTTGAAAGAATTATGAAGCAGTCTCAATTACACCTGAATATTTATATCCAAAGTTGATCTATTTTCTAAATCACTTGTAACCCTCTTCAATACAAACACAGCATGCCTGTTATTCATGCAGCAAGGTATTCTCTGACGAAAATCATGCTCTTTTGGGTTATCAGAGAAACAGATCTAGTAGGCTCTAAAAGCAGAATACGCACTGTTATTGCAGACTATATAAAACCATTAGACCTTGAGACCCATCGAGTCTGCTCTGCCATTCCATCATGGCTGATTTATTGTCCTTCTCAACCCCATTCTCCTGCCTTCTCTTCATAACTCTGCTTTAAATATATCAAATAATTTGACCTCCACAGCCTTCTATGGCAGTGAATTTCACTGATTCACCACCCTCTGGCTAAAGAGATTCCTCCCTATATAGCATCAGACCTAGATAATGTTGCACACTGTTGGGCAGACATTTTCCAGTGCTGGAGCTGGCTGTAATAGCTTGGCTAGAGGTAGAATGCAAGCCTTCAGCAGCACATAACTGAGCTGGCATGTTGCCTGGTCCTATAGCCAGAGATGGGTGTGGAACAGGCCCTTCAGGCCCAATGAACGGTGCCACCCAGCAACCCACCTATTTAACCCTCGTCTAATCACAGGGCATTTTACAATGACCAGTTAACCTATTAGCAGTACGTCTATGGACTGTGGGAGGAATACAGAGGACATGGAGGAAACCCATAGAGGACACACAGCTTTCTTATAGATGATGCTGGGATTGAACTCTGAACTCCAATGCCCTGAGCTGTAACAGCGTCATGCTGACCACGTCGCTACTAGAATGAATTGTCTCGGCTGAAGGCTGGCCTCTGCAATGACAGAGCACCAGGGAGCAGTGACAGATTGTCAACATTCTTGGCTAGAAGTATTTGCATATGATTCAGACTTTGCTTTGCTTTGGGCTGAAAAACAGCAGCAAAATAGTGGGAATGCTGGAATTCAGAGAAGAATCAGAATCATGTTTAATATCACTGGCAGATGTTGTGAAATCTGTTGTTTTGCGACAGCAGTGCATTGCAGTTGTTGTTTCTCTCCATGGCTTGTGACGCAACGGGCAGCAACTTTGCTGTTCCTTTTGCATTTGTCCGTTTTTTAATGAGGCGAGTTGATAGCTTGACTCTCAACCCGGCACGCGTGCAAGGAGCTGCCTGGATTCGAACCCAGGACCACTCACCTCAAAGTCCAGTGCGGATGCCTCCACATCACTGGCTGGCCATTACCTTGCAATACAAAATAATAAAAACTGTGAATTACAGTAAATATGTATATTACATAGTTAAATTAAATAAGTAGCACATAAAAAGTTGTGAGGTAGTGTTCATAGGTTCATTGCCCATTCAGAAATCTGATGGCAGTGGGGATTAAGCTGTTCCTGAATCGTTGAGTGTGTGTCTTAAGACTCCTGTACCTCCTCCCTGATGGTAGCAATGAGAACAAGGCATGTTCTGGGTGATGGACAACACCTCCCTAAGGCATTGCCTCTTGAGGATGTCCTGGATGCTATGGAGGATAGTGCCCATGATGGAGCTGACTGAGTTTACAAATTTTTGGAATTTAAAAAACAGAATATTCTGAGAATAAGGCCCATTATCTTGGGCGATAAATGTCAATGACTCTCACATCCTATAAATAAATAATAGAACATATGAAGATAGATTTTTACTTCCTCTAAGACTTCTCCTCTTTCCCTCTCTCCCATGGCCCATTCTTCTCTCTTATTAGATTCCTTCTTCTCCAGCTCTTCACCTTTTCCACCTTTCACTGCCCAGCTTCCTATGTCACCCCCTCCCACCAGCTGTACCTATTACCACCTAGCTTGTTCTACTTCCTCTCCTCCCACTTTCTCATTCTGGCATTCTCCCCCTTCCTTTCCAGTCCTAATGAAATGGCTCAGCCCGAAACACTGACTGTCTATTCATTTGCCTGACCTGCTGAGCTCCTCCAGCATTTTGTGTGTGCTGCTCTGGTTCTCACTCACCAGAGGTTTGATCGGATCTTTGGCTACAAGCATTCTTACTTTTACAGGTGTGGTTTTGGTAGTTGTAATTTTCCATCTAACGAGGTGCTATGTTTGAAATAGAAAAGGGCAGCAATATTAAGTGGTCAGTCTAGAAGTTCCAGCAACATGGGCTTGATTCTGACCTTGAATGCATACGTACGGAGTTTAGAATTCACATTGTAAATGCATGTGTTTCCACTGAAAGCCTTTATTTTTTTCCTACATTCCAAGGATGTGGTGGTTAAAATGCCCTGGGAGCTAGCATGGGTTTGATAGGCTCAATGGCCTCCCTTTTGTCTTAAGAAAATATTAACTAGAAAATTCTTCTGCCACTTTTGAATAAAAATCTCATCAAGTGTAATACTAAGAGCTGCTAGTCATGTTGGTAGATGGAGATACATTCGGGGCACATGGACAATTGAAAATTGACGACTATGTAGCAGAGAAGGGTTAGATTAATCATAGACTCGGTTAAAAGGTTGGCACAGAACCATGGGCTGAATGGCTTGTACTGTGCAATAATATTTTATGTTTTGTGTTCTGTCCTGCTATGGCAGTGTTATTCCAGCTCGGGGCATCGGAGTTTGGAGTTCAATACCGACGTCACCTGGAAAGAGTCTGTATGTTCTCTCCGTGAAACGTGATTCTCTCCTGCAGTCCAAAGACTTGCTGGTTAGTAGATTAATTGGTCATTGTATATGGTCCCGTGATAGGGCTGGAGCTAATCAGGGGATTGCGGGGCAGCATGTCTCGAAGAGCCAGAAAGGCCCATACAACGTTGTATCTCAATAGATAAATAAATATTCTATACTCTCAGAGATGTTGTGTTTCAGGTGAAATGTCAAATCAATTTAAATATAGAACATAGAACATAGAACAGTACAGCATAGGAACAGACACTCCAGACCAAACAAGTTCGTAATCAATTTCTATGCAACGTTCATAACTTTCCAATTTTCCTCACATTCATGAGGCTATCTAAACATATAGAACATCGATTTGTTGGGGAACTTATGGTGGATAGACTGTCTGCTACTTTGCTCACCACAACATCAAAAATAAGTACTTCTTTGACAGTGAATCTCACTGGATTGTCTTGAGGTTGTGAATGATGGGAAAGGCACAGACTGGATGGGCCAAAGGGCCTGTTTCTTGGCTGTGATGTGACCAGTGAAAAGATACTGCACCAGAACTGGCTCACTCGCTCTGACACCTGAAATATTAGCTGATTCCACAGATGTTGCTTAACTGAATGATTTCTTTCAGTATTTCTGCTTTTATTTTGGAATAGAGAAGGCCTTAGATGTAAATACGAGGAATTCTGCAGATGCTGGAAATTCAAGCAACACACATCAAAGTTGCTGGTGAATGCAGCAGGCCAGGCAGCATCTCTAGGAAGAGGTACAGTCAACGTTTCCGGCCGAGACCCTTCGTCAGGACTAACTGAAGGAAGAGCTAGTGAGGGATTTGAAAGTGGGAGGGGGAGGGGGAGGGGGAGATCCAAAATGATAGGAGAAGACAGGAGGGGGAGGGATGGAGCCAAGAGCTGGACAGATGATTGGCAAAAGGGATATGAGAGGATCATGGGACAGGAGGCTCAGGGAGAAGGAAAAGGGGGAGGGGGGGAAACCCAGAGGATGGACAAGGGGTATAGTGAGAGGGACAGAGGGAGAAAAAGGAGGGAGAGAGAGAAAGAATGTGTGTATATAAATAAATAACGGATGGGGTACGAGGGGGAGGTGGGGCATTAGCGGAAGTTAGAGAAGTCAATGTTCATGCCATCAGGTTGGAGGCTACCCAGACGGAATATAAGGTGTTGTTCCTCCAACCTGAGTGTGGCTTCATCTTTACAGTAGAGGAGGCCGTGGATAGAATGGGAATGGGATGTGGAATTAAAATGTGTGGCCCCTGGGAGATCCTGCTTTCTCTGGTGGACAGAGTGTAGGTGTTCAGCAAAATGATCTCCCAGTCTGTGAACATTGACTTCTCTAACTTCCGCTAAAAATCGAGGCCTAGAGTAATTCACCTGTGGCAGCGGCAAGTCCTGGTGTGGGCTTCTCATCTAAGAACAGAAGTACTGGCATTGGAGAAGGTTCAGAGGTGGTTGACAACAATGATTCCAGGAATGAAAGGGATATCATATGAGGAACATTTGATAGCTCTGGGTCTGTACTCACTGGAATTTAGAAGGATGAGGAGTGATCACATTGAAACCTTTTGAATATTGAAAGGCCTAGATGTGAAAAGAATGTTTCCCATGGTGGGGGAGTCTAGGACAAGAGGGCACAGCCTCAGGATAGAGGGGACGTCGATGTAAAAAACAGATGCGGAGAAATTTCTTGAGCAAGATTGTAGTGAATTTGTGGAATTTGTTACCATAAGCAGCTGTGGAGGCCAGGTCATTGGGTATATTTAAGGCAGAGCTTAATAGGTTCTTGATTGGACACAGCATCAAAGGTTACAGGGGGAAGACCGGGGAGTGAGGCTGAGGAGGGAAAAAGGATCAACCATGATTGAATGGTGGAGAAGACAAGATGGGCAAATGGCCTAATTTTGCTCCTATGTCTTATGGTCTGATGGCCTATTTCCTTTACTGGGGTGGGGGGGTGGTGGTCAAGAACAAAGGTGATATGGTTTTAAACATTGTTGGAAAGAATAGAGGAGGTGTTGAGGCCGAGCTTAGATCTGATAGAGATTTATAAGATTGAGAGGCATAGATAAAGTAGACAGACAGCATCTTTTTCTAAGGGTTGAAATAGTGGTGAGACAATATGTTATTTTAAAGACTTAATTACTACTTTAAAACATACCAGCAAAAACATTTCCTAGTTGCACTGGGATGAAATTTTCAATTTCCTGGTAATTTTCAAATTCTGTATATCCTGCTTGGGGACGGGAGAATCCTGGGCTGGTTATCCTGCTCACTTAAGGAAGGATAAGTGAGCCTCTTCCAAAGCCTCTCCTTTCCAGGTGTAGTGGTCACCGCAGGACCACTGTTTGGCTTGCAGCTCCTCTGAAATAAAAGCACAGCATTAGCCACTCTACAGTCTCCCAGTACCTCAATGACGGTTGAAAATGATGCAAATTTCTTTTGCTAAATCCCAGCAATTTTGTAACAGGGATGGTTGCAAGGCTGGGTTTGAACTGTGATTGTTATGACAAAAAAAACAAATAAAACTTAAATGAGCATGGATAAGACAAGACACAGATGAAAATAATCAATTAATAGTCAGACATGGAGGACGATTAGAGCCTCTAGGACTCTGGCACCCTCAGGTGGTAGGTGGTCAGACCATAGCATGACAAATTTCTTCCCTAGAACTGGGTTAATTAGTGCCGTCACAAAGTGAATGTGTGTCTACTGTGATTGAATAGTAGTCATGTGTCAAGCTTTGAGATGTGACTGAAAGAATCTGTGGAAATCTTGGCGAACATTTGATTATCAGGTCCCAGCATTTGACAGTTGGTAGGTGATTAGTGCCTTAAATATCCATCTTACCTGTTTATTGAAAGCCAGTCACCCATGTTAGCCAGGGATGGGTCTGTTTAAGGAGCGCTGCAGCCCCCTCCCATTGGCTGCCATTTGGCACCAAGGTGGCAGCTGGTGATAGCAAGAGTATAAATCTACTGTGCCGAAGACACCGTCTTTTGCTTTGAGGGCTCACTGACAGATTGGGTCGTGACCTTTACTGCAGGAACAGTGAGAGAGGGCCCAAATGCACACTTTAGATAAATATTTGGGTGTAACTTGAAAGATTCACTGAATGTTTCGCGTCTCTCTTGTCTTGTAGATAAATGGCCAACTTACTTGCCACTCGTGTGTCACTGGACCTGCGAACCTTCTTCTTCTTCTGTTTCTTCTTCTATTTCCGGCAGTTTAGAGGCATCTAGGCGTATTAATCCCTCTGCAGGATACATAATTAATTATAGAATTTCAAGAAACTCAAATTCTTGAATATAAACTAGTCGCACATATAAACTAAATAATACTCTTCAATCAGATGGTGGTTCTCTTGGTGGCCAAACAAGGATTTAATAGAAAAACAAAATACATTTAAGTCACACAATCTCTTGAACAATATGCTTCTTTCGATTTTATATCAACTACAACTCAGCAAAACATGCTAAGCTGTCTCTGGACTACCACAGTCACATAATCCAGTAGGAAGTTTTCCTATTATCTTTAAATAATAGTTTAGCCTACAATGGCCCAACCGAAGTCTTGTTAATTTCACCATATCTCTACGATTTAAAAAGTAACAGTCTGAGACCTTTTTAACTAGTGGGTGACCAGAAAAGAAATGCCTTCCCTTTAATTCACTTTTCCAATCCTCCTGCCACTTCTTCTCTAAACCTTTTTTTAAAAAATCCTACTTCTCAATTCTGCTCTGCCTAGGGGTACTCTAATTTCTACTTGCCTGCTCTGTAAGGAAGACTTTGCAATGCCATCCACAATTTCATTTCCCTCCATCCCAGCATGCCCAGTTATCCATGTAAATCTGACCTCAAAACCCATCTTCCCTACTGTAAGCAAAACTAAGAGAATCTCAATAACTATGTCAGGATGAACTTTTGATTTATTCTCTTTTGTAGCCTCTAAGGCAGCAGCAGAATCCGAACAGATGATAACCCTGCATGGTCGATAGTCTTCTATTCACCATAAGGCCCAAAGGATTGCTAATAATTCTGTTGCAATGACCATAAACACCATCTGAAACCTGGTGACCAATCTTAGGAGGGGAGGAGAAGATGGCGACGCGACGCAGCGTGCGCAGCCGCTCCGAAATGATATCGTATTTATAAGTAGGTACCACGCACAATCCTGTTTTGATGGCGACAGATGTGAGAAGCATGGAGGAACACCTGGAGAAACTTCTGAAATGCCTGCTTTGCTGCCGTTGCTACTGTGCGATTGAGAATCTCCGGAGGGGAAGGCCCCAAATCCTCGGCTTTGCCTATTGCCTGTTGTCGGGGCCAGGGTCGAAGCGCTCGGCAGAGATGGTGCTCGGTGTCGGAGGCTCTAAGTTTTCGGACGGACTCAAGAGTCGACTGTGGTCGGATGTTTCCAGGGTGCTGCATCGGCAAGTTTGCGGCGCTGGAGGTTCATGGCAGGAAGAGAGTTTCTCTTCCTTTTACCGTCTGCATGAGATGGTGGGGCTTTCGAAACCTTGAAACTTTTTTTTTTACCATGCCCATGGTCTGTTCTTTATCAAATTACGGTATTGCTTTGCACTGTTGTAACTATATGTTATAATTATGTGGTTTTTGTCAGTTTTTTTAGTCTTGGTTTGTCTTGTGTTTCGGTGATATTATTCTGGAGGAATATTGTATCATTACTTAATGCATGCATTACTAAATGACAATAAAAGAGGACTGCGTGTCCTCATAATCTAATCTAATGTAAACTCCAAGTTGAGACATGTACATCCCAAATTCTGCCTTACTGCTCTCTGGGTCCACTGAGCTATCAGTAAAAATCTTCAGATAAGATCCCCATTTATTACTTAAATATTCATTTATGATCTGCGTTGTTGAAATTGCTCTGCTTCCTTGAAGCTGAAAAAGAAGGAATAGGTCTACTTCTGGTTCTGGCAAAAGCCAAAAAGGAACAGGTGGCAAGCAGATTTGCTCAGCTATATCTTCTTCAATCAATTTCAATTTCACAGCCCAGTTATTAACCAAATCTAAAAATGGATATCTTTTAATTTTACTTTGGCCCTCCGACTTCCCCTACAAAAGACATTTTGATGGACAGCTGTGATTGAAACCATTCAGTTTGCCCAATACTGCAGGCCCAACTGAACTCATCTTAAATGTAGAGGCACTTCTCCCATCTCCACACATAACCCAGGCACAGATGTTGTTCTAAAAGATCTACAACAGAGTCTAAGTGCTTTGGCTGCACAGTATCTAATTTTTCAAGCACTGCCGTAGCAGCAGAACCATAAGCAATACAACCATAATCAATAACTGATCTAATCATAGCTAGATATATTAAGTACATAGTTTCCCACCCTGCTCCCCAGTCACATCCAGCAATACTTCTCATAAAATTTAAAACTTTCTGACACTTTTCAGTTGTTTTATCTACATGAACCCTCCAACTAAGTCTTTCATCAAACCAGACACCTAAAAACTTGAATACCTTGACTTTTTCTAATGGAGAATCATATAGACACAATTCACAATCAGGAATCTTTCTTCTAAAGCCAAAAATCATATATTTGGACTTAGAAGCAGAAATCCTGAAACCCCATTTATTTGCCCAGTTTTCAACTGACCTTAAAGCCTTTTGTACCTACTTTAATATATATGTAGCCCTCTGGTAAGCCTCAGGCTCGCTCAGTTCACTTTCGTCTAGGGGGAGCAGCCTTCCGCCCCGCCAAACTGGGTAATCAAGTTTGTGTGGATGCTGTGTGATGTGCCCCACCCCACCAAATAACAGACAATACACCATATACGATTAAATGATTATACTTTGTAGATCTGACTGGAACTCTGTAATTAATAGAGATAAAATATAAAAGGAAAGTAAAAGGCCCCAAACTTATCAAAGTTGAACCACTTCATGCACACAGTTGGAGCTCAATTAACGGATTCTTCTTTCCACCATTCAATCCCCTCTGACTCCCTCGACCCGCCACCTGGGACCAACCACGGTGGTCATCCACACGAGTCTGTCTTCGTCTCCTCTCCTTGCCAAAGTCCCTGGGCCTTGGACTCCCGCTCCGGGTCCGTTCCGTCGACCAGCTTACAGCATCGCATCTCCTCTCTCTATCCCCATCATGCTTTCTGCCCAAAGCCCGTGAAAACAATAGCTTACAGATACATAAGAAAGAATAATATCAGTCTCAAATGGTTCATTCCCTCTCATCAATAATATAACCGGAAGAGGGGGGAGAGGGGGGAGAGGGGGGAGAGGGGGGAGAGGGGGGAGAGAATTTAACATTTCAGTTATTATTACAGAAAAGCCATTTTTATTATAACATAACAAAGAAACCATTTTGTTATCCTTCACAGTAACATAAAAGAAGAAACCTCTTACACTCTGCCCCCACCAAATCATGTCCTCATGATTTCTAAGTAACTCGCCAACCCTTCCTGCAGGCACAAAAACCCAATCCAGGTACAAACAGTGACATTGCTCCCCAAACAGTGGACCTTATGCCCTGTTCCTCAGGTGCTACATAGGCCAACCTATCTGGGAGTTTCCTAATCCTCCGAGACCTCCGTAGCCCCTCACCTAAACTCTTCAGGCTTGGACACTACTGGGGAGACTTCTGGTCTGCTTGCCAACTCCTCTCTCAATCTCTCACACATGCTCCCACTGCAACTTGGAGCCCCCTGTCCCGTGTCCGGGGCCCTGCTTCTTCTCCTTCAGGGTCCTGCTGTAACCCAGGCTGCCCACAGCTAGCCCTCCCCACTACACCTGACACAGTAGCAGAAGGGCCAAAAGTCTCTTCCTCAATCAAGGGGAAGTTAGCGAAAGGCAGCACGTACCACACATCCGGCACATCATCCTTCGAATCCGTGTTCTTCCTCATTCTCTCGATTGGTAGCTGCTGTTTGATTTTCTCCAAACTGAAGCACTTAGCCTGGGCTGCCTCAGCAGCCTCTTCAGCCTCATGCAGTCGAGACGTCAGCTTCTTCTCTGACTCCTCCAACTCTCGCCCCAGTCTCAGCAGTTCTGACCCACGCTTCATGTCCTTCTCCATCTGGGACGCAATTACACTACCAGCTTTTTCCAATCTGTTCTGGATCGACTTCTTGAGTTTCTGCTGATCCTTCTGAAGGTTGGTCATTGTTTCATTTCTCTGGATTAATTCATCAGTAAATGACTGCAGTTTCGGCTTGGAATTACATTTCCCCGTCTCCACTTTGACGAGCGTGAACTCCAATTCTTCAGTGGTTATCCAGGGTTCCGGCACTTGCCTCACATCAGTCCCCCAAGGCGAATCCAAACTCTAGGCGATCATCCACATACGCCAAAACTCCATAAACCTCCACATCCCCCATGGTCTTCCTCATGCCCCATGGGAAGGTTGCAGGGGCTCCGGATATGCCCTGTGGCATCTTTTCAGATCGGAAAGATCCTAGGGGACCTATAACAGCCATGTTCTCCTTGTTGGCCTCACTCAGCAGGACCTGGCAACATCCACTCCTCAGATCCAGCACATTAAACCACGTTGCACCACACAAACAGACCATAGCGTCTTCAGCCCTCAGGCCCGTATTCTGTTCAATGACAGTGCGCCTGTCCAGAGTCCTACAATCCACACACATGCTGCCTATGTCTTCCACTGCTACAGGGTCCAGTCGCCGCAACCTCTCTCTCCCCTGGAGGTGTCTTCAGCGGTCAACTCCCCTCCCTCGTGGTATTTCGGAGCATCTACTAAGAAGGTCTCACCCTCAGATACTTCCCCCAGGCCATACCACAATTGGCTCTCGTTTAAATTCGTACCAGCCCAAGGCTGCTACACATGTCCTCACAAGCAAGTCGAAACACTGGTGCACAGAGAGTGCCCCCATGAACTCCAGTTTCACTGACCAATAATCGTCTTCTGGATAATCACTGGCACTGGTACCCCAAATCTTAGTGCCCTTAATGTTGTCAAGGGTAAATGCTTCAGAAACCAGTTGTAAAACGAACTGTTCAACAACTTGACCTGCTCCCCGGTGTCAAGGATGGCTTTAGTATCGCTTCCCTCTATCCATAACAACACACGGTGGCCTGGTCCCTCTAAACTTTCAGGAATAGGGTCTTTTCCTTTCAGAAGTTCCTTGGTACATTGCTGGGAACATGCTCCCCCAGAGACCCCAAGCCGATCTCCCACTGGGCCTCCACTAAGTTTCCCGACACCTCTCTGATCAGCTGAACAACTGAGGGAGGGGCTGATCCCCTGAAATGATCCCCCGGCACTGCAAGTAAATTAGCTGCCTTCCTAGCCAGAGAAAATACACTGATAGCTTTTCTCCAATCTCCTGACACAGGTATGGAAAGCCCCCCAGGCACTGCATTTTACCTCCAGTTGAAACAGACGCTTTTTCTCCCACTTTCAGATATCTGGCAGCTGTCACTACGGGGTAATTGACCCTGACAGTTCTAACACTGTCAACAGCCCACCTACTCAAACTTCCAACCAATCCCTGCCGCTCTCCCTCAACCAAGCACTGCCACTCATCTAACAACTGAGGGATCAACTCCGCCCACGTCTTGTACGCCTCCGCCTCTTTAGGGGTGGACAATATCCCAAAAACCAGGTGGAACCTGCCATAGCTGGAACATTTATCCGCAGACACTATCTCCGAATCAGACCACTCTTTCCTCTCTCTCCTAACAGTATGGACAGCCCCTGGTCCCACCTCACCTGCGGCACCAATAGACACTGGCAGTCCCACCACCAACTCGTCAGTGCTAGTCTGAACTTGACCAAAGACCTCCGGGGTACTAACAGCCACCCCACCCAACACGCATGCCAGCAATCCCACAGAGACACACATTACTAACCGCAATCCCACAGAGGCACAGCAGCGCTGATTAAACAGGGCAATCACACAGCACCCCACTGAATCAAATCTCAGACGAAGCCCCCAGATGTAGCCCCCTGGTAAGCCTCAGGCTCGCTCAGGTCGCTTTCGTCTAGGGGGAGCAGCCTTTGGCCCCGCCAGACTGGGTAATCAAGTTTGTGTGGATGCTGTGTGATGTACCCCACCCCGTCAAGTAACAGACAATACACCATATGCGATTAAATGATTACACTTTATAGATCTCACTGGAACTATGTAATTAATAGAGATAAAATATAAAAGTAAAAGGCGCCACACTTATCAAAGTTCATCCACTTCGTGCACACAGTTGGAGCTCAATTAACGGAGTCTTCTTGCCACCATTCGATCCCCTCCGACCTCCTCGACCCGCCGCCTGGGACCAACCACAGTGGTCGACCTGACACTCCACACGAGTCTGTCTTCGTCTCCTCTCCTCGCCGAAGACCCTGGGCCTCGGACTCCCGCTCGGGGTCCATTCCACCACCTAACTTACAGCATCGCGTCTCCTCTCTCTCTGTCCCCATCATGCCTTCTGCCCCAAAGCCTGCAAAAAACAACAGCTTACAGACTCACAAGAAAGAATAACATCTATCCCAATTGGTTTGTTCTTCCTCTTATCAATAATATAACCCAAACAAGCAGAGAGAGAGAACTCCTTATATCGCAGTTATTATTACAGAAAAGCCATTTTTATTATAACATAACAAAGAAGCCATTTTGATAGCCTTCGCAGTAACATAAAAGAACAAACCCCTTACATATACTTGTCGTTTCTTCCTCGTTTCCAGATTGGACCATCGTGTGCAAACAACGATTTGCCAAATCCTGTCCCTACCTGATCAAAGGTATCGTTTATCATGACATTAAAAAGAACTGGACTAATGACACTTCCCTGAGGGGTACCATTACCTATTTTAACTGACTTGGAGCTTGTTCCGCCTATTCTTACTTGAATTGTTCTTTCCTTAAGAAAATCTTTGATCCAATTAAACATTCTACCTCCAATTCCCACATCATAGAGTTTAATTAATAAACCATCCTTCCATAGTGAGTCACATGCTCTTTCAATATCTAGAAATACACTTACCATTACCTCTCTATTTTGAAATGCTTTTTTAATATCATGATCTAAAAGGGCAACAGATTCTATTGTTGATCTTTCAGTTCTAAAACCATTTTGATAGGCGAAAAATGTCCCTTATTTTCTAAAAAATAAACAAGTCTGTTAGTGACCATTCATTCCATAGTTTTACAAAGCACTGACATTAAAGCTGTAGGCCGATACGAACTAGGACTAGACGCATCTTTACCTGGCTTTAAAACTGGAACTACCACTGCATGCTTCCATTCTACTGGTAATTTTCCTTCTTTCCACACTGAATTAAACAAAGCTAGCATTTCTATTAATACAGAGTCATCTAAATACTTAAGCAATTCATAACACAGTCCATCCCTACCAGGAGATGTGTTTGAATCTGATTTGCCAGCTTCCTGAAATTCCTGAAGACAGAAAAACAAATTTATGGGGCTATTATCATCCAAACTCCTGTCCAATTTCCAACATTCCTTTAACATAATTTCCTTTCTCAAATCACCTAACTCTCCAGAACTGTGTAATGCTTGGAACACCTCTACAAACATATCAGCCTTTTCCTTATTGGTTACAGCTTCAATATCTCCTTCCAGCAAAACTGGGATAGATGGCTTCCTATACATCCCTGACATTCTGCGAATGATCGTCCATAGCTGCTTTATAGGTGTCTCAGGGCACAGGGTTCCACAAAATCTTCTCCAACTATCCCTCTTTGCATTTTTAATTACTCTCCTTGATACTGCTCTTTCCTTTTTATACTCCATAACAATATCTAACACTGGGTACTTTCTTAATTTCCTGTAAGCTCTATTTCTGTTTCTTACTGCTGTATCACAATCTTTATTCCACCACGGAACTAATGCTCGAGCCTCAGAAACACTCCATTGCAGAATAGTCAACTGAGCAACTTTATGAATTATAGAACAGAGGGATTCATTCCAATTGTCTATGGAGCCCTCGCTATCAGTCTCTTCTATTATATCCACAGCTTTCTCCTAGTGCTCATCCCAACAGGCCAAAGAAAAATTATACCCAGCAGCCCTCTCGTCAACTTCTACTATGAAATTTCTACCAAATCTACATAATATATGTAAGGGGATTTCGTCTCTTATGTGACTGCGTAGGCTAATTAAAATGGCTTCTTTGTTATGTTAAATGCTGAGAAAGTCCTCCCGCTAGCAGTCTGTTGAATCATGTTACTGATAAGAAGATGTTATGAACCAATTGGGACAGTTGTTATGTTTTTGGTGTATTTGAAAATACTGAATGCATGGGGTTTTGGGAGAGAAGGCAGGAAAGAGAAACAGAGGATGGACCAGGTACTGTGATGTCCGTTAACAGGGTCGGACGCCAAGTGGGGCGTTCGGCGAGGAGAGGAGACAGAGACAGACGCATGTGGAGTGTCTGGTCGACCACCGTTGTTGGTCCCAGGCAGCCGGTCGAGGTGGTCTGAGGGGTCGCAGGGTGAAGAAGAAGGGTCCTGAGCTCCAACTATTTGTGCATGAAGAGATTGAACTTTGATAATTGTGGCACCTTTTATTTTCCTTTTATATTTTATTCTCTATTAATTATATAGTTCCAGTAATATCTATAAACTGTAAATCATTTAATTGTATCTGGCGTATTGTCTGTTATTTGGGCGGGGTGGGGTACATCACACAGCATCCACACAAACTAACTACCTAGTTTGGTGGGGCCGAGGGCTGTTTCCCCTAGATGACAGCAAGTTGAGTGACCCTGGGGCTGGCCAGGTGGGCCACATATAGGATACTGATCACTTCTTAGTGTGCATCTGTCCATAACATCCCTTTCCCCGACCCTGGCTAAGTTTGAGGAAGTGATTGATAAGTCTAAGTGACTACAAGTATTCTTTATAATATTAAATCTGGTAGGCCTTCTGTCGTTTAGAAGTACCATGTTGTATTTATCTAGAAACTCCTCTACTACCACTCCATTATTATCTTTACTTTCACTACCCCATATGGGATTATGAGCATTGAAATCTCCTACCCAGGTTACTGGGGATCTTACCTTATTCATAATTTCATCAAGATCTGATAACATTATCATATTACATGATTATAAAAGTTAATCAAAGTTGTTTGACCACGAGAGCTCCAAACCTCCACAGGCACAATTTCAAGGTTAGATTTAAAATCAAGTCTTCTAAACTGGAGTCCTGTTTTTTTATGAAAGTTGCACACCCTCCACCAGATTTACCCATTCTGTCAACTCTCAAACTATCATATCCAGGGATCACAAAACCTAAATGAGGCTTTAACCATGTCTCCTGTATACAGATCAAATCAGGCTTATCTTTAAAGTTCCAACAAATCTTCTTAATTCTTGACCATTTGCAATTAAACTTCTTGCATTCCATTGTAATATTAAAAACATCCAAATACTAATTATTGACCTCTTCATCCACATAAAACTCCTCCATACTCTCTGATCCCGACAACTGGGAAGTATTCAGTGATTGTTTGTCTGTCATATACTCATGTAATTTTTCCTGTAAAACCTGTTTCATATCAAGGAATCTCTCTGCAGCTCCAACAACTACTGTCATCATATCCAACCTCTTGGTTGTAGTTTTAGCTCTGACCAGTACATCAACAACAAATGCCAAAAAAGACTCTTTAGTCATCAACATGTCTGAAGGAACCATAGCTGGAGAATGCAGAATGTGCTGACTCCCCATCGTTCCAATCTTTTCTTTACTTATCATTGCTCTCTATCAATTTTCTTTATTGCCTCCACATATGATATTTTTTGTTGGTTACTAACAACCTGAATCTGCTTTGCCTTACTAAAGTACTCACATCCTCTGAACGCCGCTACATTGTCCCCTCCACAGTTACTGCATTTAGGCACCGCTGCCCTACATGCTTTAATATCATGATCCTCTCCACATTTCACACATCTTCTTTTACCTCGACATGAACCAGCAACGTGTCCAAATCTCTGGCAATTATAACAGCGCAAGGGAGGTCTAATACATCTTCTAACTTGATAAGACATGCTCCCAAGATAGACTCTAGTTAGAGGAACGTCACCTGCAAAAACCAGAAGAACAGGAGAATCCCAATTACCACCTTCTCTCGATTTTAATCATTTGGCTTCAATCACTCGACCACCTTTAATATTGTCCAAAGTTTCCTTTTCAGTTATGCCAGACCAAATACCATACACTACCCCCCTAACTCCCTTCCTTTCTTTCGGAGTAATACACTCCATTTCACAACCAATTTTCCCACTGTTTTAGCACTGTTATATTGGTCAACATCTTTGCAACAAATTTACAGCAGTCCATTAGACAAAATCTTGGCCTGGAATCCTTTACCCATTTGGTTCTCTAATGCTCCTGCCATTTTCAAGGGATTAAGGGCTCTAAATCCTCCTTCCCCTTCCTTCTGACCTTTAAATTTATACAGAACAATAGATTCCTCCAAGTCACCCATTTCCTCAATTTGTCCCCCATTACATTGGGTCTTTCAATTAGAACCATAGAAACCATAGAAACTACAGCACAGAAACAGGCCCTTTGGCCCTTCTTGGCTGTGCCGAACCATTTTCTGCCTAGTCCCACTGACCTGCACACGGACCATATCCCTCCATACACCTCCCATCCATGTATCTGTCCAATTTATTCTTAAATGTTAAAAAAGAACTCGCATTTACCACCTCGTCTGGCAGCTCATTCCATACTTCCACCACTCTCTGTGTGAAGAAGCCCCACCTAATGTTCCCTTTAAACTTTTCCCCCCTCACCCTTAACCCATGTCCTCTGGTTTTTTTCTCCCCTTGCCTCAGTGGAAAAAGCCTGCTTGCATTCACTCTATCTATACCCATCATAATTTTATATACATCTATCAAATCTCCCCTCATTATTCTACGGTACAGGGAATAAAGTCCTAACCTATTCAACCTTTCTCTGTAACTGAGTTTCTCAAGTCCCAGCAACATCCTTGTAAACCTTCTCTGCACTCTTTCAACCTTATTTATATCCTTCCTTTAATTTGGTGACCAAAACTGAACACAATACTCCAGATTCGGCCTCACCAATGCTTTATACAGCCTCATCATAACATTCCAGCTCTTATACTCAATACTTCGATTAATAAAGGCCAATGTACCAAATGCTCTCTTTATGACCCTATCTTCCTGTGACAACATTTTTAGGGAATTTTGTATCTGTATTCCAAGATCCCACTGTTCCACTGCACCTCCTCAGTGCCTTACCATTAACCCTGTATGTTCTACATTGGTTTGTCCTTCCAACGTGCAATACCTCACAGTTGTCAGTATTAAACTCCATCTGCCATTTTTCAGCCCATTTTTCCAGCTAGGCCAAGTCCCTCTGCAGGCTCTGAAAACCTTCCTCACTGTCTACTATACCTCCAATCTTTGTATCATCAGCAAACTTGCTGATCCAATTTACCACATTATCATCCAGATCATTGATATAGATGACAAATAACAATGGACCCAGCACTGATCCCTGTGGCACACCACTAGTCACAGGCCTCCACTCAGAGAAGCAATTTTCTACCACCACTCTCTGGCTTCTTCCATCGAGCCAATGTCCAATCCAATTTACCACCTCTCCATGTATACCTAGCGACTGAATTTTCCCAACTAACCTCCCATACGGAACCTTGTCAAAGGCCTTACTGAAGTCCATGTAGACAATATCCACTGCCTTCCTTTCATCCACTTTCCTGGTAACCTCCTCGAAAAATTCCAACAGATTGGTCAAACATGACCTACCACGCACAAAGCCATGTTGACTCTCCCTAATAAGCCCCTGTCTATCCAAATGCTTATAGATTCTGTACTCCCTCCAATAACATACCTACTACTAACGTTAAACTTACCGGCCTATAATTTCCCGGATTACTTTTCGATCCTTTTCTAAACAACGGAACAACATAAGCCACTCTCCAATTCTCCGGCACTTCACCCGTAGACGGCGACATTTTAAATATTTCTGCCAGGGCCCCCGCAATTTCAACACTAGTCTCCTTCAAGGTCCGAGGGAACACCCTGTCAAGTCCCGGGGATTTATCCACTTTAATTTTCCACAAGACAGCAAACACCTCCTCCTTTTCAATCTGTACAGTTTCCATGGTCTCACTACTTGATTCCCTCAATTCCATAGATTTTATGCCAGCTTCCTTAGTAAATACAGACGCAAAAAACCTATTTAAGATCTCCCCCATTTCCTTTGGTTCCGCACAAAGCCGACCACTCTGATCTTCAAGAGGACCAATTTTATCCCTTACAATCCTTTTGCTCTTAATATACTTGTAAAAGCTCTTTGGATTATCCTTCACTTTGACTGCCAAGGCAACCTCATGTCTTCTTTTTGCCCTCCTGATTTCTTTCTTAAGTATTTTCTTGCACTTCTTATACTCCTCAAGCACCTGATTTACCCCGTTTGCTATACATTTCTACAATTCCCTCTTCTTCTTTATCAGAGTTGCAATATCCCTTGAGAACCAAGGTTCCTTATTCCTATTTAATTTGCCTTTAATCCTGACAGGAACATACAAACTCTGCACTCTGAAAATTTCCCCTTTGAAGGCTTCCCACCTACCAATCACATCTTTGCCAGAGAACAACCTGTCCCAATCCACGCTTTTTAGATCCTTTCTCATTTCTTCAAATTTGGCCTTCTTCCAGTTCAGAACCTCAACCCTAGGACCAGATCTATCCTTGCCCGTGATCAACTTGAAACTAATGGCGTTATGATCACTGGAACCAAAGTGCTCCCCTACACAGACTTCCGTCACTTGCCCTAATTCGTTTCCTAACAGGAGATCCAATATTGCATCCCCTCTAGCTGGTCCCTCTATATACTGATTTAGAAAACTTTCCTGAACACATTTTACAAACTCTAAACCATCTAGACCTCTAACAGTATGGGAGTCCCAATCAATATATGGAAAATTAAAATCCCCTACCACCACAACTTTATGTTTCCTGCAGTTGTCTGCTATCTCTCTGCAGATTTGCTCTTCCAAGTCTCGTTGACTATTGGGTGGTCTGTAATACAATCCCACTAATGTGGCCATACCTTTCCTGTTTCTCAGCTCCACCCATAAGGACTCAGTAGACAAGCCCTCTAATCTGTCCTGCACCCTTTTTTTTGGCTACCCTTACTTCTGGAGTATTCCACAGTCTCCCACCCTCCTCCTTCAATCTCAACCCCCGCCCCCCTTTGCAGCCATAGGCTACAAACTAACCCTTTCCAAACACACTGGGCTGAATAAGGGGAAGAAAATAAATTAATAAAATACAAAAAAATAAACAAAGAGGCCAACCAAAAGTTAAGGGACACCATGACTGATCAAAATTGAGCAGCGCCTTGACATCCAGTATCTGAGGTGGTCCAACAATAACCCAAACCCCAAACCAACTACTCAGCACCACAACAAACTAACCTGCGAACCTGATTTCACACAACAGTGATTAACAGAATGTTTGGAGTGGCATGTGAGGCTAATAATGGAGTAATTGGAGATGGGATGTGATTTGGTAAACTTGATTAAAGATCATTGGGCTTGCTACAGGACAGTATCCAGGTCCTTGGAGTCTGATTCCTTATTTTCACCCATGTCTGCAGAATGGTGAAGTGCCACATTTTGTCAGGAAGATTGACAAGACACGATATATACTCAAAGGGCATAAATATAAAAGTGTTACAAGAACGGAGACTCTTGGGGGGACTTCTGTATCATTCATTGGTCTGGTCAGGATAAGGTAGGATGCTGGGCTTTATAAATAGGGCCATATAATCACTAAAGTAAGGGAATCACGGACCTCTATAGACTGCTGAAGAATTCTATCCATTTCTGAGCCACCTACATTAGCAAGTAGTTTGGTTAAGGTGCAGAAGAGATCTATCAAATTGATTCCAGTGATAAGGGACTTCAGTGTTATGCATAGACTGGAGAATAGTATAGAATAGAACTTTATTGTCATTGCTCAAAGCAATGAGATTGTGGTGCTATTCCAGTCCATGCAAAACAGGTATTTACAATGAATGCACTATGGCTTAATTAAAATAAATTCCATATATTCATGCAACAAGTGATTTTGATATTCCATAACAGTCAAAAGCCATTGGCAAGCTAGGGTGTAATATTATTCAGCTTTACAATAGCCCTCTGGAAGCTGTTTTTCAGTCTCACTGTTTTTGCTAAGATGTTTTGGTATCTCTGAATAGTGGATATAGTGAGGACATCCGAAATAACAAAGGATATAGAAAATGATGAACTCCTCATTGGTAACAGGCCTAAAAGCTAGAGGAGAAAGAATACAATGTAATTTGCAAAGGAACCAAAAGTGACAGAAAGTGAATGTTTTTAAATGTGAATAATTGGGAGATCAAGCATCCACTGCAAAGTGTAGAATGGAGGCAGGTTCAACAGTATAACTTAAAAGGGAGCTGAATTTTCAGGGCTATAGGGAGAGGGTAGAGGAATGGAACTCACTAGCCTGGTGTTTTATAGAAGCAGTTCAGACTTGATGGACTGAATAGCCTTTAATCCTACTGTGACCATTCTGTGATTCTTTGTTTCATGTACTTTGAAATCATCTTGGCCAAATGTATGAGATCATCTTGGCCAAATGTAGATTGATAATGTCTTCCCATCTCATCGATTCTACCCTCTAATCCATATTGGAAATTTCATGTGCCTGCTCTTGCCATAATCTACCATCCTTTCTAGCTGCTGAGTCCTCCTCAAATTTTACATCTGTCTCTGCCTCAATGCTGCTCCTTTTAAGAGCTGCAGGTTGGCTTCTGTTCTGATTTCCTGGTTTGGGATGTTATAAGATGGCTACTATATTGGAGTCTGAACTCAAAACAGTTACAAAGAGCACCTCCAGAGTTAATGTAGTGACAGCTGATTGGGTATTGAAATCATGACCATGAGGTCATAGTATGAATTTTTAGTATGTTGATACCTGGTCAAAGATGCAGAGTTAAATGGGTGCAACACACACAAAATGCTGGAGAAACTCAGCAAGCCAGGCAACATCTGTGGAAAAAAGTATAGTTGATATTTCGGGCCAAATCCTTTCAGCAGTACTGGAGAAAAAAGAGGTGAAGAGTAAATTTAAAAGGTGGAGGGAGAGGAGAGAGAAACACAGGTGACAGGTGAAATGTGGGGGAGGAATGAAGTAAAAATCTGAGCAGTTAATTAGTGGAAGAGACAGATGGTCATGGAAGAAATAAAAAGGAGGAAGGAGCACCAGAGGGAGGCGATGTGCAAGCAAGGAGACGAGGTGAGAGAGGGAAAAGGGGATGGAAATGGAGAGGTGGGAGGGGGGGCATTACCAGAAGTTTGAGAAATCAATGTTCATGCCATCAGGTTGGAGGCTATCCAAACAGAATATAAGTTGTTATTCCTCCAACCTGAGTGTGGCCTCATCATGACAGTGGAGGAGGCCATGGATGACATATCGGAATGGGAAGTGGAATTAAAATGGGTGGCCACCAGGAGATCCGGCTTGTTTTGGCAGATGGAGCGTAGGTGCTCAGAGAAGTGGTCTCCCAATCTACGCCAGGTCTCACCAATTTACAAGAGGCCATGTCGGTAACACCAAACACATTATGCGACCCCAGTAGACTCACAGGTGAAGTGTCGCCTCACCTGGAAGGAATGTTTAGGGTTCTGAATGGTAGTGAGAGAGGAAGTATAGGGATCTCCCAGTGGCAACCCATTTTAATTCCACTTCACATTCCCATTCTGATATGTCCGTCCACGGCCTCCTCCACTGTCGTGATGGGGCCACACTTAGGTTGGAGGAACAACACCATACACTCCATTTGGGTAGCCTCCAACATGATGGCATGAACATCAATTTCTCAAACTTCCTGCAATGCTCCCCAAACCATCCCCACTTCTCCATTTCCCATCCCCCTTTCCCTCTCTCACCTTATCTCCTTGCCCACCCATTGCATCCCTCTGGTGCCCTTCCCCCCTTTTACTTCCTTCCCCTTCCATGGCCTTCTGTCTCTTTCACGAGTCAACTTCACGGCTCCTTACTTCATCCCTCCCCCTCCAGGTTTCATCTGTCATCCGGTGTTTCTTTCTCCCCTGCCCCCCACCTTTTAAATCTACTTCTCAGCATTTTTTCTCCAGTGCTGCTGAATGGTTTTGGCCTTAAACGTTAACTGTAGTTTTTTCACAGATGCTGCCCGGCCTGCTGAGTTCCTCCAACATTTTGTGTGTGTTGCTTGGATTTCCAGCATCTACAGATTTTGTCTTTTTTGAGGTTAATTGGCATTGAGTTCCAGCACATGCTTTCAGCACTCTCCTCTTTTGCCACCCAAATTTCTAAACACAAAATACTCTGCAGATGCTGGGGTCAAAGCAACACTCACAACACGCTGGAGGAACTCAGCAGGTCGGGCAGCATCCGTGGAAAAGATCAGTCGACGTTTCAGGCTGGAACCCTTCGTCAGGACTGTAGAAGGAAGGGGCAGAGGCCCTATAAAGAAGATGGGGGGAGGATGGGAAGGAGAAGGCTGGTAGGTGCCAGGTGAAAAACCAGTGAGGGGAAAGATAAAGGGGTGGGGGAGGGAAGCAGGGAGGTGATAGGCAGGTAAGGTGAAGAAGGAATAGTGGAAAACACAATGGGTAGTAGAAGGAGGCGGAACCATGAGGGAGGTGATAGACAGCTGGGGGAGGGGGCAGAGTGAAACTGGAATAGGGGGAGGGAGGGGGAGGGGACTACCAGAAGTTGGAGATTTCAATGTTCAAAAAAGATCTCTAAATAATGATAACCAATTAAAATGCTTTTAATTGCTATACTTTGCCCTAAGTTGAAACTTAGGGAGGCATATTTACTGATTAATATTTGAGAGCTTATTTATTTCAATTGGTCAAGTCATAATCAGCTTTCTTTTTGATTGGTCTGCTTGCTGCCTCACAAACAAACTTACTGACTGGTGACAAGTTTGGATCATACGGCTGCTGTAACATCTTGAACAGAATGTTATTTATGCTTTAACACTAACAATAGAATTTAACAGGAATAGTGCAGTTCATGTGTGGCAGGGAGAGGAAATTTATTTGGCAGGAAGGGTCTGTGCAGATCAGAATATGACAAAAAGCTCATTAATTACATCTTCTATGATCACATTGTAGTGCCAATAATGAGAAGGCCTGTGACCTTGTCAAGAAGGTGGATGGGTCCTGGTTCCCTGTATAATTGGATAGTTGATTAAATGCTTGCAAAATACGGCAGCCATTCCCCTGTATGTATGGCCTGTAGATCCTTAAGACTTTTGATATACTGTTAAAACTCAGTTGAAATTGAAGCTGATGGCCTTTAATTGTAAGGAGAAATTCAAATACGTCTGGTTCCACTTTATGATGTTATTCTATACAGGGCTCCATTTGGAGAGCTCCATCTATCGCAAATGCTTTATCACAAGATCACAAGACAAAGGAGCAGGAGTAGGCCATTCAGCCCATCAAGTCTACTCCGCCACTCCACCATGAATGAACTATTCTCCCATCTAGTTCCAATTTCCGGCTTTTTCCCCATATCCCTTGATACCCTGACTAATTAGATACCTATCAATCTCCTCCTTAAAGACCCTTAATGATCGGGCCTCCCCAGCTGTATGTGGCAACGAATTGCATAAATCCATGACCCTCTGGCTAAAAAAATTTCTCCTCATCTCTGTTTTAAATGGATACCCTCTAATTCTAACACTGTGGCCTCTTGTCCTGGACTCACCCAATTTATCACCTAATTTGGAGTATTGTGTGCTGTTTTGGTCACCTACCAACAGGAAGGAGTACAGAGAAAATTTACGAAGTTGTTGCTGGGTCTTGAAGATCTGAGTTATAAGGAAAGATTGAATAGGTTGGGACTTTATACCTTGAAGTGTTGAAGACTGACTGAGAGTGGACTTCCGGGTCATCAAGGGAATGGCGGCATAAGGAAAAGGTCTCTCAACAAAAAAGAAGGTAAACTGCCCCATAATCGAATTTAGACAAATACTTAATATTGCACAACTATATTAATAAAAGGGGCAAGGATGATGTCTAAGAACAAGATTAAAAAGTCCGCTCCGAAGGCTGATAAACATAAAGAGACGCAGCAAGGCGACGGGCCTAGCTCCCCCACGGCAAGCCAGGATGGAGATAATGAGGGGGAATCGGTGACTCTATCCTTGATTCTCGGAGAGATTCGCGAGTTCCGACAAGATAACAGCAAACAGCTGGAAGATATTAAAGGAGAAATAGTAAAAACTAGCTCGCGGATAGATGAAGCCGAAGCGAGGATTGTTGGAATTGAAGAGAAGCTACAAAACGCAGAGGAGGTGATAGCAGAAATGCTGAAGCTGCAAGACCAGCTCCAGTGGAAACTAATAGATCAAGAAGGCCGCTCGAGAAGGGAAGATGTGAGGATTTACGGAGTTCCCGAAGGAACTGAAGGTAAACCCAGATTGATGATTCCCTTCGTGGAGAAGCTACTTAGAGAGAACCTTGATATACCGGCCGCAAAAGACCTACAGATAGAAAGAGCTCACCGCGCGTTGGCACCACAGCCTCCAGCAGGCACCCAGCCCAGATCGATTCTGGTCAGATTTCTCAGTTACAGAACGAAGGAAGAGGTGCTTAAAAGGGCATGGCAAAAGAAAGGTTTCATATGGAACAACTGTAAAATCAGTTTAGACCACGACTACGCACCGGGGATTCTTGCCAGACGGAAGGAATATACGGAAACACGGAGAGTCCTGAAGGAAAACAACATCAGATTCCAGACCCTGTATCCAGCTCGGCTGAGAGTCTTTTACGATGAACGGACAAAAACTTACGCTACGGTGGAGGAGGCAACATTGGACCTGGCAGACCGGGGACTACCTATTAAAGTTATCACCCAACTGGAGTCGCTACTGGAGAGGATTGGGCAAAAGTCGTGGCAGTTAGTGGGGCGAGGACGCTCCACTCGAACCAGAGTGTCAATCTACAAGGAAAAGCTGCAAATATTCAGACGCGAATGTACAGAGAACACAGATTAATTAAGAGAAATGACTGAAAAGAGTAAATCGGACTTAAAGGTAAAATGAAAACTGGTAACTGAAAATAAACTAGACGGAATAACTTGAATGATAGCAATATGGTCGAAACATAAATAGGAGAAAATTCTCTATGATTATTCAAACTGCTGAGGGCCCTCTAACACAGCGTGAAGATAGAGGTTATCCCTCTGAACTGAGGCGGGTCGGTGCTCAGGCCTCACTGTGGGAAGTCGGGAAAAATTTTCAAATGTTGCACATTCAAAAATGTCTAGGGTGTAGTTATATGTCTTGGTTTACTGTTGAGAAGGGATTGCTTACTGTTTGGTTAGAAAAGGAGAGTGTTTTTTTTTCTACTAGAGAAAAATGCAAACTGAATTGGTAAAAATAATTTCCTATAATGTTAATGGGGTTTTGAATCCAATTAAAAGAAATAAGATTATGTCTAAATTGAAAAAAGAGAGGGCACAAATAGCTTTCCTCCGGGAAACACATATGAGCCAATCTGAACATGGAAAATTAAAAAGAATGGGCTTTAAGCATGTATTTTATTCATCATATAAATTGAGTCACAAAAGAGGGGTAGCTACTTTAATATCAAGTACTCTTAATTATGAACATATTTCAGAGACTAGAGACAAAGAAGGACGGTTCGTAAAAATCACAGGAAGAATAGAAGATACAGAAGTAACATTGCTGAATGTTTATGCTCCTCCAGGTTGTGAATGGTCATTTTATAGACACATTTTTGACCTAATGGTCAGTTCTCAAGGGGTAGTAATTTGTGGAGGGGATTTTAATATTAGATTAAATCCTATATTAGATTCTTCAAGAATAGTTACTCAGAATAAACCTCTGACTCGGAAAGTGAATTCGTTGATGGAGGAGTTGGGAATTATAGATGTCTGGAGGGAATTACACCCTACTAGTAAAGATTATACATATTACTCTTTCCCTCATTCAGCCTATTCAAGGATAGACTATTTCTTTATCTTTAATACAGATAGACTCAGGATAAAAAACTGTAATATTGCAACAATTGATCTGTCGGATCATAGCCCAGTCTCTATGTCTCTAATCCTGGAAAGGAAAATAAGGAAAACACTATGGAGGCTAAACTCACATATACTCAATAACCCAAAAGTAATGGAGAGATTAAGGGGAGAAATCAAAGAATATCTAGACCTTAATGACACGGGAGAAACATCACCAGTGATCTTATGGGATACATTGAAAGCTGTACTGAGAGGGAAAATTTTTTCCATTACCACTCACATGAAAAAAATCAATGCACAAAAATTAGCAGACCTTCAAGGAAAATTAAAACAAGTTCAAGTTGTAGATAGCAACAAAAGTAATTCAAATCGAAAACAGGAAATTAGGAAATTGCAAAGTGAAATTGACGATATTTATACGTCGGAAACTCAAAGAAATTTTCTTTACCTGAGACAAAAGAATTATGAAGTAGGAGGTAAATCAGCTAGATTATTAGCATGTAAATTACGAAAACAAGAAGCAGACAATACAATTCATAAAATAAAGAATCCAAAGACAAAGCTTGTGGAGAGTACAATAGGGAAAATTCAAGAGAGTTTTGAAACATATTATCGAAAGCTGTACTCCCAACCCCGGGCCCCCAATGAGCCCTATATAGACAGTGTATTGAATTTTTTAGATCTACCTAAACTTACAGATTTACAAAATGGAAGTTTATTAGAACCAGTAACTGTCAAAGAACTGAACGTGGCCATCTCTAGGTTAAAGGCTGGAAAGTCCCCGGGTTCTGATGGGTTTACCTCAGAGTGGTACAAGTCCCTGAAAACACAGTTAGCCCCATTACTACTTAACACCTTTAATTGGATCTTGCAGAGAGGAGAAACTCCACCTTCCTGGAGAGAAGCGATTATTTCAGTTATTCCTAAAGAGGGTAAAGATAAACTAGAATGTGGCAATTATTGGCCAATTAGTGTTCTTAATTTAGATTACAAACTATTTACATCTATATTAGCACGCAGATTGGAAAAGCTTTTACCTTGCCTAATCCACTTAGACCAGGCTGGATTTATTCAACAAAGACAAACACAGGACAACATAAGGAGAACTCTGCACATATTAGAACAGGTTAATAAGAACGAGACAGAGACAATGGTAGTAGGATTGGACGCTGAGAAAGCTTTTGATTCGGTTAGTTGGGCATTCCTATACAGAGTGTTAGGAAGATTCGGCTTTCAAGAAAAGTTTATTAAAGTAATTCAGACTCTATATGACAGCCCTACAGCCCGAATTAGGATAAATGGGGTCCTCTCTGACTCCTTCATCTTAGAGAGAGGCACTAGACAGGGATGCCCAATTTCTCCTCTCCTTTTTGCGCTATATATTGAACCGCTTGCCCAACTAATAAGACAGAGCGAAATCGTAAAAGGTATCAAGGTGGCAGGGATTGAACAGAAAGTGGCGTTATTCGCAGATGATGTTTTGGTCTATCTGAGTGAACCAGAAAAATCATTTATAGGATTGTTTACCATGTTGGATGACTTTGGGAAAACATCAGGTTATAAAATAAATGTAAAGAAAATGCAGGTTATGTCCCTAAATTATACACCATCCAAAAAATTGCAGGACACATATGATCTTAAGTGGGAAGCTAAATCATTAAAATATTTAGGAATAACCCTGCCGAAGGATCTTTCAACACTGTCACAGGTAAATTATGGGCCATTAATCTCAGAGATAAAAGCAGATATGCATAGATGGAATCTTATCCCCTTTTTAAGTTTAAATTCAAGGATAAATACTATAAAAATGAATATTCTTCCTCGGTTATTGTATCTTTTCCGTGCTTTACCGGTGGAGGTGGATGATAATCAATTCAGGGAATGGGACAAATGGATTTCCTGCTTCATTTGGCAAGGAAAGAAACCTAGAATTCGATATAACACCTTACAGTTAGGGAAGGAAGGAGGAGGTATGGTTCTTCCTTGCCTGAGAAATTATTTTTATGCCTCACAGATAACCCCTCTGTTATATTGGTGTAATAGGGAATATAAGGCTAGATGGAAGAAAATAGAATTTGGATTAGTTGACAGTTTTCCTTTTCAGGCCTCAATAGCTGACAAAGGATTGATGGCCCAGTTGAAAAAATTTAAAAACGCTTGGATAAATCTTACATTAAAAGTATGGCAGAAGGTGGTTAATTCATGTGGAATTAATAACATGTTAAAACTTTAGATGGTGTGCATATGATACCGAATTCCTTCCCAATAGAGGAGATAAAAGATTTGAGCTATGGATAAAGAAAGGTCTTACAACCTACCTCTCATTTATAGATAAAAGAGTATTACAAAGTTTCCAAATCCTGCAGGACAAACATGGCCTAGAACATAATGACTTTTTTAGGTACCTTCAAATACGAAACTATGTTAACCAGAGTTGTAGATATACAGACCTATCAACAGTAGAATTAGAATTTTTCAAGATTCTGAATTCGGCTTGCAGTTCAATACCTAGTAAATCAGTTTCTCGATTATATAATGCACTCTCCCATGCTAAAAATGTAAATACACTGTATATTAAAGAGAAGTGGGAGAAAGAAGCAGGGTTGGTACTTTCAGAGGAGGCTTGGGAGAAAATCTGCAGCTTTCAATGGTCCTCGACTAATTCTTTGACTTGGAGAGAACATTGTTGGAAAAACATTATAAGATACTTCAAGACCCCATATCAGGAAAAATATAAAGATACAAATGTGATGTGTTGGAGAAGGTGCGGCTCCAAGGAGGCAAATCATTTTCATATTTTTTGGGATTGCCCTAAATTAAGTCTATTTTGGGAAGGTATTCATAGAACATTAGTTAAGGTACTTAGGTCCCAGATACCTCTGAACTTTGAGACGCTCTACTTGGGGCATGTATTGTTTCTTGAACAGAAGGAAGATATAAAGTTGCTGCAGGCCCTCTTAGCGGCAAGTAAGAAATCAATCACTAGAAAATGGCTAAATCCAATACCACCTACATTAGAAGATTGGTACGAAATTATCTTGGAAATATTTAAAATGGAAAAGTTGACTTACTCCCTGAGAACTCAAAAAGAAAAATTTTATCAAATCTGGAATAAATGGATTGAATATATAACCCCAATGCGAGCAGACTTTAGATGACTCTCCTAATGATTTATACTGCTCTTCTCATCAACACAGTAATATTGCTAACGTAAGCACCCCTAGTCTAAATGTTTGTTTTTTTTGTTTTCTTTTGGAAAATAGAGAATTAACACAAATAAAGGGAAAGATTTGGGGAAGGGATAAAAAAAATGAAAAAATTAAGTAAATAAGTACATAGGGATTGGATAATTATGTCTGCGGGCAGGAGCAAGCATGAACAAATTAGGATATAAACACCTACAATGGTTGATACATAGGCTTATATACAACATTTTGGACCAGTGGAAATGGTCCAGAAGGGTTATATGGAAACCATTATTACCATTTTTCTTAACAACTAATTCCATTACTTAGCCTAATAGGTTAGATTTACCACAGTACATAATTACCTACTTAAATGTTTATTTTCCTTTTATATCATCTCAATGTGTACTTAAGAATGTATAAATAATTGTAGTTTTATACATATAAAAAAATGGAAAAGGTTATATGTGTGAAAAAAGTACATGATATTTGTGAATTCCTCATCCAAATAAATAAAATTTAAAAAAAGGAAAAAAAAAAGAAGTGTTGAAGACTGAGAGGAGATTTGATAGAGGTATACAAAACTATGAGGGGATAGATCGGATAAATGCAGGTAGGCCTTTTCCACTGAGGTTGGGTGAGACAGCAACTACAGGTCATGGGTTAAGGTTGAAAAGCTAAATGTTTAAGGGGAACATGAGGGGGATCTTCTTCGCTCAGAGGGTTGTGAGAGAGTGAATCGATCTTCCACATCAAATGGTGCATTCAAGCTCGACTGCAATGATTCAGAGAAGTTTGGCTAGGTATATCAATGGTAGGGGTATGGAGTGCTGTGGTGCTGCTGCAGGTCAATGGGAATAGGTAGTTTAATTAATTCAGCACCAACTAGATGGGCCAAAGAGCCTGTTTCTGTGCTGTTCTTTTCTATGACTCTATGACCAGTCAAGATGACATCATAAGTTCACAATCGAGTGTTGTTTCTGCTAAGTGCTCGTGCTTGTATTGAAAAGGCCAACAGAGAACACTCAGCTACCTGGCTGGTAGGGACCCAGCAGAAACGAGCAGCCAGCATGACAGCCAACCAATCAGAACATCGGGTTGGACCAATATCAACATGAGAACTTGGACACTCAATTGCGCATTGATGATGTCGCCTCAACCAGTAATTAAACGTTTGTGACCTAATCTCCAGGCAATCCTACAAACAAACAGCCAAACTGAGCTACCAATCTTCTCTTTCACTTTCATCTCTTTCATTTCAAACTCCATCTATCCCCAGAGGAGGCAAATCATTCCATATGCGTGGCTGAGTAATTTCTGGGAATGGGATTTTTCTTGGCATTGACCTGGATATGAGAAAAGTCAAACACGCTGTGTATAGCAATTAACAGGGCTAGTGTGGATATGCTTCCCCATAGAGCCTCAGTTTACTTTCAAGCTTCCTACAGAATAAACAGCTTGAATTTCACATCGCAAAATATCGCATCACTTCACTTTGGCATTGCTGAAAAAATTTAACAAGAAACTGCACAAGATGTTTGGAAAATGACCAAAAGCTTGCTCAAAAAGATGGGTTTAACCGAGAACAATGGAAGGCAAAGAGTTGAAGAGCACTGGGGACTGAAATGACTGAATTTCAGAACATCAGGCCTTGGGAGTTTCAACTCACTGCTACCAAGGGTGAAGTGATGAATACCAAGTAATAAAGGAGCTCAGAGATCTTATCAAGTTTTTGGGCTGTGGGAGGTAACAGTGATGCAGATCTAGGGATCCACAGCGAGATTTAGAACATAGAAAATTTAACAATAACACACAGGAACAGGTCCTCTGGCCCACAATGTAGTACTGAACCAAATAAATTATGGCCAGCTAAACTAATCCCTTCTATTTACACAATATCTATATTGTTCCATCTTCCTCACTTCTGTGTGCCTATCTAACTGTCTCAAAGACCCCAAAGTATCTGTCTCTACCTCCACCCCAGGCAGTGTATTCCAATCACCTACTACTCTCTGTATAGAAAAAAAAACCTGCCCCTCACATCTCCTTTGAAATTATCCCCTCTCATCTTAAATGCATGCCCTCCTGTATAAGACATCTCAACCTTGGGAAAAAGATAATGTCTACTCTATCTATGCCTCTCATAATCTTATAAACCTCTATTAGATTTTCCCTCAGCCTCCAACGCTCCAGAGAAAGCAACCCAAGTCTGTCCAACCACTCACTATAGCATATGCCCTCTAATCTAGAGAACATTCTGCTAAACCTCTTTGGCACCTTCCAAGATGGGGAAACCATAACTGTTGCAATACTCCAGATGTGGCCTGACTAGAGTTTTATAAAGTTGCAACATTACTTCCTGGCTTTTGAACTCAGTGCCTTGGCTAATAAAGTCAAGCATGCCATATGCTTTCTTAACCACCCTATCAAGCTGTAGGGAGATATGAAATTAGACCCCAAGATGCCTTTTCTCATCAATACTGCTAAGGTTCTTGCCCTTAACAGTGTAACATCTCTTTATTCTATTTGAAAACTTGGGGCTGCATGGGCTATCTGATACTGATAGGTGCATTAAGGACCATCAAATTTAGCATGACCTATTATCCTGTGCTGCATAATCTGCTCCACTCTAATTTCTATGATAGATTTACAGATTAGAAGCACTTGCCAAAAAATTAATATGGCAACCCAAAGTATATTTCAACAACAGAATTTTGAATGCCTAGATTCAGACAACTGAATATTTTTGGACCTGTGTACAGCTCATGCAAAGCTTTTCTGATATGTTTGACATGATCATATCATCATCCATCATTACAGGTTTGAAATAAGAGTATAGGTCACAATAAATACATTTCTTTGCTTATGCTTCCAAGAGGGCCATTAAGTACTTCTGCTGTGCCTAAAGGACTATTTTACAACAATGTTCCTCACTTGCTCTTCAGTCCCAACTCCCAAAAATCTCTTTTCTGATATGAACACCGAGAGATTTTTGTGTTTAAGAAATCCAGCTTTCCTAACGTCTTGTTCTAAAAGT
The DNA here is from genome assembly GCF_030028105.1 of Mobula birostris. Lineage (NCBI taxonomy): Eukaryota > Metazoa > Chordata > Chondrichthyes > Myliobatiformes > Myliobatidae > Mobula > Mobula birostris. Next base: position 248,212,356 of record NC_092370.1, on the reverse strand, counting down.
TGCTGTTTACGCTAAATCATAAACTGTGAGCAAACTCATCACAAAGATAGATGGTGAAACATGACTGAAGTGAATACGTGTACATTCATTTTTCAATGCACATTTATCTATTTCCAGACCTACAACTGAAGATTCCAACAGATCGTCCACAAGTAGCTATGCATTGATTGCAAACAGATCTAGGCATTATGGATGATGTTGTTGAGGCTGAAGGAGGTCCCCATGGAACAGAGGACACTGATGAAGAAGCAGATGGTGTGAGGTTGGAGAATTAGTGACATTGGTTGATTTGTAATTATTCCTTCTCTGTCTGTGCTTCTAAAAGATTGCAAAAGTGTACAAACCCTGAAACTCCATCTTTAGTTCAGCACTTGTATATTAACAGATCGGAGTGCAAGCTTAAGTTCAAATTCAAGTTCAATTGCCATTCAACCATTCATGAATACCCATAAATACAATCAAACAAAACAACATTCATCTGGGGCCAAGGTGAAAAACACAGAACCGACAGTCTCACACAGCACATGGCACAAATAGCACATGTAATTATGATAGGAGAAAAACAAATAGTTGCCAAAAAGAAGAAGAAAATAATAATATAGCTCAATTTCTTGAGTGTCCTGGCCTGAAAATTGATAGTGCATGGGCTGTTGTCCTGGAGCCGTGTTTCTGCAAGATCAAGCCTGCTACAGTTCCTTGTCTTGCACTGTGCAGTGGCAGGCGAACACATTCCAGCTTGCCTTCTACCGAGCAGACACTGGAGAGCAGCTCCGACAGGAGGATCAGCCTCCAACTTGACCGGGAATCCAATGGCTCACAGCCGGGTCAGGCATCCTCTTCCTTGGCAGCCGCCACAGGAGCCCCCAAGGCATGAACTTGGGTGTGATCCATGCCACAACCGAGGCCACACAGCTCCCAGTATCACCAATGAACCAGTGATTCAGACTTGCAGTATGCTGTATTACCAATGTCCAACAGGGTCTTGTGCTCATAACAAAAGTATCCAAGACAATCACTCGCACCATCCATTGTATCATGTAGTGAGTTCCTTTCTGAAGGATGATGCAAGATGGTGCAGAACAATCCAGTTCCGCTGCTATCCTGCAACTCGCTAGTGTGGTGGAACTTGATGTTCTTGTAACCATCAGAATCTGGCAATCCTTAAAAAAAACATAAGGCATGAACAATTACACCTTTGTTTTGACCCAGAGAGTCCACTGCATCCAAGTGTGCTGCTACTTTAGCAGAAATCTAGAGGTGGTGTAATCACTTGAGTCGAGTATGATGTTCTCAAGTACGAGTATGACTATGAAGGGTTTATCTATTGGTGGGTCTTCAGGTGTCTGTAGAGGCTGATCCGGGATCCACATACTCTGGTGCAATGTGGGTCAGAGTAAGTGGTGGCTGTAGTTAGTGATTGGCTCTTTGAGTTTTTCAGATTCGCAGTTCATAGCCGTTGCTTTTTCTCTGCAGCACGGCAGAAGTTGCTATCATGTAAGGCAGCTCCCTCTTGACCAGATTCCCCTCCAGGTGTATCTATTGAGTGCAAGGCCTTCTCAGTTTTTAGCTGTAGTGTTGAATTTCCTCAGGCCGATTTTGATGTTATCTTTGATGCATGTTCTTTGTCCATCGGGGGCTTGCTGACCTTCTTTCCACTCAGAGTAAAGTATATGTTTGGGGAGATGTGAGTTAGGCATCTAGATGACATGTCTTATCCATCGGAGTTGGTGTTGCTTTATCATGGTGGAGAAGCCATTTAGTTGGCCTCTCCCAGTACATTGGTGTTAGTGTGTCTGTCCTTCAGATGATTTTCAAAATCTTTTGTAAGCACCTTTGGTGGTATTGTTCCAGGGCTTTCAGGTGTTTACCTAGGTGGGCCATCATTCAGCTCCATACAGTAATATAGGAAGGACAACCCTTCTATAAGCCAAAAGTTTTGCTTAGACCTGCGGGGTGCAGTCTTCAAAATCTCTTTTCCTTAATTTTGCATCGCCTTCATGAGCACAATGCAGGCAGTGCTTGATCCCTGAGTCTATGTCTACTTTTGAGGAGAGAACGCTGCCAATGTAGGGAAAGTCGTCTATATTTTCCAGGGTGATATGGTCAATGGTGGGGAGCAGGTGCAGTTCCAGTTTCCTCCCTTGGTCCAAAGATGTACTGGTTGGTAGGTTAATTGGTCATTGTAAATTGTCATGTGATTCGGCTCGAGTTAAATTGGGGTTTGCTAGGCAGAGTGGCTCAAAGGGCCAGAAGGCGTATTCTGAGATGTAGCTCTATAAATTTTTTATGGAGGCCTGGATAAGTAGTTGCTTGGGCAGTGACTGATATTAACAGTGGGTGTTTTGTGCCTTTGTAGAACCTCATTCTGATGACAATAGGCACTCACTTGGGAAGCACCATCACTATGACATCAGAGACTTCTGTCACTGGTATTCTATTTTGTGTATAATAACAGATGAGAAAGGCTGATCTTTGTTAATCTCCTTGTAGCTTTGAGCACAGCTACATATCAGCACTGTTGCTTCAGCTAGACAAGCAGTTCATAGCAGGGCATTTCACAATCAGACACTCAAGACACACAAGGGGCAAGGACAGGAGTAGAACATATTGACAGCAGAAACCACAAACACTATACAACTTAATAAAGCACTGTACACACTGCAGTCTCCATTTCTTTTTAATCCCTACTCAGAAAATAAAGGATCACTTGTCCAAAAGGCAAACAAAAATATGCTACATGCCGCAAAATGGATCACAAAATCACTTATTGTAAATAAATACAAAACCGTCATGAAGGACCACCAATCCATTCAGAACGGCGATGAAGAGGAATTTCTTCAGGCAGAAAGTTGTCTGTCTATGAAATTCATTGCCACAGGCTGTTGTGAAGGCCAAGTCATTGGGTATATTTAAGACAGAGGTTGATAGACTCTTGATTAGTCAGGGCATGAACAGTAACGGGGAGAAGACTGGGCTGAGAGGGAAATGGATCAGCCATGATGAAATGGCAAAGCAGACTCAATGGGCCAGATGGCTATATCTGATGGTCTTTTCACATTCCCTCTTCTCATACCTAGCATCAATGAGCCTGAAGACACACACTTAACCTTTTCAAGAATAGTTTCTTCCCCTTCACCTTCAGTATTAGACATTTTGACCCTGGAGAAATATACTGACTGTTTATTCCATCGGAGGCCCTGCAGTGAATGTGGCTGACCATGGATGCTGTGACCCAGCTATCTACGTGATACACAAACCTGGGCAGTACGATATGGAGAACAAGGTGTTGCCTGTGTAACAGGCTCCCCCTCTCCACACAGCTGATGAATCCAAAGGAATGGCAGAGACCGATGGTTTGGCACCAGCAGAATCACAGGAGTTGCCTGTCAGTGTTGTACTCAATGTAGGACTGCCTTAGGGACCCTAGCTCTGGATTTTCCCTCAGGGTTTACTCCCAAAGCCTTCTCCATGAGTGGGTATAGCCACAAGGCAGTGGAGGTTTGAGATCAGAGTTTTCCTTCTCCTAGATGAGCTGCCAACCACGGCTGATGAGTCCCATCTAGCCAAAGAAACTGGTTTTAAGGCAACAGTAATGCACCTTTGCCCCCTCTCCTGTCAGTAGAAGTGGTTCCCTCAGGCTGAGTAGGGAACGCAGTGGCTAAATGTGGCTGTCCAAGGCTACATGAAGCACACACCATTGGGAGCATTTAATAGATAGTGGAAGCTTATCCCCACTGCACTCTTCTGGCTATGACAACCCTGAAGAACCATTATTCTGACCAGGCCTCTTGTGATGTTGTAAACATCTATTAGGTCTCCTCTCAGCCTCCGCCAATCCAGAGGAAACAGTCCATGAGAGATTTAGCTTTGGTAAAGAGCAGCAGAATAAAGACTCCCCACTCTTGCTCCCCTGCCCCACTGGGCAGAAGATGCAAACCCCTGATCACTCATCCCACCAGGCTCAAGGTCAGCTTCTATCTCACTTCACGTCTGGCTGTGGGATTAAATCTTGGTCTCTCATTACCCCTGAGCTCATAGAATCAAATTGCACCATTTCATCAATGACTTTTCATCCTTTTCAAATTCCTTCTTGGCTACACCACACTTTATCTCTCAAATTCCATCATCCCAACAACATTCCAGGTCATTGCTCTTTGGGCACCTTGACCATTCCAAATCTAATACTTCCACACCAGTCCCCTCGTTCACTACCCCTGATTGGTTTCTCCTCTTCCTTTTCTTCTTTAAGTTGAGTCTGAATCAGAATCAGAATCAGGTTTAATATCACTGATTTATGCTGTGAAATTTGTTCTAAGCAGCAACAGTATATTGCAATATATAATACTTAAAATACTATAAATTATAAAAAGAGATATATAAATAAAATAAAATTAAGTAAGTAGTGAAACAAGCGAGCAAAAAAAAAAGAAAAATAGAAAGGTAGTGTACACGCGTTTGTTGTTCATTCAGAAATCTGATGCTGGAGGGGAAGAAGCTGTTCCTAAAATATTGAATGTGTGTCTTCAGCTTCCTGTACATCCTGCTTGATAGCAGCAATGAATCTCACCTGGTCCCTCAGCACCAGCTCCATAGCAAAGAAAGCCCAGCAGCGTCTCTACTTTCTGCAAAGGCTGAGAAAAGTCCATCTCTCACCCCCCATACTCACTACATTCTACAGAGGTTGTATTGAGACCATCCTGAGCAGCTGCATCACTGTCTGGTTCGGAAATTGCACCATCTCGGATCGCAAGACCCTGCAGCAGATAGTGAGGTCAGCTGAGAAGATCATCCGGGTCTCCCTTCCCGCCATTACAGACCTTTACACCACACGCTGCATCCATAAAGCAAACAGCATTGTGAAGGACCCCACGCACCCCTCATACAAACTCTTCTCCCTCCTGCCATCTGGCAAAAGGCACCGAAGTATTCAGGCTCTCACGAGCAGACTATGTAACAGTTTCTTTCCCCAAGCCATCAGACTCTTCAATACCCAGAGCCTGGACTGACACCAACCCACCGCCCTCTACTGTGCCTATTGTCTAGTTTATTATTTATTGTAATGCCTGCACTGTTTTGTGCACTTTATGCAGTCCTGGGTAGGTCTGTAGTCTAGTGTCGTTCTGTGTTGTTTTTTACGTAGTTCAGTGTAGTTTTTGTATTGTTCATGTAGCACCATGGTCCTGAAAAACATTGTCTCATTTTTACTGTGTACTGTACCAGCAGTTATGGTTGAAATGACAATAAAAAGTGACTTGACTTGACTTGAGTAGAGGACAATTTCTGGTTGATGAGGGTCCTTAATGATGGATGCTGCATCACACCACACCAATCTCCTCCTTTACTATGTCTGACTGCTTTTTCCTTCTTTCCTTCTTTAAGTTTGTCTTAAGAATCCCCTCTGGTAATGATAGAATCAGAATCAGGATTATTATCACCAGCATGTGACGTGTAATTTGTTAACTTAGCAGCAGCAGTACAATACATGATATAGAAGAAAATATACAAAATAAAATAATAACAATAAATAAATAACTAAATCAATTACAGCATATGTATATTGAATAGATTAAAAATTGTGCAAGAAACAGAAATACTATATATTTAAAAAATTGAGCTAGTGTCCAAGGGTTCAATGTTCATTTAGGAATCGGATGGCAGAGGGGAAGAAGCTGTTCCTGAATCGCTGAGTGTGTGCCTTCAGGCTTCTGTACCTCCAACCCAATGGCAACAGTGAGAAAAAGGCATGCCCTGGTTGCTGAAGGTCCTTAATAATGGACGCTGTCTTTCTGAGACACTGCTCCTTGAAGATGTCCTGGGTGCTTTGTAGGCTAGTACCTAAGATGGAGCTGACTAGATTTACAACCCTCTGTAGCTCCTTTTTGTTCTGTGCAGTAGAACCATCCCGTACCAGACAGATACGCAGCCTGTCAGAATGCTTTCCATGGTACATCTATAGAAGTTTTTGAGCATAAACTGCCTCTGCAGTTTCTGTATTTGCCTCACACAAGGTCTGAGGGGATTCCTTGTCAGGTCCTGTAGATTTATCTACCCGAGTGTGGGTCAGTGGGACGAGGTGAGAGTAAGAGTTCGGCACGGACTAGAAGGGCCGAGATGGCCTGTTTCCGTGCTGTAATTGTTATATGGTTAGATGGTTAATTTGCCTCAAGACAGCAAGCATATTCACTTCTGTAAATCCGGGTCTCACCACTCTTTTGTCTCAGTTCTACAGACCCTGTGTCTGTTTCCCAAGTAAATACAGATGCAAAGGTTCATTTAACATCTCCCCTTTCTCTTTTAGTTCCACACGTAGATGACCACGCTGATCTTCAAGAGGACCAATTTTGTTGCTTGCTATCCTTTTGCTCTCAATTTATCTCCAGAAGCCCTTGGGATTCTCCTTCATCTGCCTGCTGGAGCAAACTTAAGCCTTCTTTCAATCCTCATGATTTATCTCTTAATTGTTCTCTTGCATTTCTTATATTTCTCATTGTTCCTTCCTGTCTACACCTGCTATGCACCTCCTTCTTCTTCTTAAACAGAGCTTCAATACCTCTTAAAAAACAAGGTTTGTTAAATCTTTTATCCTTGTCTTTTATTCTGACAGGAACATACAAATTCTGTACTCTCAATATCTCATTTTTGAAGGCCTCCCACTTACCAAGTATCTCTTTGCCAGGAAGCAACCTGTCCCAATCCCTAACAACAGGAATTCTGCAGATGCTGGAAATTCAAGCAACACACATCAAAGTTGCTGGTGAACACGGCAGGCCAGGCAGCATCTCTAGGAAGAGGTATAGTTACATGTACCTTTGAACTCTCTCCCATCCAGTCCTTTTACAGTATGGGAATCTCACTCAATAATCAGGAAATTTACATAACCTACTAACACAGCTCGAACCACATCATCAAGTTCGCCGATGACACGATCGTGGTGGGTCTCATCAGCAAGAACGATGAGTCAGCATACAGAGAGGAGGTGCAGTGGCTAACTGACTGGTGCAGAGCCAACAACCTGTCTCTGAATGTGAACAAAACAAAATAGATGGTTGTTGACTTCAGGAGGACAGGGAGAAACCACTCTGCGCTGAACATCGAGGACTCCTCTGTAGAGATCGTTAAGAGAACCAAATTTCTTGGTATTCTCCTGGCTGAGAATCTCACCTGGTCCCTCAGCACCAGCTCCATAGCAAAGAAAGCCCAACAGTGTCTCTACTTTCCGTGAAGGCAGAGAAAAGTCCATCTCCAAACCCCCATACTCACCACATTCTACAGAGGTTGTATTGAGAGCATCCTGAGCAGCTGCATCACTGTCTGGTTCAGAAATTGCATCATCTCGGATCGCAAGACCCTGCAGTGGATAGTGAGGTCAGCTGAGAAGATCATCAAGGTCTCTCTTCCCGCCATCACAGACATTTACATCACGCGCTGCATCCGTAAAGCTAACAGCATTATGAAGGACCCCATGCACCCCTCATATAAACTCTTCTCCCTCCTGCCATCTGGAAAAAGATACCGAAGCATTCGGGCTCTCATGAAGAGACTATGTAACAGTTTCTTCCCCCAAGCCATCAGACTCTTCAATACCCAGAGCCTGGACTGACACCAACCTACTGCCCTCTACTGTGCCTATTGTCTTGTTTATTATTTATTGTAATACCTGCACTCTTTTATGCACTTTATGCAGTCCTGGGTAGATCTGTAGTCTAGTGTAGTTTCTGTGTTGTTTTACGTCGTTCAGTCTAGTTTTTTGTATTGCTTCATGTAGCACTATGGTTCTGAAAAATGTTGTCTCATTTTCACTGTGTACTGTACAGCAGTTATGGTCAAAATGACAATAAAGAGTAACTTGACTTGACTTCTAAGATCAAAATTCAGGTTCAAAGTAAATTTATTATCAAGTTAAGTATATGTTACCATATACAACTGTGAGATTCATTTTCTTGGAAGTATTTAGAAGTAAAAAGAAATACAATATATAAATAAGAGCTGCCAAGAAACCAATGTGCAAAAGAAGATCCACTGTACCAATAGAAATATACTACTGAGAACATGAGTTGCAGAGAGTCCTTGAAAAAGGGTCTGCAGTCAAAGAACCAGGTCAGAGTTGTGGTGATGGAAGTTATCAATGCTGGTTCAAGAGCCTGATGCTTATAGAGTAATAATTGTTCCTGAATCTGGTGGTATGGAATGTAAGGCCCCAATACCTCCTGCCTGATGGCAGTAGCAAAGAAAGAGTATGGCTGGGATGTCATGGTCCAGTCCGTGAAGTCTGCATTGTGGTTCGCGGTCCAGTCCATCAATCCTTGTTCTGGGTTTTCCTGTTTCCTCCCTTATTCTGTTGGGTGCTTTAATTGAGACACATGATTCTCATTACGGTCTGGCACATAAATACCTCTGCAAAGCAGGGATTGTTTGCTGGAATGCTCCCTTCCCTTCCCCTTCCTTGCCTGAAGCCTTGCCTACAACCTTTGCCTGCATCCTCGCCTGTAACGCTGTCAGGTTCAACCACCAGAGCAAGACCGAGGCCTTGCTGTGTCAAGATAAGGAACAGTCTGTCATTGTTTGGAATTTTCTCTTTGTGTCCTCACCTCCGCTGGGTAGGTCCAGCCATTTGCTGCTACTCTGAGTGGAGAACTGTCTCATCGTGTTCAGTGTTCTGTGTTTAGAAAGAGCCCCGGCCCTTCGTCCTGTTCCCAAGGACGGGGTCCTGGCTCTATGTGCTGTGTACGAGTCCCAGCCCTACCTCCTGCTTCCAAGGAAGGGTTCCGGCTCTGTGTTCCATGTTCCTGTGCTCAAGTCCAAGGCTCGGAGGTTCCTGAGTTCCAGGTGCAAGGCTCCGAGGTTCCTGAATACCAGGTCCAAGGCTTCAAGGTTCCTATCTCCCAAGATCAAGTCATGGCTTTGTGCTCTCATCCTGTCCGTGTGCCTCACCCAGCCCAGGGGTACCTCGCCCAGCCCGGTGCTGGGGTTCCCTCATCCGGTGCTGGAGTTCCCTCATCCTGTCCAGGAGTTTCACATCCGGTTCTGTAGCCACGCCACGACCTGTAGACACATCTTGTCCCAGCCTAAACCCGGATTCCGGTTCTGAGTCAAGACCCAGGTTCGTAGTCTCAACCAAGACCCAGGTTCCGGGTCCTTGTCTAGGCTCTAGTTCCGGAGTCCCGTGTCCCTAGTCCAGGCACCTTGTTCCTCATTTCTTGTCCGGTTCCATGTTTCTTGTCCATGTCCTGGCCCAGGCCCTGCATCCTAGTCTCGTCCAGGGCCTGTGTCAATGTCCAGTGTCCTTTCTTCCCCACTTACCTTGCTTTCTTGACACACCGAGTCCTGTTCCTAGTACTTCAGTTTCTGTGTCCGCTCCCAATGCCCCTTATGACAGAACAGTCCAGTCAAGCATGGACCTAGCGACACAGACATTGTCATTTTACTCTCGCCATTCTGGGTTCCCTCCTGTTGAATGCCCTCCCACCCGCCCTTGTAGTCCATAGTCTGGGGAAGCCTTTTGGGTGGCCAGGAGGCTCCCATAGACGGGAGCGGGTATTGTCATGGTCTGGTCCATCGACCCTTGTTCTCGGTTTTCTTGTTTTCTCCCTTGTTCTGTAGGGTGATTTAATTGAGGCACCTGATTCTCATTTTGGTCTGGCACATAAATACCTTTGCAAAACAGGGATTGTTTGCTGAACTGTTTCCTTCCATTCCCTTTCCTTGCCCTGCAACCTTCGCCTGCATCCTCGCCTGTAACGTTGTCAGGTTCAACCACCAGAGCAAGACCAGGGCCTTACTGTTTCAAGATAAGGAACAGTCTGTCATTGTTTTGGAATTGTCTTTTTGTGTCCTCGCCTTTGCTAGGTAGGTCCGGCCATTTACCGCTACCTTGTGTTGGGAACCATCTCTTTTTGTCCCCTCCTCCGCTGCGTAGGTCCGGCCTTTTGCTGCTATCCTGAGTGGAGAACTGTCTCTTCGTGTTCAGTGTTCTGTGTATAGAAAGAGCCCCGACCCTTGGTCCTGTTCCCAAAGAGGGGGTCCCGGCCCTACGTTCTGCTCCCAAGGAGGGGACCCGGCTCTGTGTTCCATGTTCCCGTGCTCAAGCCAAGGCTCCAAGGTTCCTGAGTACCAGGTCCAAGGCTCCAAGGTTCCTCTCTCCCAGGACCAAGTCATGGCTTCGTGTTCTCATCCTGTCCATGTGTCTCACCCAGCCCAGGGGTACCTCGCCCAGCCCTGTGCTGGAGTTCCTTCATCCGGCGCTGGAGTTCCCGCGTCCCGTCCAGGAGTCTCACGTCCAGTCCTGTAACCACGTCTTGTCCTAGCCTAAACCCGGATTTCGGTTCCAAGTCAAGACCCAGGTTCGTAGTCTCAACCAAGACCCAGGTTCCGGGTCCTTGTCTAGGCTCTAGTTCTGGAGTCCTGTGTCCCTAGTCCAGTCATCTTGTTCCTAGTTCCTTGTCCGGGTTCCATGTTTCTTGTCGATGTCCTAACCCAGGCCCTGTATCCTTGTCTCGTCCAGGGCCTGTGTCATGTCCAGCATCCTTTCTTCCCCACTTCCCTTGATTTCTTGACACACCGAGTCCTGTTCCTAGTACTTCATTGTCTGTGTCTTGCAGTTGGATCTGCTCCCAATGCCCCCATGTATGACATGGGATGGTGAGGGTCCTTGATAATGGATGCTGCTTTCTTGTGGTAGCGCTCATTGTAAATATTCAACAGTGAGAATTGTTTTACCTCTGATATTCAGAGCTGTATCCATTATTTCCTGTAGCCATTTCCATTCCTGGCCATTTGTGTACCGATACCAGGCTGTGATGCAACTAGGTAGGATCTTCTCCACTACAGAAGTTTGCCAAAGATTTTGGTGACATGCCAAATCTACACGGGCTTCTCAGAAAGTAGATGCAGTGTCGTGAGGTTTATAGGCTTCTAGATGGCATTACGTGGCAGCGTGTATTAACATCCATGCTATACTCTGATGATGTCCCATTCCTTGTTCCTGTCTGTCCATCGGCAGTAAACTTCAGGATTAGATGAACATTAAATGACAAAGATAATTCTGCACTGAGTCTGAATCTGAGTCCAAACAGAGAGTTATCTTTCAGGTCCTATGATCTGTCAGGGAATTTGGTGCCAAGCCACAACGATATGCCACAGGACTGATATCTTAGAGCTCGAAAGGGGTCAAACTGCATTCATTCACTGTCAGATCAGGCCTGGATTGGCAGCCTACAGGGAAAAAGAAGTTTAAAGGGTGATTTCCATTTTACCAATAGAGTAAGGCATCAGTGTGTTGTGAAAGATTTGATATTTTGATATACAGTTAACGTTGTCCATTTTGGCCCTCCCTTTGCACATATCCCAAGTGATCTTTAGAAGGTACAATGTTGCTTGAATAGTTGTAAATGAAAGTTTTAACTTTTAAAGTTTCTTAAACAGTACAAATGTTTATAAGCTTTAAATCTCACCATACCCCTATTGCTATTAAACTGGACAAAAAAAGATTTTGCTTCCTGGATCTTTTTGGGTAAATCTTATGGATTTTGGGCTGATGATCATGAAAATCACCATGAAATTTCCCTTTCATGCACTATTTTTTTTCAAAAAAATGGCCTCATATTTGCTATTTCAATTCATAAGTTCATAAAGACATCCTTGCCTTAGAGGGAGTACAAAGAAAGTTCACCAGATTGATTCCTGGGATGGCAGGACTTTCATATGATGAAAGACTGGATCGACTAGGCTTATATTCGTTGGAATTTAGAAAATTGGGGCGGGGGGGGGATCTTATTGAAACGTATAAAATCCTAAAGGGATTGGACAGGCTAGATGCAGGAAGATTGTTCCCGATGTTGGGGAAGTCCAGAACGAGGGAGTCACAGTTTGAGGATAAAGGGGAAGCCTGTTAAGACCGAGATGAGGAAAAACTTCTTCATACAGAGAGTGGTGAATCTGTGGAATTCCCTGCCACAGGAAACAGTTGAGGCCAGTTCATTGGCTATATTTAAGAGGGAGTTGGATATGGCCCTTGTGCTAAAGGGATTGGGGGTCTGGAGGGAAGGCTGGTACAGGGTTCTGAGTTGGATGATCAGCCATGATCATAATAAATGGCGGTGCAGACTCGAAGGGCCGAATGGCCTGCTCCTGCACCTATTTTCTATGTTTCTATGTTTCTATAATTCAGTCATAATAACTGATGCCAAGATTAAAGAAGTATTTTTGTTGGTCCACTAATCAAACAGGTCATCGATGACAGGCAGTTCAAGAACTTCTAGTGGAACTGGAGAAAATTGCATGGAAGGCATTCAAAGATGTTGTTGAAAATATTCTCGGCAACTACAGAGCACCAAACTGGTTGACAACATGCCTCAAGCATACAAAACCATGTGGTGCAACATGTCATTAAAGATTCATTTTCTGCAATGCTATTTAGACACCTTCCCTGTAAATCTTGGTGCTGTCAGTGACGAGCATGGTGAAAGGTTTCACCAGAACATTGTGGTCATTGAGAAACGGTATCTGGAATTGATTAATGCTAGCTGATTATTGTTGGACACTACAGCAAGAAGGCTCAGACACTGAGTACACATGAAAATTATCAACAAAACATTTTAGCTTAGTGGAACTATTGCATAACATCAGCACAGTTATGCAATTAAACACATTATATTCAATAAAAGTTAATTTCTAGTTTCTCCAAATTCCTACATGATACAAGTTGTCCAAAGTTACATTTGCGTTCAAATTCAAGCAGTCTTTCATAAACAAAATCAAATTCTGAGGAAGCAACACTTTCAAAAACATTTGTTATCCAGTGAAATCATTGCTGATGTGTGATGTGCATCTTGGGAAATCTGAAGTAATATTGTTCTATAATTTCTTTTCTGCTGCCTTCCTCCTTTCTTAAAGAGTGGAGTGACATTTGCAATTTTCCAGTCCTCTGGCACTATGCCAGAGTCCAATGATTTTTAAAGGATCATTACTAATGCCTCCAGAATCTCTTTCAGAACCCTAGGGCGCAGTTCATCTGGTCCGGGTGATTTATGTACCCTTAGTTCTTTCAGGTTTTTGAGCACCTTCTCCCTAGTAATATTAACTACACCCACTTCCCTTCCTTCACACCCTCCAACATCTGCCACACTGCTGGTGTCTTCCACTGTGAAGGCCAACACAAAATACTCATTTAGTTCATCTGTTATTTCCTTGTCCCGTTATTACTTATTTGGCTACATTTTCTAGCATTCCTTTATCCACCCTCAACTCTTTTTTTAATTTTACATTCTTGATAAAGCTTTTTCTATCCACTTTGATATTGTTTGCTAGCTTGTTTTCATATTTCATCTTTTCCCTCCTAATGATTCTTTTAGTTGCTCTCTGTAGGTTTTTAAAACTTCCCAGTCCTCTGTCTTATCACTAATTTTTGATTTATAGTATGTCCTCTCTTTTGCTTTTACATTGGCTTTGACTTCCTTTGTCAGCCACAGTTGGACTATTTTGCCATTTGAGTATTTTTTTAGATTATATTATGAAGACACACAGTCCTCTTTTATTGTCATTTAGTAATGCATGCATTAAGAAATGATACAATATTCCACTGGTGTGATATCACAAAACACAGGACAGACCAAGACTAAAAAAAACTAACAAAACCACATAACTATCACATATAGTTACAACAGTGCAACAATGCCATAGCTTGATGAAGAACAGGCCATGGCACAGTAAAAAAGTTCAATGTCTCTCAAATGTCCCACATCTCATGCAGACGGGAGAAGGAAGAAAACTCTCCCTGCCATGCCCGACTACAGTCCAACTCTGAGTCGTCGGAAAACTTCGAGCCTCCGATCAGCCCTCCGACACTGAGTACTGAGCACCATCTCCATCCGAACGATTTGACCTCAATCTCGGTTGCCAGCAGCAGGCAAAACCGGGGTTTTGGGGCCTTCCCTCCGGAGATTCTCGATCGCACAGTAATGACAGCAGCGAACCGGCGTTTCAGAAATTTCTCCAGATGTTCCTCTGTGCTTTCACGTCCGTCTCCATCAAATCAGAATTGTCCACGGCCCCTATTTAACGGATAGCATATCATTTTCATCGGAGAGCTGCACGTGCGCGGCATGCTGCTATCTTCTCCTCCCGCCTCCTTTCTTTGTTTTTGGAATACATCTATCCTGAATATTCCTCATTTTTCCTAGAAACACATGCTGGTATCCCTTCCAACTCCTCTTTCATACCATTGTAATTTCCTTTACTCCACTGAATTACTGCTACATCAGTCTTTACTTTCTCCCCATTAAATTTCAAGTTTAACTTAATCATATTGTGATCACTGCCTCCTAAGGGTTCTTTTACCTTAAGCCCTCTAATCATTTCTGGTTCATTACATAACACCCAATCAACTATAGTTGATCCCCTAGTAGGCTCAAGGACAAACTGCTCTAGAAAGCCATCTCATAGGCATTCAACAAACTCAATCTCTTAGGATCTATTTCCAACCTAATTTTCCCAATTGACCTGCATGTTGAAATCACCTATGACTATCATAACGTTGCCCTTTTAACACGCCTTTTCTATTTCCCATTGTAATCTGCTGTCCACATCCCAGCCATTGTTAGGTGCCTGTATGTAACTGCCATCAACATCCTTCTACCCTTGCAATTTCTTAATTCAGCCCACATGGATTCAACATCTTCTGATCCTACATCATATATTTCTACTAATTTGATGCCATTCTTTACCAGAAGAGCCATGTGCTGACCTTACTATTCCTCTCATACAACTTGTAATGTTGGACATTCAGCTCCCAACTACAACTATCCTTCAGCCGCGATTCCATGATGGCCACAACATCATACCCGACAATCTGTATAAGTGCAACAAGCTTATCCAACTTATTTCTTGTAGTCCTTGCACTGAGATATAACACATTGGGTACTGCATTTGATTCTGCATCCCTAATGCACTGACATTCACCCTGCTGGCTGCAATTATGTCCGATCATCTGCTTGCCCTTCCTGACAGTATGACTGCACACTACCTGCTTTTTCACCATCCTTCCTATCCTGTGCCACTTCACTCTGGTTTCTACCACACAGCCAAATTAGCTTAGAACCAGTCATTTTCTCTAGTGTACACCAAAACAGGAAGATGAGAAAACACTTCAAGTGTACTATTTGGATATATCAAACATTTGGATTTGACAGTATGGTGTTTATTTCACTGAACTCTCAGTGAAGAAAATTGGGGCAATATTTGGAAGACTAAGCTCACCAGGATAGTCTGGAAATTTAAATCCAATAACCTTCAGGAAAATAAACAAATAGCATCACTCTATTCCTCACCACAACCACCTTCTGCTTCCTCACTAGTCTTCTGCTGTGCATTTAGTGCTTCCACAGTGTTACTGATATCAGCATCAATATTACCTATGGAGTGTGCATCTTTATCAATGAAAGGTCACCTGTGAACTGTGGACCTGTATTTTCCTGCAAGGGCAGTGTTTTCTACCACATAATAATGTCTGATGCCTGAAGCCTGCGAATCAGAGACCCGATATCTGCAGGTCAGGGCAGGGATGGGAGGTTTGTAACTTGGAGGCTGCTTGTGCTGGTGTTGGAAGCCTATTGTGTTAGTGAGTGTGTGAGTAGGTGGGATGGAGCAAAGGGGCTTACTTTGCTGCTGTTAATTTGTTTTGTTGCCATTGCTGTTGCTTGTGTTGCCCTGTTGAACATTGTGGACATGCTATGTTCACTCCGGAATGTCCACTGACACTAGTGGCTGCCCCAGCACATCAGATGTGTTGGCCGGTAATGCAAATGATGCAATTCACTATATGTTTTAATGTACGTGTACAAAGTTGAAAGGTCAAAGTATATTTATTATCAATTAGGTACATGTCACCGTAGACAACACTGAAATTCATTTTCTTGTGGGTATTCACAGTAAATACACAGCAGAATCAATGAAAAACCACACAAAGAGGGACAACCAACTAACGCGCAAAAGACAACGAAGTGAAAATACAAAAAAAACAAAATAATTAGCATATGCAAATAAGCAATAACTATCGAGAACATGAGATGAAGAGCCGTTGAAAGTGAGACCATAGATTGTGGGAACAATTCAGTGCAGTGGCGTATCTAAGGTATGGCAGGTATGGCACGTGCCCTGGGAGCCACTTGAAGGACTGTGCCACTGAGCAGTTTCTATTAAAGTCTGACAAGCCATCCTCGGATAGTGAAAAAAGAATTTTCTTCAGATGTATGATCTGTCTCTGATTATCATGGGTGAGAAGCACTCAGATGGCCTTATTTCAGGGCATTGTGTAAGAAGAACATGAAATGTTTTTTCACGAAGAAGAGGGGAAGTGGAGCTGAAGGACAGAAGAGAGGAAAGTTGGAGGCGGAGGAAGCCAAGAAGTCGAGCAAGTTCTTCATGCCCTTCTTTGAAAAGCCCAGAACAAGTAGTTTGACACGTTCCATGGAGTCGCCTGCACCTGCTACAAATTTGTCAGAATCCGAAGGCAGATCAGGTACAAATGCGTCATAAGCCGAGGAGGAAGTCAAGTCAGATAAATTCGAGTATGATGAGATTAACAGTGAGGCTGCCACAGAGAATGTGGACATGACAGGTGGGGAAGACAGTGGTGGTGGTGGAGATGTTGAGTTTATTGACAAGATTTTACCTGACGAGATTGAACCTGACGACACTGAACCTAGTGAACTGGATGGTGTCAAAGAGCCTCGAACTGTCACACCAGAAGAGATTGAACAGCATGACATTGGACTTCTGAAGTTCAACAAGGATACTGGAAAAGCAATTCTGCCTGACGCTTTGAGAACAGAAGTAATAAAGCTGGGTTCAAAGTATTTCCAGAACAGTGAGGGGTCATTCCTACCAACAAATAACCGCTCAATGAACAAAACTTGCTTCAAGAGGAAATTGGGAAATGGTCATGGTGGGGAAGTGACTCGCTCATGGCTGGTCTATTCCCCTTCTAAAAAGTCTGCATTTTGTATCTGTCATCTTCGTCCATTTCTGGTCAGACCATCAATCCTCATTGGAGCAAGAAAGTGGATTCAACCAGTGGAAAGCACTTGAAAGGATTAGTGTTCATGAAAACGCCAAGAATCATTGGGAATGCTTCACACAGTGGAAAGAAATGGAAAGAAATTCAGCTGGAAACAGAGGAGTTATTGACATGGTATTTCATTCACAGATTGAGAAGGAAAAGCAGAAGTGGTGTGATATCTTGACGGGAATCCTTCACTGCATAAAGTTCTTTGCAATTCAGAACCTGGCTTTGCGAGGACACAGGGAGTCACTTCAGCTAGACGATGACTCCAACGAGGGAAATTTCCTTGGCTTACTGGAACTACTGGCCATCTTTGACCTTGTTATAAAAGAACACCTCACTCATTTTGGAAAGTCATCCTGGATCCACCGGGTGTCCAGAATGAATTCATCCACATGATCACATCCACTGTTTACTGAGAAGCATTCGTAAAGCCAAGTACTATGGTCTCATGTTCAACTCGACTCCTGATCAGGCACACCGTGAGCAGATGTCAGAAGTAGTGAGGTATGTGGAAGTTGATTTTGAGAGGAAAACACTCAATGTTAGAGAGTCCTTCCTTGGTTTAATCCAGATAAGCCAGAAGGATGCTGAGAGCTTGGTTGAAGACATCTTGAAACAGCTAGGGAAGGACGAAACGGAGCTACGAGATTGTCAGTCACAGTGCTATGACAACGCCGCTGTAATGGCTGGTCACAGAAGTGGTGTTCATCAAAGAATAAGTGAGAAAAACAACCTGGCAGTGTTTGTGAATTATGACAATCACTAACTCAACTTGATGGGTGTACATGCAGCCAAGCAGGACACAATGATGGTCACGTTTTTTGCAACCATCAAAGCTCTCTGCGTGTTTTTCTCTCGTTCAACACAGCGCTGGGAAAAGCTCAAAAAAGCTGTGCCTGTGGTTGTTAAGTCGAAGTCCGAAACCAGTTGGAGTGCAAGGACAGAAGCAGTGAAGCCTGTCAACAAGTACCTTGAGGAGATACTTCAAGTTCTCCAGGACATGATAGACAATGAAAACGAGACCAGTGAAATAAGAAGTGACACAAGGCAGCTGTACAACCGCATGTTGTGTTACGATTTTCTGATTTTGCTAGGATTTTGGAACAAAGTACTCATTCCCATTGACTGTATTCAAAAGAGGCTGCAGGATCCTAGCATGAACTTCCACAATGCTGTCCTGGATTTGAAAGCCCTCCGAGATCATTTTTATGATGAAAGAGAACTGTTGATCAGTGAGGCACTCAAAGAAGGAGTTGATCTCTGTCAAGAACGGAATATTGAAGATGAAAGGCGTCAGAGATGAAAGAAATGAATGGCTGATGAGAACTCGAAAGACGCTGGGTTAACAGCTAAGGAGGAAATGAAAAGAGTCACGGAGGGAACACTCAACCATCTTCAAAGAGAAATGGACGAAAGGTTTGCTCGTTTGCACGACACTGACGCCAAGTTTGGGTTCCTTCCTGATGTCGAGGGACTGTATTATGGCGCCGACAATAATGACCTAAAGAAGAAGTGTGAAAATTTGGGCGAGTTGTACATCTCTGATGTTGATGGACAGCAGCTATATGAAGACATTTTGGATTGCAGAATGTTGCTATCAAGGCGGGTCACATGAAAACATCAAGACCTGAAGATCTTCTTGAATTTATTGTTCATTATGGAGATGAGAGCATCTTCTCCAATCTTTGCATTGCTATTCAGATAATGCTAACCATCGTAGTTTCCATTGCCAGCTGTGAGAGATCATTCAGCAAGTTAAAACTAATACTTTCATATTTGAGAGCCTCCATGAGTCAAGGCAGACTCTGTGATCTTGCTCTGCTGAGTGTAGAAAGAGAAGAAACTGAAAAAACTGACTTTCATCACATCATAGACCAACTTGCATCAGTGAAAGCAAGGAAGGTGCTGTTATAATTTTCATGTAGTGCCATAATTTGAAGCCAGTCAAGAGCTTAGGCAAAGTTTTTGACAGCTCTTTAAGGGACACAACATCCATTCAGGCAACCTGCACTGAATTGGATGGCTGGCTGAAATCTGTGGACAAGTCTGGCCTACCTGGGAAGTTTAAAGCCTGGGTGTATCAGTATGGCATTCTTCCCAGAATCCTGTGGCCCCTCCTTGTCTATGCAGTTCCGATCTCGACAGTCGAAACCTTAGAGAGGAGGGTTAGCAACCACCTCAGGAGATGGCTGGGGCTGCCAAAGAGCCTGAGCAGCATCGCACTCTATGGACACCACAACAAACTGCAACTGCCCTTCAAATCCTTGGAGGAAGAATTCAAGGTAACAAGAGCCAGAGAAGTGCTACAGTATAGGGACTCAAGTGATCCGAAGGTGGTTAGAGCAGGGATCCAAGTGAGGACTGGCAGGAAGTGGAGGGCAGAGGAAGCTGTTCAGGAAGCAGAGGCGAGGCTGCGTCACAGGAGGCTGGTGGGAGTGGTCACACGAGGCCGAGCTGGGCTAGGATCCTTTCCAACTCCCCAAATGGACACCAGAGGGAAGGAAAGGCATCGTCTAGTTCAGGAGGAGGTGAGAGCAGTAGTGGAGGAGACGAGAGCCTGCAAGGCGGTGGGAATGAAGCAACAGGGAGCTTGGACAACATGGGAGAATGCGGTTGAGAGGAAAGTGACCTGGGCTGATCTTTGGAAAGCCGAACCACACCGCATCCAATTTCTCATCCAGGCAGTGTACAATGTGCTTCCAAGCCCATCAAACCTGCACACATGGGGCAAGGCAGAGTCATCTGCGTGCCCACTGTGCTCCAAGCGAGGAACCCTGGATCACATCCTCAGTGGCTGTGCAAGGGCACTTGGTGAGGGACGGTACAGGTGGAGGCATGATCAGGTCCTGAAGACCATCGCTGAAGCCATCAGCGCAGGAGTTAAGTGGGCGAAGCAGTCCCGACCCTCCAAGCAGACCATTGCCTTTGTCAGAACTGGGGAGCAGCCAATGTCTGCCAAAAGAACATCTGCAGGCATTCTGACCTCTGCAAGGGACTGGCAGCTGTTGGTGGATCTCGAAGGGCAGCTGAAGTTCCCCAACCATATCGCAGCTACCACCCTGCGACCAGACATTGTCCTAGTGTCTGAGTCTACTAAGCAAGTGATGCTGCTGGAGCTGACAGTCCCATTGGAAGACAGCTTGGAGGAGGCCTTTGAAAGGAAGCTCTCCAAGTACGCAGGACTGGTCAGCAACTGTCAGCAGGCTGGATGGAGAGCGAGGTGTCTCCCAGTGGAGGTTGGTGATAGGGGATTCATAGCCCATTCTTTAGTTAGAGCCTTCAGCATTTTGGGCATTGAGGGAGAGAGGAAGAGGAGAGCCATCCGCAGTACCACCGATGCGGCAGAGAGGGCCTCAAGATGGCTGTGGCTTGAAGGAGGGGAGCCATGGAGTCATAAGTAGCTAGCCACCTGGACACAAGCTGGGGTCTGATCAGCCCCGGCTGGGTCACCTGGAGGAGGTTGTATGATGTTGAAAGACCCGAAACACCCGATGATTCCAGGAACATCACTGAAGATGTGTCCAGAAGCATCAATAGATGTATGTACACAGCAGTTAATTAAAAGATTAACAAGCTTGATTTGTATTTTTGAGCTGATATTATGGTAAAGTTATCTAAAAGATGAGTGTCAGATGTTTGGACAGGGGCGCAATTTCAGTCCTTGCCGTAGATGCTATTTTCCGTAAATAAGCCCCTGGATGAGTGAATCTATCCCCTATTGGGGTAAGCTATTCCTGAATTGTTGATTATAAGGCTTCAGACTCCTGTACCTACACTCTGATGGTAGCAATGTCAAGAGGGCATGTCCTGAGTGATGGGGTCTTTAATGATGGATGCTGCATTTAATCATAGTCATAGTCATACTTTAGTGATCCCGGGGGAAATTGGTTTTCGTTACAGTTGCACCATAAATAATAAATAATAATCGAACCATAAATAGTTAAATAGTAATATGTAAATTATGCCAGGAAATGTTCAAGACCAGCCTATTGGCTCAGGGTGTCTGACCCTCCAAGGGAGGAGTTGTAAAGTTTGATGGCCACAGGCAGGAATGACTTCCTATGACGCTCTGTGTTGCATCTCGGTGGAATGAGTCTCTGGCTGAATATACTCCTGTGCCCAACCAGTACATTATGTAGTGGATGGGAGATATTGTCCAAGATGGCATGCAACTTGGACAGCATCTTCTTTTCAGACACCACCGTCAGAGAGACCAGTTCCATCCCCACAACATCACTGGCCTTATGAATGAGTTTGTTGATTGTATTGGTGTCTGCTACCCTCAGCCTGCTGCCCCAGCACACAACTGCAAACATGATAGCACTGGCCACCACAGACTCGTAGAATATCCTCAGCATCGTCCAGCAGATGTTAAAGGACCTCAGTCTCCTCAGGAAATAGAGACGGCTCTGATCCTTCTTGTAGACAGCCTCAGTGTTCTTTGACCAGTCCAGTTTATTGCCAATTTGTATCCCCAGGTATCTGTAATCCTCCACCATGTCCACACTGACCCCCTGGATGGAAACAGGGGTCACTGATACCTTAGCTCTCCTCAGGTCTACCACCAGCTCCTTAGTCTTTTCCACATTAAGCTGCAGATAATTCTGCTCACACCACGTGACAAAGTTTCCTACCGTAGCCCTGTACTCAGCCTCATCTCCCTTGCTGATGCTTTGCTCCTTGAAGATGTCCTGGATGCCAGGGAAGTCAGTGTCTATGATGGAGCTGACTGAGTTGAGTTCACAACTTTCTACACCTTTTTCTGATCCTGCACAGTGTTCCCCCACCCCCAATACCAGACGGTGATGTAGCTAGTTAGGATGCTGTCCACTCTCCACTTGTGTACTTGAAATGACATTAAACAACCTTGAATCTTGAAGACAAACTGTGAGCCATTGTCAGGGGACTAGTTCTTCCAGCAAGTATGCAAAAATTGTTCATCGCAAGAATGTTTTGTGATGACAGATTCCCATGGGATTAACTTCCAACCAGTTAGAATTATTATCAAAAGGGATGAGGAAATAGTCAGGAACTTTTTTTTTCTATAATCAGAAATCAAATCAGGTTTAATATCACTGGCATACGTCATGAAATTTGTTCACTTTGCCCCTACAGCACAATGTAATACATAATATAGAGAAAAAACTGAATTACAGGAATTATGTATATATAAAAATAACTAGTGCAAAAATAGAAATAAAGAAGTAGTGAGGGCATGTTCATGGGTTCATTGTCCATTCAGAAATTTGGTGGCAGAGGGGAAGAAGCTGTTCCTAAATCGTTGAGTGAGTGCCTTCTGGCTCCTGTACCTGCTTCTTGATGGTATCAATGAGAAGAGGACCATATCAATGTGTTGAGGGTCCTTAACAATGGATGCCGCCTTTTTGACAGATCAGACCTTGAAGATGTCCTGGATACTATGGATGCTGATGCTCACGATGGAGCTAAGTTTACAACTCTCTGCAATTTACTTCAATCCTGTGTAGTAGCCCCCCTGCCCCAGTACCAGACGGTGATGCTGTCAGTTAGAATGATCTCCGTGGTACATCTATAGAAAATTGTGAGTTATAACATACCAAATCTTCTCAAACTCTGAATGAACTATAGCTGCTGCCATGCCTTTTTTCATAGCTGCATCGATATAGAAACATAGAAACATAGAAAACCTACAGCACAATACAGGCCCCTCGGCCCGCAAAGCTGTGCCAAACATGTCCTTACCTTAGAAATTCCCTAGGGTTATCCATAGCCCTTTATTTTTCTGAGCTCCAGGTACTTGTCCAGGAGTCTCGTAAAAAACCCTGTTGTATCCGCCTCCACCACCGTTGCCGGCAGCCCATTCCACACACTCACCACTCTCTGCGTAAAAAACTTACCCCGAACATCTCCTCTGTACCTCTCGTGTTAGCCATTTCAGCCCTGGGAAAAACTTCTGACTATCCGCACAATCAATGTCTCTCATCATCTTATACACTGAAGATATTGGGTCCAGGTTATTGATATTGACACTGGATTAACTCAGAGATATTGACACCGAGGGATTTGAAATTGCTCACTCGTTCCACTTCTAATCCCTCTATGTATAAAAATCTCTATGTAAGTGTATATATATAAAAGACTGGTCACTTACAGTGATGTTTTCCCAGCTGTTGATCTTCATTGCTGACAGCATATTAACTTGTCAGTGTTTCGAATGTGATCCAAATCTGATCGATATTCATAACAGCAAATTGTCGTCACTCCTACAACAGTGTGGGCCCCTGTGTAACTTAGCTAATATTGTTGGTCATAAAACAGCAACAATTACTTTATGCTTGCCCCTTGATCATTTCAAAACTCATTTCAGCAACAATAAAATGAAATTAGAGTATCATTTGTGCATTCACCAAACTCTGAACAGCCTCTGAGAGTGTAATCAAGAACACCACGCACAACTGGCTCTTTGTGCTTGTTCTGTGGTATTTGAAGCTGTCAACAGAAAAGCATCACTCACAAAGCTGGTGTATAAATGGTACTATCAACTTTTATGTTTTATCTCTCATGGGGTGGTCTTGACAACGTGCTGTCTGTGCATTCAGTTTCAAGGTCTTTTCACAGAACAGTTAGTAGCACAGAACGTTGCTATTGGAAAAATAGGATTATGTTTGGGCCAAATTGGTGGTAATAATTAGTGCTCTTTTATCAAGGCAAATGGACTTCTAAGAAGGAATTAACTGAATACAATAAAAAGATCCTTCTATGTTACCCCTGCTCCCGGTGTGCAAAGGAAATGGTATAAAGATAACATCAAAATCAGCCTGAAGAAATTCAGCTTCCCAGTTTTTAGATGTAAAGACATTGCATTCAATGTCACCCGGAGTAAAACTGTTCAACCAAACTGACTGAACAACCACTAACTGCAGAACCACTTACTTGTTGTCAGAATGCACCAGAACACGTGGATCCCAGATTGGGATCTGCGGCCACCTGAGAATCTGTCAATAGACAACCCCCTTACGAAAACATCATACTCGACTTGAGTGATCGCACTACTCTTTAGGGATAACTTCCTTCACGTTTTCTAAAAGTTTAGCTACTGGAGTTAAGTGTGGGAAAATTGGGAACAAAGTGCATTCACCAAGATGAGAAAATATTTTTTTTCTATCTCGGAGGATATTAAGTCTTTGGGACTGTGGGATTAGAATATTCAATTGTTGTTTTATTATTTTCTTTGCAGTTTAACGATTAATTACCTGCTTGTATTTTACATGACTACTTATATACATGTAACTGTTTAGTAGTAGAGCTACTAGGACTTGATCTTTCAATCCCTATGGTAAGTTGGCACTCTCGATGTTGCCAGTGGGCTTGGAGTGGTGACAAGGAGGGAGGGTAGGTACGTCATCGGGGTCATCAGGTGGGCACCCTCCTTCTTTGACGTTTCGTTGATAAGCCCACAACGTCTCCAGAGGGCTCAATGGTGCTACCTGGCATCCCAGATACACCCCCCTCAGCTCCATACCCTCCTGTCTTCATCTTGCAGCCCAGTTGTTGTCTTTCCTTTTAATCCAAATCCATCTTCTTCAAGTATGTTTTTTAGTGGTCAAGGTATGTATATGTAATTATTCAGTGTCCTCTCCCCCCCCCCAGCGGTCACAGTATGTATAAACAATTGCTCAGCATGTCCCGTAGTAGATGAAATTCATTGTATCACATTATTTGACAGGGACTATTTGATAGGTTAACTCGTATCTAGAAATTTGAATGGAAAGTTTTTTGTCTATGGTATAAAAAGAGCTGAACACTTTGCCCTGTTATCTTTTGGACTTTACTCTGTTCCTTGTTCTTAGTCTCTGCTTCTCCCAACTTCCAATTCTCTTTTTTCTGATGCCCCACTTTGGCCCGGGTCGACCACGCTGTTGTGTCCGAACAGTCCACATGATATGCAAGCCAGAGCATTATGATACGGAGAGCAAGCTGTTTCCCATATACAGGCTCCCTCTCTCCACGCAGCGACGAATCCAAAGAAACAGTGGAGACCAATACAGTTTGGCACCAGTAGAGTCGCAGGAGCTAAAACTCAACGTTGAACTCAATGTACAGCTGCCTTAGGGACTCCAGTTCCCGATTTTTCTTGGCGTTTACTTCTGAAGCCTTCCCCATGAGTGGGTATAGCTGTAAGGCAGTGCAGGTTTGAGATTAAAGTTTTCCTTCCCTTAGATGAGCTCCTGGAGGAGGAGGAGAAGATGGTGGCGTGACGCAGATTGCGCAGCCACTCCGGTGAACGATATCTGTAATCTGTCAAGTAGGGTGCCGTGCACAATCCTGGTTTGATGGAGACAGACGTGAGAGAACGGAGGAACATCTGGTGAAACTTCTGAAATGCCTGTTTCGCTGCCGCTGGTACTGTGTGATCCAGAATCTCCAGAGGGGAAGGCCCCGAGTCCTCGGCTTTGCTTGTTGTTCAGTGGCCGGGGCGGGGCCGAAGCACTCGGCAGAGATGGTGCTTGGTGCTCAGTGTCGAATGGCTGGTCGGAGGCTCGAAGTTTTCGGACGGACTCAGAGTCGGCTGTGGTTGGGTGCTTCCAATGCATCGACAGTTGTCGGTGCCTTGAGGTTTATGGCAGGGAGAGTTTCTCCCTTCTGCCACCTGCTGTCGGGGACTATTGGGAGTTGATCGGAACTTTAAGACTTTTTTTTACCGTTCCCATGGTCTGCTCTTTATCAAATTATGGTATTGCTTTGCACTGCTGTAACTATATGTTATAATTATGTGGTTTGTCAGTGTTAGTCTTTGGTTTGTCCTGTTTTTTTGTGGTATCACTCTGGAGCAACATTGTATCATTTCTTAATGTATACATGCATTTCTAAATGACAATAAACGAGGACTGAGTGTCCTCATAATGTAATCCAATCTAACCACGGCTGATGAGCCCCATCTACCCAAAGCGACTGGTTTTAAGGTGCCAGTAACCCGCCTTTGCCCCAACTCCCATCAGTGGAAACGATTCCACTGGACCTAGTAGCTAAGGCACACAGTGACTTAGAGGCTATCTGAGATTAGGAGCATTAGGAGCATTCAACAGGTAGTGGTGGCTTATCACCATTACTACCCTCGGCCGTAACATCCTTTTTTTTCTATTGGCACTTAATAAAACAACCATGAAGCAACAAGTTTTCCTTGACTTCCAAAAGAACCTTGGATCTTAAAACACCAGAATCCAACAAGATTCTTGCAGTAAACATGGAAGCCGAGATTGAATATTTTTAAGTCAGAGGTAGATGCATTGTGAATAAGGCAGGGGATGAAAAGTTATCGCGCAGAGCTGTGATTAAAGTGAGATCTGCCATAGTGGAGTAAGTTTGAGGGGCTGAGTAACGTATTCCTGCTCCTAAACCATAAGCTTTTGCATTTGTACCACCTGCAGTGCAAAAGCAACAGGGTGTCCCTGTAATCAGTCATTACATAGCTAATTACAAACCTAATGAATCACATGCTAACCTTAATTCATGGATATATTGTAAAAAGATTAGTGCAAAACAAACAGCTAGAAGAACTCAAAGGGCCAGTCAGTATTGATAGAGGAAATGGACAGTGGTTGTTTCAGGGCAAGACCCATCATCTGAACGGCTACTCTGACTCACTCAGTTCCTTCAGCAGGTTGCCTTTTGCTCCAGATTCTTTCTGTCTTTATACTAAGAGATTTAGGGTGTATGAGGTGTCCAGGGAGGGAAAGCAGCTCTGGTGAAGGGGTTTGTCATGTCCACTCTGGGGCAGCTCGCTTGCCTTCAGTCCCCACCGGACACTCAGCTCTGAGTCTCCGAGTAGCTGTGTGCATGCGACAGTGGCCACAGCCCAGTACACCGCTTTAACAGCCGAGTTAAATATGGTGATGGGATCTAGCAGGCTGCAGATCCCTGTAATATAGGGACCTGTCAGCCTTAGCGTGTGAAGTCAGCTCCAGCAGACTGGGCAGATTAGATTTACAGTGAGATCCTACAGCCAGGAAGGCAGTTCTGCAGAGCTCCATGAAGAGAGAAGGGCATGACGAGGTGAAGAAGGTGTCAGAGTAATCCATCTGTGACCAATTCTTGTACCACTGGGCACAGTCTTCTGAGATTGAGAGATAGGAGCTGCCCCAGTGAAACAGCTTTTCCATTTCAAAATCTCTCCTACACAGGTTTCCTGTCATTGTCTCATAACATAGAAACCTTACAAAAGGAAACCAAGAAGGTCATTAAGAGAGAAAAGATTAACTATGAAAGGAAACTAGCAAATAATATCAAAGAGGATACTAAAAGCGTTTTCAAGTATATAAAGAGTAAAAGACAGGTGAGAGTAGATAGAGGACCGATAGAAAATGATACTGGAGAAATTGTAATGGGAGATGAGGAGATGGCAGAGGAGCTGAACAAGTATTTTGCATCAGTCTTCACTGAGGAAGACAGCAGGATACCGGACACTCAAGGGTGGCAGGGAAGAGAAGTGTCCGCAGTCACAATTACGACAGAGAAAGTACTCAGGAAGGTGAATAGGCTAAAGGTCGATAAATCTCCTGGACCAGATGGAATGCACCTTCGTGTTCTGAAGGAAGTAGCTGTGGAGATTGCGGAGGCATTAGTGATAATCTTTCAAAAGTCGATATTTTCTGGCATGGTTCCGGAAGACTGGAAGATTGCAAATGTCACTCTGCTATTTAAGAAGGGGGCAAGGAAGCGAAAAGGAAATTATAGACCTGTTAGCTTGACGTCGGTGGTTGGGAAGTTGTTGGAGTCGATTGTCAAGGATGAGGTTACAGAGTACCTGGAGGCATATGACAAGAACTCAGCATGGATTCCTTAAAGGAAAATCCTGCCTGACAAACCTATCACAACTTTTTGAGGAAATTACCAGTAGGCTAGACAAGGGAGATGCAGTGGATGTTGTATATTTGGATTTTCAGAAGGCCTTTGACAAGGTGCCACACATGAGGCTACTTAACAAGATAAGAGCCCATGGAATTACAGGAAAGTTACATACGTGGATAGAGCATTGGCTGATTGGCAGGAAACAGAGAGTGGGAATAAAGGGATCCTATTTTGGTTGGCTGCCGGTTACCAGTGGTGTTCCACAGGGATCAGTGTTGGGGCCGCTTCTTTTTACATTGTACATTAACGATTTGGATTATGGAATAGATGGCTTTGTGGCTAAGTTTGCTGACGATATGAAGATAGGTGGAGGGGCCGGTAGTGCTGAGGAAATGGAGAGTCTGCAAAGAGACTTGGATAGATTGGAAGAATGGGCAGAGAAGTGGTAAATGAAGTACAATGTTGGAAAGTGTATGGTTACGCACTTTGGCAAAAAAAATAAACGGGCAGACTATTATTTAAATGGGGAAAGAATTCAAAGTTCTGAGATGCAACGGGACTTGGGAGTCCTCGTACAGGATTCCCTTAAAGTTAACCTCCAGGTTGAGTCGGTAGTGAAGAAGGCAAATGCAATGTTGACATTCATTTCTAGAGGAATAGAGTATAGGAGCAGGGATGTGATGTTGAGGTTCTATAACGCGCTGGTGAGACCTCACTTGGAGTACTGTGGGCAGTTTTGGTCTCCTTATTTAAGAAAGGATGTGCTGACATTGGAGAGGGTACAGAGAAGATTCACTAGAATGATTCCGAGAATGAGAGGGTTAACATATGAGGAACGTTTGTCCGCTCTTGGACTGTATTCCTTGGAGTTTAGAAGAATGAGGGGAGACCTCATAGAAACATTTTGAATGTTAAAAGGCATGGACAGAGTGGATGTGGCAAAGTTGTTTCCCATGATGGGGGAGTCTAGTACGAGAGGGTATGACTTAAGGATTGAAGGGCGCCCTTTCAGAACAGAAATGCAAAAAAATTTTTTTAGTCAGAGGGTGGTGAATCTATGGAATTTGTTGCCACGGGCAGCAGTGGAGGCCAGGTCATTGGGTGTATTTAAGGCAGAAATTGATAGGTATCTGAGTAGCCAGGGCATCAAAGGTTATGGTGAGAAGGCGGGGCAGTGAGACTAAATGGGATAAAATGGATCAGCTCATGATAAAATGGCGGAGCAGACTCGATGGGCCGAATGGCCTACTTCTGCTCCTTTGTCTTATGGTCTTATAGAAACATAGAAAACGTACAGCACAATACAGGCCCTTCGGCCCACAAAGCTGTGTCAAACATGTCCTTACCTTAGAACTACCTAGGCTTACCCATAGCCCTCTATTTTTCTAAGCTCTATGTACCCATCCAGGAGCCTCTTAAAAGACCCTATCGTTTCCACCTCCACCACCGCTGCCGGCAGCCCATTCCATGCACTCACCACTCTCTGTGTAAAAAACTTACCCCTGACTTCTCCTCTGTACCTACTTCCAAGCACTTTGAAACTATGCCCTCTTATGCTAGCCATTTCAGCCCTGGGGAAAAAAACCTCTGACTATCCACATGATCAATGCCTCTCATTTTCTTGAACACCTCAATCAAGTCACCTCTCATCCTCCGTTGCTCCAAGGAGAAAAGGTCGAGTTCACTCAGCCTATTCTTATAAGGCATGTTCCCCAGTCCAGGCAGCATCCTTGTAAATCTCCTCTGCACCCTTTCTATGGTTTCCACATCCTTCCTGTAGTGAGGCAACCAGAACTGAGCACAGTACTCCAAGTGGGGTCTGACCAGGGTCCTATACAGCTGCAACATTACCTCTCGGCTCTTAAACTAAATCCCACGATTGATGAGGGCCAATGTGTCGTATGCCTTCTTAACCACCACGAAGAGATTTGCACGTACTTTACAAATATCGTGAAAGCACATTCTTGCACTTTTCCCCAGGTTTATGGCATAAATTTCTTGATAAGTAATAAATAAAGAATGAGAAGGTAAGAACACTGTTGTCAGATCAAGCTTAAAAATTACATACTATTGTGTAATTTCCAAGAATAACCTGAGTTTAGATGCATGTAGACCTTCTATAATGATTTGTACCTTTCCTTTTCCAGGCTGCCAACTACCTACACACACTCATGAGCCAAAATTAACCAATCAATGTCATACAAAGCTGCCCGACCTGCTGAGTTCCTAAAGCGTACTGAGTGTCAAACAAAGTTACAGGTTCCCCATTAATTCCACATTATGCCTGTGCAATTGCATCAATAAATCCACTCCACTTTGAAGGTGCTATTCTTGAACATATATTATCAGGAAATGTAGAAGAGACTTGAACCAAAACCAAAGCAATGGAGACAATTGATATGGAGCTTAGTTGCAGGAAAGCAGCATTCATCATCAGGGAACCCAACATCCAAGCCAAGCTCGCTTCTCACTGCTGTGAGGAAGAAGGTACAGAAGCCTCAGGACCCATACCACCAGGTTCAGGAACAGCTATTACCCCTCAACCATCAGGCTCTTGAACCAGAGAAGATAACTTCACCTTACTTCACTCACCTCATCACTGAACTGTTCTCACAATCTTCAGACTCACTTTCAAGGACTCTTCATCTTATGTTCTCATCTCATTTACACAGGGAGACCGAAAGCTAGGAACAACTGTTTGAGTTGCAGTGGGAGCAGGCCTGACATATATAGCAATCAGACATTGTTCTGGTGTCAGAAATGTGTTATTTCTTGTAAAATATGAGCACAAAGGCATTGGAAGAGTTTGGGGTCAATTTAAGAATATTTACTGGTTTGGTGTAAGAATGGAGTCTCATGTGTCTTGATGATTGAATAATATGGCAATCCTGATAGACACTAGTTCCACAGATGTATAAGACGATCTAACTTCACAAATATTTTTGTCCCAGCTACCTGACACTAATAAAAAGAAAATCAGTAAAACTGTAACTGTTGGAAATCTAAAATATAAACAATATATGCAGGTAAAAACTCAACCCTTCAGAGAGCATTGATGGTTCGATTCCAGCAGTGTCTGTAAGGCGTTTATACATGCTCCCCGAGAACCATGTGCGTTTCCTTCAGGTGTCTCAGTTACCTCCTACAGTCCAAAGATCTACGGGTTAGTAGGTTAATTGATCATTGTAAATGTCCCGTGATTAGGCTAGTGTTAAATAGGTTAATACACACTTTCACACTTAATAACTTCTCTTTTGGCTCTTCCCACTTTCTTCAGACTAAGGGTGTAGCTATGGGAACTCGCATGGGACCCAGCTACACCTGCCTCTTTGTTGGTTATGTGGAACAGTCTGTGCTCCAAACCTATTCTGGTACTGCTCCCCAACTTTTCCTTCGATACATTGACGACTACATTGGTGCTGCTTCCTGCACCCATGCTGAGCTCGTCAATTTCATCGACTTTACTTCAAACTTCCACCCGGCCATCAAATTCCCTTGGTCTATCTCTGACACTTCTCTCCCCTTTCTCGATGTCTCGGTCTCCATCTCTGGAGACAGACTGTCTGCTGATATCTTCTATAAGCCCACTCACTCTCATAGCTACCTCGACTATACCTCTTCCCACCCCGCCACATGCAAAAATGCCATTCCCTATTCCCAGTTCCTCCGTCTCCGTCGCATCCGCTCCCAGGATGAGGTTTTCCATTCCAGGACATCTCAAATGTCCTCTTTCTTTAAGGATCGTGGTTTCCCTTCTACGGTGATCAATGATGCCCTCACCCGCATCTCCTCCATTTCCCGCACTTCGGCCCTCACCCCATCTTCCCGCCACCACAACAGGGACAGAGTTCCCCTTGTCCTCACCTACCACCCCACCAGCCTCCGAATCCAGCACATTATCCTCCGCAACTTCCGCCACCTTCAACAGGACCCCACCACTAAGCACATCTTTCCCTCTCCAACCCTCTCCGCTTTCCGCAGGGATTGATCCCTCCGCGACTCACTTATCCACACGTTCCTCCCCACGGATCTCCCACCCGGCATTTATCCCTGTAAGCGTAAGTGCTACACCGGTCCCTACACCTCCTCTCTTGCCACCATTCAGGGCCCCGAACAGTCCTTCCAGGTGAGGCAACACTTCACTTGCGAATCTGTTGGGGTCATCTATTGCATCCGGTGCTCCCGGTGCGGCCTCCTCTACCTCGGTGAAACCCGACGCAGATTGGGGGACCACTTCGTCGAGCACCCCCACTCTGTCCGCCACAACAGACAGGATCTCCCGGTAGCCACCCACTTCAACTCTGCTTCCCACTCCCATTCAGATATGTCCATACGTGGCCTCCTCTACTGCCATGATGAGGTTAAACTCAGGTTGGAGGAGCAACACCTCATATACCGTCTAGGTAGTCTCCAGCCCCTTGGTATGAACATAGAATTCTCCAACTTCCGGTAATTCCCTCCCCCTCCCTTCCTCTATCCCTATTTCACATCACCTCCCTCATAGTTCCACCTTCTTCTACTACTTAGCATTGTTCTCCTGCCAATCACCTCCCTACTTCCCCTCCCCCACCCCTTTGTCTTTAAAATTACTGTTTTTTTCAACTACCAGCATTCTTCAAACCCTCCCCAAAGTTCTTCCTTCAGTCCTGACGAAGGGTTTCGGCCCAAAACGTCGACTAATCTTTTCAACTGATGCTGACTGACCGGCTGAGTTCCTCCAGTGCATTGTGAGTGATCCTTTGACAACAGCATCTGCAGATTATTTTGTGTTAAATAGGTTGGTTGCTGGCCAGTGCAGCTCGTAGGCCAGAGGGGCCTTCTCCACACTGTATATCTAAGTAAAATAAACAATAAATAAATAAATGTTTGTGTCTTAGAACCTCAAGAATTTTGGATCTTCAACTGATTAATTTGCATTCAAGTTGAACTTGCTGAAGGTTGTGAAGATCTCGGATGCTATTTAGTTCCAATTCAAAGTTGAAAGTTCAAAGTAAATTTATTATCAAGATACGTATATCACACCCTAAGATTCATACTTAGCAAATCCAAACTAACCGATGTGTAAAAGAAAACAAACCATGCAAATACAAAATAAAAACAATCATAATAAATAAACAAGCAATAAATATCAAGAAGACGAGATGAAATGTCCTTGAAAGTGAGACCATAGATTGTGGAAGCTGTTCAGTGATGGGGCAAGTGAAGTTATCTCCGCTGACTCACAGCCTGCTGGTTAAGGAGTAGTAACTGCTCTTGAACCTGACATTGTGATTCCTAAGGCTCACGTATCTTCTTCCTGATAGAAGAGTGCATGTTGTTGATGGCGGGGGTGGAGGGGTTCTTCTTTCTTGTGACAGCATTCTACGTAGATGTGCTCAGTGACGAGGAGGCTTCATCCATGATGGACTGGGCCATATCCACTACTGTTTGTAGGAATTTCCATTCAAGGGCATTGATGTTTCCATACCAGGCTGTGATGCAGCCAGTCAATATACGCTCCACACACATCTATAGAAGTTTGTCAAAGTTTTAGAAGTTATGCTGAATTTTCACAAACTCCCAAGGAAGTAGGGGCACTGCCATGTTTTCTTTGTAATTGCACCTACGTGCTGGGCCCAGGACAGATCCTATAAAATGATAACACTGAGGAATTTAAAGTGCTGACCCTCTCTACCTCTGATCTCCAATGAGAACTGGCATATGGACCTTTGGTATCCTCCTCCTGAAATCAATAATCAGCTCCATTGTCAATAATGTGCGCAGATCTACTGGTTTTCTGCAATTTAAATGGACATAAGAAATTAAGTTCTCTCAGCCTTCGAAACGTATGGGATGTAGGAGTGGAAATTTAAGCTAGCCAATTACAGTTCCCTTTGAAGTTGAATTCATTGTTGAAACTTTTTACCTCTCTGGAATGGTAGTGGCTGTTTGTCAAAATACATTGCTGACTTGACATTAAATATAATTATACCAGCTTCAAAAAATAAGGCTAATTTTAAAACCCTGGAAGTGTCCTGTTTCTGTGTGGTGGAACATGATGATTTTCAGAGAATGACTATGCCAGCAAAGATTCTGTAATTAACAAAAGAGTGAACAATTGCACACATGGGGAACTCCACAACACAGAGTTCAGAAATCTGAAAGCAGAGTTATTACAGACGAAGCATTGGGCAACGTCAGGAGGCCAGAACTAAAAGAGGAAATATATTTATTTTATTTTATTTAGAGATACAGCATGGAACAGACCTTTACAACACAATGAGTCGCAACACCCAACAACCCACCTATTTACCCCTAGCTTAATCACAGGACAATTTATAATAACTAATTAACCTACTAACTGGTAGATCTTCGGATTGGAGGAGGAAAGCAAAGCACCTGGAGGAAACCCACACTCATAGAAAGTTTGCAATCTGGAGGTGAATTGACAGTAGGGAAGTTGAAGCAGAGGGAAATTTATATTAAATATGGAACATCGTTAGATTCAAAGTGGATAAATTTAGGTCAATTATACATGTGATAAAATACTGCAGCTGCAGGAAATCTGAAATTAATGGAGAAGATAACTGGGGCAGCCAGTAGATCAGGGGGTCATATATTTGTTCATTATGTTGGTGTTGTATGACATGGGTGGTTGTGGTCTTTCCATGACCATGATTTTTCTTGGAAATTTTTTCTACAGAAGTGGTTTACCATTGCCTTCTTCTGGGCAGTGTCTTTACAAGATGGGTAACCCCAGTCGTTATCATTACCCTTCAGAGATTGTCTGCCTGACATCAGTGGTTTCACGATCAGGACTTGTGCTATGCCCTACCTGCTCATATGACCATCCACCACCTACTTCCATGGCCTCACAAGACCCTGATCAGTGGAAGAGGAGCTCAGCAGGTGCGACACGTTGCCCAAGAGTGACCTGCAGGTGCGCAGAAGGGAGAAGCACCTTATACCTTCTTTGGTAGAGACACATCTCCACTCTGCCACCATATGGGGAGAGAGAAAACTGAGTTAACATTTTGGGTTATTATCTTTTTCTCCAGGAGTTTTTGGCAGAGTTATAAATACTGACTTCAAGAGATTGTCAGACAATACACCAGACTCATATATGCCATAAAACAGTTCAAAAAGAATATCTATGCCCAGGTCTTCTCGGGCTTGTATTATTTCCACTGAAATTTCACCAGGTTCAGCAGCTTTACCATGTTTCATGCTTTTCATTGTTTTAGTTATTTCTTCTTTGGTAATAGATGGGCCAGAATTAGGGTGCAAAAAAGATCTTTAATGAGAACATTAAATAAGAGGAAACTTAAGTTCCTGGGCCATGTCATCAGAAAGGGAGAAATAGAATGCCTTACATTACAAGGCCGTATGCCTGGGAAACACGGAAGAGGAAGGCAAAGAAGAAAATATATGGATACTGTGAAAGAACTAACAGATCTAAGTGTGCAAGATATCATTGACGCTGCGAGGGATCGTTCGATGTGGAGAGTCATGATCGCCCAAGTGTGTAACACGCAAGGCACATGAAGAAGATCTTGTTTTCTGAACAACTTGACTGATCATAAATCCTCATTCCTTCTCCCCAGCTCCTGTCTGACTACTGAGTTGGTCAATTACAGCCCTTTTCAAAGGTTTACATACATGCTGTCACCTCAGAAATTCTCCCGATTTAATTATTAAGATGCTGTCACCTACTGCTGACATTTGATGTAAAGAATGTCATCAGGCCTGAACTCAGTCCACTTTTGACAACTTTTCAATTTGTCTGCAACCACATAGGGAGCATAGAATTGGATGAGACTTCAGTTCATGGAATATTTAAAATGATCTCTAATAAGTACTACCTTAATGCACGAAGTTTTTCAAACTGAATGCATCCGTTTGTAACCTATTTTTGTTTTGCACAAAATCTGCAGAAACTCATTCTCTCACAGATACCTCAGCCCTTCACCCCTCATCCCTCCCCCAACAACTACACTAGCCTAGCTTCTGGAGAGTAAACCATTGAATGTTCAACAGGAAATTATTGAAGTACAAAAATAGGTTACATTTTAAAATTAGCATACAACATTAAAGCAACGCAGCCATAAATCAAGTGCTGCCAAAACCCGATGGCAGGTGGTAAGACATTATGATACTATTGGGATCTGGGGATTGCAGTTTGAAAACTAAAGCCAAAATCAGTCTTTCAGAATCCAGGAGAGGATTAAAACCTGTGAAAACTAGAGAAAATTCTCAATAGTACACCATTTTTGTGGAGAGAGGAATACTTTATTTTAAATTAGAGATACGGTGCGGAACTGGCTTTTCTGGCTCAATGAGCCGTGTTGCCCTGTGACCCAATCACAGAATGATTTATAATAACCAATTAACATACCACCCAGTACATCATTGGACTGTGGGACGAAACTGTAACACCCAGAGGTAACCCATGCACTCATGGAAAGGACGTACAAACTTCTCGAAGAGAACGCCGGAATTGAACTCTTAACTCTGACTGTAATTGCATTGCACTAAGCTCCAAGGGAGCTACGACCTTGTCATGGTTTGCAGGGTTCTGTGCCTCAATGGTCTGGAGAGCTATGCTGGCTGAAATCAGGGCTTTATGCTTAGGCTCTTGGAAGATTCACTCATGCCCAACAGGTGAAAGAGTAGAAGACAGACCCAGAGTGGTTCACCAGTTGTCCGGGTTTGGGGGTTCAGCTCAGAGCTTCGAACCCTGACAGGTAAACCAAAACTGTTATGGAAAGCAGCAATGAAAAATCCTTCTACTTCCGATTCTCCACCTGGGTGAATACTGAGACGAAGCTACTGACCTGATGAAGGATGTCCTGAACACTGCCAGAGATGGAGGGCTTTCATTGCTGCCCTAAACATCAGCGGCATAACAGGCAGTAATTAAGTAAATAACCATCATGTTAATTTTATACGTGAACCCACGACAGTTATGTTGAGATATCAACATTGGGACAACCTGTGCCATGATAAAGGTTAGGGGTAGTTTAAAACATCTAATTTGTGCCCTTACAAAAGTCCTTCATAACTAATGATGCCAGGCTTTACATAAATTATATTAGCAGATAGGATCAAATTATTCTGTAACCTTGAGAGTTTGGCTTCAACAGTGCCCAGAATCCATACATGAGATATCTGTAGTCTGAAGATGCCTGCTTCAAATTTCTATAGGCGTCACATTTCTGAGTATTTTACATCTAATACCATGTAGTCAGCAAAATGGAACTCATTATTCACTGTGTCTTTGGTTATTTGTTAATGATCCATCCTGCATCAGAATTGTTATCATGTTCATCGTTGCTGTATATTAACCCTATATTGTCTGAAATGGGTGGCAGGGTGGAGATACGTCTCTACCAAAGGAGATGTAAGGCTCTCCTTCCCTCTGTTAGTCTGCAGGTCACACTTGGACAAGGTGTAGCACCTGCTGAGAACCCCGATCAAGGTCACATGAAGCCATGGGAACAGGTGATGGATGGTGCATATCACAAGTCCTGGTTATGCAACCACTAACGCCAGGCAGACAATCTCCGAAGAGTGTTGATAATGGCTGTGGTCACCTGTCTTGTAAAGACACTGCTTTCACTGTCTTGGAAACCCAGCTTGAGCTGCATATATTTCAATGTAGAAAGTATCACAGGAAATGTGGATCTGATCAGGCCATGAATCAACACTTGGAATTATGACGTTGTAGCCATTACTGAGTCTTGGTTGCAGGAGGGGGATGGACTGGCAGCTCAATATTCAGGGGTTCTGTTGTTTTGGGTGTGACAGAACAGCATGGATTAAAGGAGGAGGGGTAGCATTACTAGTCAGGGAAAATATCACAGCAGTGTTCAATCAGGACAGACTGGAGAGCTCAACCAGTGAGGCATTATGGATGGAACTGATAAATGAGGAGGTATGACCAATTAATGGGCTATATTACAGACCAGTCCTGGGATTAGAGCAACAAATTTGTAAAGAGATTACAGAATGTCGCAAGAAACATAAGGTTGTTATAGCAGGTGATTTAACTTTCCACATATTGATTGGGAATCCCATATTTTAAAAGGATTAAATTTTTGAGTTTGTTAAATGTGTTCAGGAAAGTTTCCTTCATCAGCACGTTGAAGTCCCAATGAGAGAGTGTGCGATATTGGATCTGCTATTAGGGAATGAGACAGGGCAGGTGACAGAAGTTTGATTAGAGGAGCAATATGCATCCAGTGATCACAATGCCATTAGTTTCAACGTCAATATGCAAAACGATTGGCTTGGTCTGCCAGTTGAGATTCTAATTTGGAAAAAGGCTAGTTTTGGTGGTATCAGAAATGATCTGGCAAGTGTGGATTGAGACAGGCTGTTTTCTGGCAAAAATGATATTTTGAGAGTACAAAGCTTGTAAATGCCTATGAGAATAAAAAAGTAAAGGTAACAAGTGGGGAACCTTGGTTTTTAAGAGATAGTGAGGCCCTGGTTAAGAGAAATAAGGTGTATAGTAGGTGTAGGCAAGTAGGAACAAATGAGGTGCTTATGGAGTATAAGAAATGCAAGAGAACACTTAAGAAAGAAATCAGGAAGGCTAAAAGACAGCATGAAGTTGCTCTAGCAGACAAGGTGAAGGAGAACCCTTAAGGATTCTACAGGTATGTTGAGAGCAAAAAGATTGCAAGGGGGAAAATTGGTCCTCTGGAAGATCCAAATGGTAATCCATGTGTGGAGCCAGAACAGAAAGGGGAGATCTTCAATGAGTTCTTTGCCTCTGTATTTACTGAGGAGACAAACACAAAGACAACTTCATGGACCCTGTACAGATTACACAGGAGGAGGTGTTTGCTACCCTGACACAAATCAGGGTGGATAAATCTCCAGGGCCTGTCAGGATGTTCCCTCTAAACCTACTAGAAGCGAGTGCAGAAATTATCGGGGCCCTAGCAGAGATATTTATACCTTCCTTCGCAACAGTGGAGGTGCCAAAGAATTGGAAGGTAGCCAATGTTGTTCCACCAGATGCCAATGTTGATAGACATGGGCTGATTAATGATAGCAAGCATGGCTTTGTGCATGGCATATCATGTCTAACCAATCTTATAGAGTTTTTCAAGGAAGTTCAGGAAACTGGATGAAGGCAAGACAGTGTATGTTGTCTGCATGGTATTTAGTAAGGCATTTGATGAAGTCCCGCATGGGAGACTTGCTAAGAAGTTTCAGTCGCTCAGCAGTCAGGATGAGGTAGTAAATTGGATTAGACATTGGCTTTGTGGCAGAATCCAGAGAGTGGTCGTAGATGGTTGCCTCTTTAACTGGAAGCCTGTGACTAGTGGTGGTGCTGCATCGATTAGTTCTAGGTCCCTTGTTATTTGTCATCTACTGTATATCAATGGTCTTGATCATAATGTGGTTAACTGGATCAGCAAATTTGAAGATGACACCAAGATTGGGGGTGTAGTGGACAATGAGGAGGCTATCATGACTTGCAGATGGATCTGCATCGGCTAGAAAAATGGGCTGAAAAATGGCAGATGAAATTTAATGCAGAGAAGTGTGAGGTGTTGCACTTCAGTAGGACCAACCAAGATATGTCTTACACGGTGAATGGTAGGGCACTGAGGATTGCTGTAGAACAAAGGGATCTGGGAATATAGGTCCAAAATTCATTGAAAGTATCATCACAGGTAGATGGGTTGTAAAGAAAGTTTTAGCACATTGGCCCTCATATATTGAGTACAGGAGATGTGGAGTTCTGTTGAAGTTGTATAAGACATTGGTGAAGTCTTATTTGGAGTATTGTGTGAAGTTTTGGTCACCAACCAACAGGAAAGATGGAAATAAATTTGAAAGAGTACAGGGAAAATTTAAAAGAGTGGTGTTGGGTCTGGAGGATCTGAGTTATAAGGAAGGATTGAATAGGTTAGGACTGTATGCTTTAGATTGTAGAAGATTGAGAGGAGATTTCATAAAAGTACACAACATTGTGAGAGGTATAGATAGGGTGAATGCAAGCAGGCTTTTCTTCCACTGAAATTTAGTGGGACTACAACCAGATGTCATGGGTTAAGGGTAAAAGCTGAGATCTTTACAGGGAACTTGAGGGGAAACTTCTTCACTCAGAGAGTCATGAGAGTGTGGAACTCAAAGGGATAAATAAATAAATAAATAAATACATACATACATACATACATACAATCAACATATTATGGTACTCTTTCTATATCTGACAAAGCACTGCTGGTAAACAGAGATGTATCTCAGCACTAAGGTGTTTCTGAAGTCTGAGGAAGATATTTGCCTAATTTGTAAAAGGCACCAAGATAGTTCAATCATTTTCCATTTTCAAAATGTCATGTCCTTTCTAACATGCAATTGACCACAAAACCATGAGATGTACAATAATTATACCATTTGGCCCATTGAGTCTGCTCCACCATTCCATCGTAGCTGATTTATTATCCCTCTCAACACCATTCTCCTGCCTTCTCCTCGTAACCTTTGACACCCTGACTAATCAAGAATCTATCAACCTCCACCTTAGAAATACTCACAGACTTGGTCTCCACCACCATCTGTGGCAAGCGATTCCACAGATTCTCCATCTGCTGCCTGCCCAGAGTAATATCTTTTCTTCTGGCAAAAAAGTTGCCAGGGCCATCTGTATGAAGACATGCTTCATTTATGTGGGGCATAGATTCAGTTTTTTTCTCCCCAGGGATGGGGAATAAAAAATTAGAGGACATAGGTTTAAGGATTTAGTCATAGTCATAGTCATACTTTATTGATCCCGGGGGAAATTGGTTTTCGTTACAGTTGCACCATAAATAATAAATAGTAATAGAACCATAAATAGTTAAATAGTAATATGTAAATTATGAAATAAGTCCAGGACCAGCCTATTGGCTCAGGGTGTCTGACCTTCCAAGGGAGGAGTTGTAAAGTTTGATGGCCACAGACAGGAATGACTTCCTATGATGTTCTGTGTTGCATCTCGGTGGAATGAGTCTCTGGCTGAATGTACTCCTGTGCCCACCCAGTACATTATGTAGTGGAAGGGAGACATTGTCCAAGATGGCATGCAACTTAGACAGCATCCTCTTTTCAGACACCACCGTCAGAGAGTCCAGTTCCATCCCCACAACATCACTGGCTTTGCAAATGAGTTTGTTGATTCTGTTGGTGTCTGCTACCCCTAGCCTGCTGCCCCAGCACACAACAGCAAACATGATAGCACTGACCACCACAGACTCGTAGAACATCCTCAGCATCGTCCTCAGACCCTCAGATGTTAAAGGACCCCAGTCTCCTCAGGAAATAGGCATAGGTTTAAAGATTTAATAGGATTTAATAGGAGCTTGAAGGGCAGCTTTTTTTCCTGGGGAGTTGTCAGTATATATAGTGATTTGCCAAAGTAAGTGGCTGAGGTATTTACAGTAACAACTCTTAAATGACATTTTTTATTTAGAGATACAGCACAGAGATGGAAAGATACAACTGGCACCTCCTCGGGTTCTGTGAAGCCAGATGGAAGAATGCTGGAGAAGTGCATACTGAGGAAGGACATTTACTCTATTGTAGCGGAGAAGAGAACAGACATGAAAATGACGTAGGGTTCCTAGTCAACAAATCCATCAAGAACACTGTCCTAGGATGCCAACCAGTGTCAATCAGGCTCATGACCATCCGCCTGTGAGTAAAGCCATTCAACATCACGGTGGCACGAGCCTACGCCCCAACAACAGACTACAACGATGAGCATTGAAGAATTCTACAAGAAACTACAAGATGTCATCGACAAGGTGGACAAAAAAGATATTTTGATCATTCAGGGTGACTGGAATGCCAAGGTGGGCAGAGCCGCACAAGATGAGTGGGGGGATCTCATCGGCCCTTCATGCAATGACACCTCCAATGAGAGGGGACTACGCCTGCTGGAATTTGCCATTTGTAACAACATGGTGCTGACGAACACACTTGGAGAGAACAAAGCATCCCGAAGATGGACCTGGCATGCCCCCAGTGGTCAACATCACCAGATTGACTACATCCTGGTGCAAAGACGGCACAAATCTGGTGTGAACAGACCGAAGACCAGAACATTCCCAGGAGCAGACGTGGGCAGTGACCATGACCGTGTCATGATGAACATCAGTGTGTGCTTGAGGAGAATCAACAAGCCAAAAAACAGCCGGCTGAGATTCGACCTTGAAAAACTGAAAGACCCCGCCATCTCTGAAGAATTTCAGGAAGCAGTTGGGGGGAAGTTTGCACCAATACTCCTCCTTGATGAAGACCTGGAGACCACCACAAATAACTTTAACACAGTGATGACGGAAATAACAAGCAAGATTCTGGGGAAAAGCTGCCGCAAGTCAAAACCATGGGTCACTAACAAGATACTGGATATGTGTGACACAGGGAGGAAATTAAAGAAAGATAAAAACACAGCAGAGGGAAGAACAGAATACAGGAAAATCAACAAGGAAATCAGAAGGGAAATGAAGGAAGCAAAGCAAAGAAGGATAGCCGAACAATGTGCGGACATTGAAGACAGCCTCTCCAACAACAACACAAAGAAGGCATTCCACCTGGTGAAGGATCTTACCAAAGAAAAACAAGCCGAAGTGAACACCATCCAAGACAAAAATGGCAAAAGTCTCGCAGAAGAAAAGGAAATAATGGAAAGCTGGACAGAGTACTGTTCAGAACTGTACAATTACCAGAGCAAAGGGAATCCAAGCGTGCTGAATGTGCAGGAATCTCCCAATGAGAGTGACTATCTAATCATGCGTGAAGAAGTTGAAGCTGCAATACGATCACTAAAGTGCGGGAAATCAGAAGGAGTTGATAACATCCCTGCTGAACTGCTGAAGCATGGAGGAGAGGCCACGATAGACATGCTTACCACCATCTGCAATAAGATCTGGTAGACAGGTGAATGGCCGACACCTTGGACTCAGTCGCTGATCACTGTGCTTCCCAAGAAAGGCAATTTCCAACTCTGCCAGAATTACCGCACCATCAGTTTGATCAGCCATGTAAGCAAGGTAATGCTCAGAATCATCTTGAACAGACTGAGACCTCAGGCAGAAGATACCATTGCCGAGGAACAAGCAGGCTTCTGTAAGGCAGAAGCACCAATGAGCAGATTTTCAACCTCCGCACCTTTTGTGAGAAATACCTTCAGCACCAGAGAGAGTTCTACCACGTCTTCATAGATTTCAAGAAGGCGTTTGACAGAGTCTGGCATGATGCCTTATGGGCCACCATGAAGAAACTCAACATGGGGCAGAAGCTGATTCATACAATCCATCAGCTTTACGCCAAGGCAACCAGTGCAGTACTTGCTCAGGGCACCACTGGGGAGTGGTTCCATACCTCTATAGGAGTCTGTCAGGGCTGCCTCCTCTCCCCCACCCTCTTCAACATCTTCCTGGAACGAATCATGAGTGTTACCCTTGAAGATCATGTGGGCACTGTCAGCATCGGAGGGAGGAACATCACAAACCTAAGATTTGCTGATGACATTGATGGGCTTGCAGGAAAAGAGGACAAACTGGCCAACCTGGTCAGCCATCTTGACCGAGCCTCCACAAAGTTTGAAATGGAAATAAGTGCTGAGACAACCAAGCTTATGGCAGATGCCAACGGAGCCATCACAACAGACATCTCAGTCCATGGTCAGAAACTTGAGGTAGTGCAGCAGTTTAAATACCTGGGGGCAATCATCAGTGATGAAGGATCAAGACCAGAAGTCCTGGCAAGAACCGCACAGACAATGACTGCACTATCCAAACTCAAGACAATATGAAGGGACAGCAACACCACCATGAAGTAGAAGATCAGACCCCTGTGTGCATTGGTATTCTCCATCTTCCTGTACACATGTGAGACACGGACCCTCACAGCAGCACTACAGAGGAAGATACAGGCATTGGAAATGAGATGCTATCGCAACATCCTGGGCATCCATAGTTGGACCACATCACTAACGAGCAGGTCCGCAAGACCATCCAGCACCACATTGGCCCTCATGAAGACCTTCGCACAACGGTGAAGAAAAGTAAGCTGAGATGCTATGGCCATGTAACAAGATCCAGAGGCCTTGCAAAGACCGTTCTACAAGGAACTGTGGAGGGGAAAAGAAGGAGAGACAGACAGAGGAAAAGATGGATAGACAACATTAAAGAATAGACAGGGAAAACATTTGCAATGACCCAGGCTCTGGCACACAACCACGACAGATGGAACAGACTGCTGCAAAGCTTGTCATGACGGCGCCCCGACGACTTCACCAAGAGTTAAAAGCGCAAGGCAAGGCAAGGCACAGCACAGTAACAGGCCTCTCCTGG
The DNA here is from genome assembly GCF_030028105.1 of Mobula birostris. Classification (NCBI taxonomy): domain Eukaryota; kingdom Metazoa; phylum Chordata; class Chondrichthyes; order Myliobatiformes; family Myliobatidae; genus Mobula; species Mobula birostris. The sequence goes on along the minus strand of NC_092370.1, from coordinate 248,168,133 downwards.
CCCAATGAGCCTGTATTGCCCAATTACACCCATGTGACCAATGAACCTACATGTCTTTGGAATGTGGGAGGAAACTGGAGCACCCAATAGAAACCCACACAGTCAAGGGGAGAATGTACAAACGCTTTATAGACAGTGGCGGGAATAGAGCCTGAGTTGGTGGTGCTGTAATAATGTTACGCTAACCACTACACTATTCTGCTATCCTTGGACAACTACATGGATAGGAAAGGTTTACCAGGAAATGGGCCAAATGCAGACAACTGGGACTAATGTAGATGGGCATCTTGGGGTCAGCGTGGAGCAGTGGGGCCAAAGAGCCTGTTTCCATGCTATATGACACCAGGACTCTGACCTTAAATGCCTGCCTTTTGAGGAAGTCTGAGGTGATTGCAAACACCCACTATTTGTCTACCTACTTCTGTGGGTAGATGGGAATCTAATGAAGCAGCAAACAGTCTGCTGGAGTAACTCAGTGGAGCGGACAGTGGGCAGGAGCGTCTTAATGAAGGGTTTCAACCTGAAATGTTGACAGTGCTTTTCCTCCCACAGACCCCAGCTCCACCCGCAGAGTACCTCCAGTGGAGTTTCTGTTGATTTATCAACTTCCTATCTGTTCTCCCCATCACTATTTTTCCATTCCCCATTCTGGCTCACCTCTTACTCCTTCCCTTCTCCTCATCTGCCTATGAGCTCCCCCTGGTCTACCCCTCCCTTCCTTTCACCCATGGTCCACTCTCCTTTCATAGCAGATTCTTTCTCCTCCAGCCCTTTACCTCTTCTACCTATCACCTTCCAGCTTTTTACTTCATACCCCCCTCCCCAACCTCTTGCCTTGCCCCCCCACCCACCTGACTTCACCAATTACCTTCCAGCCTGTTCTCTTACCCTCCCTCAACATTGTCATTCTGTTGTCTTCCCCCTTTGTTCCAGTCCTGAAGAAGGGTTTAGGCCCAAAGCGCCGACTGTTTATTCATTTCCTTACATGCTACCGGATCTGCTGAGATCCTCCAGTATTTTGTGTGTGTTGTTCCAACAGGCTGTTTGTTGTTCCTGATTCAAGATCCGCAGTCGTCGTGTCTCCTCAGGAAGGCAATGAAACCTGACCTTGTGGAACAGAGGTCATTAGTGTCCTCCTGAATGCAGCACACATCTGCAAACTACGCCAGATGATATCCAGCAACAGTTTTTCTTTCTTTTGTACTGTATATACACAGGTTATAAACACAAGAGATTCTGCAGAAGCTGGAAATCCAGAGCAACAGACACAAAATGCTGGAGGAACTCAGCAGCTCAGGCAACATCAATGGGAATGAACAACGTTTCAGGCTGAGACCCTTCTTCAGGACTGGAGAGGAAGTGTGGAAGACACCAGTATAAAAAGGTGGAGGTAGGAGAAGGAGGACAGGCTAGAAGGTGATAGGTGAATCCAGTTGGGTAGGAAAGGTAAAGGGCTGGACAGGGAGGAATCTGATAGGAGAGGGTAGTGGACTATAGGAGAAAAGGAAGGAGGAGAGAGCCAAGGGGAGGTGATAGGCAGGTGCAAAGAGGTAAGAGGTCAGAATGGGGAAATGAAGAAGAGGGAGGGGGAGGGAATTTTTTTTACTGGAAGGAGAAATCGATAATCATGCCATCAGGTTGAAGGCTACCCAGGCTGAATATAAGGTATTGCTCCTCCACCCTGATGGTGACCTCACAAGAGGAGGCCATGCACTAACATGTCAGAACAGGAATGGATATTGGAATTAAAATGTTTGGCCAGCGGAAATTTCTGCTTGTGGAGGATGGAGCAGAGGTGTTCAATGAAGCGGTTCCCCAATTTATGACGAGTCTCACAAGTGAAGAGGAGGCCACATCAGGAGCAGCAGACACAATATACAACCTTTATTGAGGTCATTAGCTTTACACACTGTTTTTTGTCCCATCTTGTTGAGTGTGGTCTTTGATTGATTTCTTTGTGTTTCCTGTATTTATTGTGATTGCCCGCAAGAAAATAAATCTCCGGGTTGTGTATGGTGACATATAGTTTCTTTGATAGTAAATTTACTTAGAACTTTGAGCTTTCAGGTAGATTGAGAATTAGTGGGGCATTGAAGTCAATGGAAGGGGAGCTGAGATCACATTTAATTAGCATACTTGAACAAAGGAGATGATTTTGTCCAAAGTCTTACTGCTAAGGACTGGACAGCACTTCCCAGGTCTGTCGAATACAATTGCTTTCAGTTCCACTTATTAGGTCAAAGCTTTGGTGTCACAGTCACTGCCACTGTAATGAAGGGATAGTGGAGCAATGTGACGACTCTGAAATGTGAATAAGGTTTGTCTTTTTAAAAGTTAAAAAATATATGCAGTTTGTTCCCTGCAGGAAATTACCAATAAACTGTTATTTGCTGAATTTTTTTATTCATTTAACAGATTAGCATGAAACTAATGGCTGGGAATCTGAATAACTCCCTCGATTTCCTCTCTGTGATTAACAGGGTGTCAGATTAATAGGTTGGAACATAATATATCATAAACTCAATCCTGAAGAAGGGTCTTGGTCCAAGACTTTGACTGTTTGTTCACTTCCATGGGTTCTGCCTGACCTGCTGAGTTTCTTCAGCATTTTGTGCATGTTGCTTATAAAATCAAAAATATGTGTAATGTCCTGGTTCATAATTTTACTGTTATGCTGTATGTATTTCATTTTGTGCTGTTCTGTATTTCACTTTGGCAGTTCTGTGAGAGTCACTTGTTTTCCACTTATGTTTGAGTTATTCTTAAAGATAAGAGATGAGGATAAATGTGTGCCATCCAATTAGGATGGTCAAATTGAAGGGGAGGTTTCTCTGGTGAGGGACACTAAGGTTGGGCTTGGGTTATTTTTTGTTCAAGAGGAGATGAAGAGGGAAGACGCCGGAGAGAAGAGGTCGTAGGATTCGACCCAGAGCTGGACCATGATTCAACGAAGCCCAGGGTGAGATTGATTGAGGATGAGTGACCTGGGGAAACCGTGAGCTCCAACTTGTGCACGTTAGACTATTTCATTAAAATGGGACCTTTTCTTTGCTAATCCTTTAGTCAAATTAAGAATTATAAAGATAAATCTTTTAATCGTATGGGGTGTACTGTGTGTTATTTCGTGGCACTAATATGTATTAAGGTAGCGAATTACACAGCGTCTACTCAAACAGGGAGTCGGGTGTGGGTCTGCACCTCAATCTCACACGGTTGACAGGGCCAGAGATTGTCTTCCTTAGAATTACGCAGCCGAGGAAACCAGGGTGTTTCATATGTTCAATTAGGCTCAGATGACACATAATTACAATTAATGACCTCTCCAACATGATAGACTTAGGACTCATCCTGAAATTTGGATGAGACTGGCTTTTAAACGTTTCTCATTTTTTCCTCAGACAATATTCAGACAATTTTGTCCCTGAGAAAGACTTTCTTTTCTGATTTAGTGGGTGTGACTACCAATCTGACTGCAAAGTGGAGCTGAACTGGTTACTGACTGAGGCAGAGATTGCTCCACGTTGAAGACAAATGGATTCACCAATAGAACTTGAGTTCAGACAGTTTCCATTTCTGTTGCTGGAGGGATTCAGCGATGTGTTTGCCAGAAGTATTTTTTTACTTTTGGCTGAGTTCATTTTGTCTCCTTCAGAAGATGTCTTAACTACTAGTTTGGTGGTGAAAGGGTTCAAATCTCTCATCTCTAATTAAAATTAGCCCTCTGGTTTAGACAATTCACAGGTAGCAGAAGACGTGTTTTGCTCCCTGCATTTTAAAAATGTGCAAGCTGGCCTCAGGTGACATGTCAATTATATAGTAATTCCAGTTATTTAAAGAGTTTTCCAAATAATTACCTTCTACTGTATTGCTGTCAAAAGCAAACATTAATTCTTAATTACTAATTGTTTTGTCCAGCGTTATCACATTAAACAGAAAAGATGAGATCTGGTCTCTGCAGAAAATGATCAGTAAACTATCATTTGATGAATTTTTAGATTTAATTAACAAGTCGTTGTGAATATTAGCGGTTGCAAGTCTGAATATCTCTCCCTGATTACCTCTCTGTGATTAGCATTATATCAGATGAAAGGTTTGAAACACAATATATCATTAGCTCAAAATATGTTCATTTATATTGAAGTATACATAATTACAAAATTCTCGGTGACCTACTCCAGAGCATGGTAAACTTATTTTACCATGTGTTATTTCAGGAGCGAAACAAAAGCTATCAATTGGGGTAGAAAAATGCATTATTTAGGTAAAAGATTGAACTTGTTTAGATTTATAACTTTAAACAACATGAAACAAGGAGTTGGTCTTCTTATAATTTACTACCATGTCCATGACGACTGGAATACTTTGATGCACCTCCTGCTCGTGGTTCAGCTCATTTCAGTTCATCCATTGCATTCTCCACAAGCCTTTCTACTCCTTTCACTCGCCATTGCTGATACAGAAACCACACTGAGACAGACAGGAATGCTCTACAACAAAACTGCCCAAAGCACCAGCCTACCTGCCATCAAGAGCATATATACAGAAAGGTGCTGAGAAAGAACCAGTAATATCATGAAGGATCCCACCCACCCTGCTCATTGATCGTTTGCCCCACACCCATTAGGGAGGAGGCTACATAGCATTTATGCCAAGATCACCAGACTCAAGAACAGTTACCTTCCCCAAGCAGTAACGCTGATAAATATCTTCACCCACTACCCGACTTCTCCACACTCCTAATCCACCACTACTTTATCATTTCCTAACAGATTCACCTTATGTACAGATACTCCTGTGCCCAGTGTCTGTTAAGTGTCTAATAGCAGAGGGCATGCATTAATGGTGGGGGGGGAGTGGGTGTAGGTTCAAGAGGGATATGAGGGCTAAGTCTTTTACTCAGTGAGTTCTGGATGCCTGGAATGCCCTGACAGACATGTTGGTAAAGGCAATTACATTAGAGGCCTTTAAGTGTTGTTTGGATAGGCACATGGATGTAAGGAAAATGGAGGGATATGGACCTGGTGTAGGTAGGAGGGATTAGTGTTTGGGAGTTTTTAATTTGCTTTTTAGCTGTTAGCACAACATTGTGGGCTGAATGGCCTGTTTCTGTGTTGTACTCTTCTATGAACCAACTAGAGAGCAGGCTATTCTGGACTGGGTTTTGAGCAATGAGGAAGGGTTAATTAGCAATCTTGTCGTGAGAGGCCCCTTGGGTAAGAGTGACCATAATATGGTGGAATTCTTCATTAAGATGGAGAGTGACAGAGTTAATTCAGAAACAAAGGTTCTGAACTTAAAGAGGGGTAACTTTGAAGGTATGAGACGTGAATTAGCTAAGGTAGACTGGCAAATGACACTTAAAGGATTGACGGTGGATATGCAATGGCAGGCATTTAAAGGTTGCATGGATGAGCTACAACAATTGTTCATCCCAGTTTGGCAAAAGAATAAATCAAGGAAGGTAGTGCACCCGTGGCTGACAAGAGAAATTAGGGATAGTATCAATTCCAAAGAAGAAGCATACAAATTAGCCAGAGAAAGTGGCTCACCTGAGGACTGGGAGAAATTCAGAGTTCAGCAGAGGAGGACAAAGGGCTTAATTAGGAAGGGGAAAAAAGATTATGAGAGAAAACTGGCAGGGAACATAAAAACGGACTGTAAAAGCTTTTATAGATATGTAAAAAGGAAAAGACTGGTAAAGACAAATGTAGGTCCCCTGCAGACAGAAACAGGTGAATTGATTATGGGGAGCAAGGACATGGCAGACCAATTGAATAATTACTTTGGTTCTGTCTTCATTAAGGAGGATATAAATAATCTTCCAGAAATAGTAGGGGACAGAGGGTCCAGTGAGATGGAGGAACTGAGTGAAATACATGTTAGTAGGGAGGTGGTGTTAGGTAAATTGAAGGGATTGAAGGCAGATAAATTCCCAGGGCCAGATGGTCTGCATCCTAGAGTGCTTAAGGAAGTAGCCCAAGAAATAGTGGATGCATTAGTGATAATTTTTCAAAACCCGTTAGATTCTGGACCAGTTCCTGAGGATTGGAGGGTGGCTAATGTAACTCCACTTTTTAAAAAAGGAGGGAGAGAGAAACTGGGGAATTATAGACCGGTTAGCCTAACGTCGGTGGTGAGGAAACTGCTGGAGTCAGTTATCAAGGATGTGATAACAGCACATTTGGAAAGCGGTGAAATGATCGGACAAAGTCAGCATGGATTTGTGAAAGGAAAATCATGTCTGACGAATCTCAGAATTTTTTGAGGATGTAACTAGTAGAGTGGATAGGGGAGAACCAGTGGATGTGGTGTATTTGGATTTTCAAAAGGCTTTTGACAAAGTCCCACACAGGAGATTAGTGTGCAAACTTAAAGCACACGGTATTGGGGGCAAGGTATTGGTGTGGGTGGAGAATTGGTTAGCAGACAGGAAGCAAAGAGTGGGAATAAACGGGACCTTTTCAGAATGGCAGGCCGTGACTAGTGGGGTACCGCAAGGCTCAGTGCTGGGACCCCAGTTGTTTACAATATATATTAATGACTTGGATGAGGGAATTAAATGCAGCATCTCCAAGTTTGCGGATGACACGAAGCTGGGTGGCAGTGTTAGCTGTGAGGAGGATGCTAAGAGGATGCAGGGTGACTTGGATAGGTTGGGTGAGTGGGCAAATTCATGGCAGATGCAATTTAATGTGGATAAATGTGAAGTTATCCACTTTGGTGGCAAAAATAGGAAAACAGATTATTATCTGAATGGTGGCCGATTAGGAAAAGGGGAGGTGCAACGAGACCTGGGTGTCATTATACACCAGTCATTGAAAGTGGGCATGCAGGTACAGCAGGCGGTGAAAAAGGCGAATGGTATGCTGGCATTTATAGCAAGAGGATTCGAGTACAGGAGCAGGGAGGTACTACTGCAATTGTACAAGGCCTTGGTGAGACCACACCTGGACTATTGTGTGCAGTTTTTGTCCACTAATCTGAGGAAAGACATCCTTGCCATAGAGGGAGTACAAAGAAGGTTCACCAGATTGATTCCTGGGATGGCAGGACTTTCATATGAAGAAAGACTGGATGAACTGGGCTTGTACTCGTTGGAATTTAGAAGATTGAGGGGGGATCTGATTGAAACGTATAAGATCCTAAAGGGATTGGACAGGCTAGATGCAGGAAGATTGTTCCCGATGTTGGGGAAGTCCAGAACGAGGGGCCACAGTTTGAGGATAGAGGGGAAGCCTTTTGGGACCGAGATTAGGAAAAACTTCTTCACACAGAGAGTGGTGAATCTGTGGAATTCTCTGCCACAGGAAACAGTTGAGGCCAGTTCATTGGCTATATTTAAGAGGGAGTTAGATATGGCCCTTGTGGCTACGGGGGTCAGGGGGTATGGAGGGAAGGCTGGGGCGGGGTTCTGAGTTGGATGATCAGCCATGATCATAATAAATGGCGGTGCAGGCTCGAAGGGCCGAATGGCCTACTCCTGCACCTATTTTCTATGTTTCTATGTTTCTATGTTCTATGTTCTAGTGTCATGTTATAGAGATAAAATCAATATATGTATGTAAGCTATCTTATATATTTATTGTGTTTATATACTATTATGTTCTTTATATTATTATATTTTTTTTGTGCTGCATCAGATCTGGAATAACAATTATTCCATTCTCCTTTACACCTGTGTACTAGAAATGACATGAAACAATCTTCAATCTTGAATCAGGAAGTAAGTATAACCCGTCCTTAATTATGCATTGGAGACAAGATCAAATAATATTAGAAGCCATAGGAATCCAGGCATGTAAACAAAATGCATAGCTTACTATTACCATAAAGGAACAAAATTTAAGACGTCCACTTAAACTTTGTATTACAAATAAAAAGTATTCAAATATTCACTTCATGTATATGTCAAATCATATAGATTTGGTCTGAGGGCCCAGAAATTGTGAATTGCTGGGAAAGGTTATCTATGCTTGCCACGCTACACCTTGTTTCTGTGGTCAAAATTGTCGCTGTAAGCTTCAGTGATACTTAAAGCTTGACTAGCCCTCGGTTTAGGGGATAAATTCATCTGAGAGCAGTGGCAGATGGGATTTAGATTGCAGTAGGATTGAGGGGAGAAGAGATGAGAACTTGGGCTTGGGAAGGAGTATTGGATATAGATACTGAAGACTCGAGGCAGGGTGACAGTACAAAAATTCCCTAATGATGTGCTTGTGTGTATTTCTTAACCGTACAGTCATAATTGCAAACACATCAACCATGTCATTGCTATTTTGTACTGTCTCACTTTCGCATCTTCCAAGGGGTATCAGAGGACCTGTTGGTCGAGTTCTGGAGCAATTGGTAGCTCATGGGAAATTTAAAATTCAAGATTCAAGATTTTTTAATGTCATTTTCAGTACACAAGTGTAAAGCAGAATGAAGAAATTGTTAGTCTGGATCCAATGCAGCACAAAAATATATAATAAGATAAAGAAAACAATTATTGCCATCCATTTTCCGATTGTACATTGAACCCATGAACACTACCTCACCACCTTTTTATTTGTATTTTTGCACTATTATTTAATTTATCTATATCTTTATGAACTTCCTGTAATTAATGTTTTTTTCTATTATTATGTATTGCATAGTACTGCTGTAGCAAAGACGCATGCCAGTGATATTAAAACAGATTCTGATTCTGATATGAAAACACAGTAAGTACAAATACATAAAATAACTCACATACATGGATTGATATTATGTCCATAAAGTGACGTTTGGCACAGGGATGTTTGTACATAAGGTGATTCTGACAGGAAATGATAAAGTATTGGTGGTGAGGGGGTGTGGAGGGCTGGGGTAGTGGGTGCACGTGTTGATCAGCCTTACTGTTTTTGTAACTGTTTTTTGAGTCTGGTGATCCTGGTGTGGATGCTCTGTGGCCAATTCCCAAATAGGAGTGGGTCAAACAACCCATGAGCAAGGTGGGTGGAATCTTTCATGATACACTGGGGGTACTTGAAGAATAGACAATAAGTAAAGAGCTTCCTTTGGTAGTGTTCTTTATCTTGTGCAGCACCATGAAGACAAGATTGTCCCAGCAGCGACAGAGAATGGTCATTCCTGGGACCACATGGATGAATTTCCTTGGCAATGCCCTAAATATGCAGCAATCCCAATAGATAATGGCATGTGATTGAGGGTGGATAACAGGATTCTGTCTGGGGAGATTATGTCTGCTGGTAGTGCAAAGGGAGATCTTCAAGTGAGTAGAGTTGCAAAGGGGTGTCAGGAGAGTGTAGACAGGAAAAATGGGGAAAGATTGTGATGGGATCTGCAACCAAGTTCGGGGATCTCAATTAGATGAGGAGTGCCAAGGCAGCATAGTGGTTAGCATAGCGCCATTTCAGTGCCAGTGACCTGGGTTTACTTCTTGCCACTGTCTGTAAGGAGTTTGCATATTCTCTCTGTGGCATTGTGGGTTTCCTTCCGGTGCCCTGCTTTCCCCCAACATTCCAAAGATGTATGGGTTAGTAGGATAATTGGCCAAATGCGTACCATAGGGCAGCGCGGTCTTGTTGGGCCAGCAGGGACGGTTACCTTGCTGCATCTCTAAATTAAATAAAATCATTCATTATATCATGAGAGACAGTGTAGCTTGATAAGGCCAGAGAAAACGAAATGGGAGACTTTGCTCAGAAGTCATATTCTGAATAAATTGAATATCCAGAAAATAGAGAATAGAAACACGGAAACATAGAAAACCTACAGCACAATACAGGCCCTTCGGCCCACAATTCTATAACGAACATGTACTTACTTTAGAAGTTACACAGGGTTTCCCATAGGCCGCTATTTTTCTGAGCTCCATGTACCTATCCAGGAATCTCTTAAAAGACCCTATCGTATCTGCCTCCACCACCATCACCTGCATAAAAAAACTTACCCCTGACATCTCCTTTGTACCTACTTCCAGACACCTTAAAACTGTGCCCTCTCGTGTTAGCCATTTCAGCCCTGGGAAAATGCCTCTGATTATCCACACGATCAATGCCTCTCATCATCTTATACATCTCTATGAGGTCACCTCTCATCCTCCGCCACTCCAAGGAGAGAAGGCCACGTTCACTCAACCTATTCTCATAAGGCATGCCCCCTAATCCAGGCAACATCCTTGCAAATCTCCTCTGCACCCTTTCTATTTTCCACATCCTTCCTGTAGTGAGGTGACCAGAAATGAGCACAGTACTCCAAGTGAGGTCTGACCAGGGTCCTATATAGCTGTAACATTACCTCTCAGCTCTTAAACTCAATCCCACGGTTGATGAAGGCCAATGCACTGTATGCCGTCTTAACCACAGAGTCAACCTGCGCAGAAGCTTTGAGTGTCCTATGGACTCGGACCCCAAGATCCCTCTGATCCTCCACACCGCCAAAAGTTTTACCATTTTACCAAGTCTTACAAAAAGAAGAACTTTTCTCCTTGGAACGACCAAAGATGAGGGGTGACCTAATAGAGGTGTATAAGCTGATGTGAGGCATTGACCATGTGGATAGTCAGAGGCTATTTCCCAGGGCTGAAATGGTTGCCACAAGAGGACACAGGTTTAAGGTGCTGGGGAGTAGGTACAGAGGAGATGTCAGGGGTAAGCTTTTTATGCAGAGAGTGGTGAGTGCATGGAATGGACTGCTGGCAATGGTGGTGGAGGTGGATACGATAGAGTCTTTTAAGAGACTTTTGGATAAGTACATGGAGCTTAGAAAAATAGAGGGCTATGGGTAAGCCTAGTAATTTCTAAGGTAAGGACATGTTCGGCACAACTTTTTGGGTCGAACGGCCTGTTTTGTGCTGTAGGTTTTCGATGTTTCTATTAATACTATATTCTGCCATCATATTTGATTGACCAAAATGAACCACCTCCATCTGCCACTTCTCAGCTCAGTTTTGCATCCTATCGATGTCCCGCTGTAACCTCTGACAGCCCTCCACACTATACACAGCTCCCCCAGCCTTTGTATCATCATCAAATTTACTAATCCATCCCTCCACTTCCTCATCCAGGTCATTTATAAAAATCATGAAGAGAAGGGGTCCCAGAACAGATCCCTGAGGCACACCACTGTTCACCGACCTCCATGCAGAATATGACCCACCTACAACCACTCTTTGCCTTCTGTGGGCAAGCCAGTTCTGGATCCACAAAGCAATGTCCCCTTGCATCCCATGCCTCCTTACTTTCTCAATAAGCCTTACATGGGGTACCTTATCAAATGCCTTGCTGAAATCCATATACACTTCATCTACTGCTCTACCTTCATCAATGTGTTTAGTCACATTGATGAAGGTAGAGGTACAATATAAAAATGTGGATGATAAAAGATGGAATTTACAATGGTTGTGCTTCTTTTAAAAATTCAGCACATCTCAAAGTCCCTTGTAGCCAATTAAATGCTTTTTGCATGTAGATGCTATTGTATTGTAGTAAATTCAGCAGCCATTTTGTGCACTACAAGGATCTGCTAATGGCTGTGATGTATTTGACCAGGGAAGTATTTCTCATGAAGTTGTTTTCAGTATAAGTGAGGGCCAAGATCTAGAAAAAACATTTGTTATTTGTTTTCTAATTTTTGTTTGGAGGTACCGTGCACAGCAGTCCTTTCTGGCCCACTGAGCTGTGTCGCCCAGCAAACCACCTATTTAACCCTCTCCTAATCACAGGACAATTTACAATGACCAATTAACTGACTAACCCATATGTCTTTGGAATGTGAGAGGAAATTGGAAGACTGGAGGAAACCCATGCTTGTTCAGAATCAGAATCAGGTTTTAATATCTCTGGCATATGTTGTGAAATTTGTTGTTGTGCGGCAACAGTACATTGCAATACATAAAAGTTAAAACTATAGATTACGGTAAAAAGTATATACAGGTATATATTTTATAGGCATCCGTTAGTCTCGTGAGACCATGGGTTTGCACCTTGGAAGGTTTCCAGGGCGCAGGCCTAGGCAAGGTTGTATGGAAGACCAGCAGTTGCCCATGCTGCAGGTCTCCCCTCTCCATGCCACCGATGTTGTCCAAGGGAAGGGCATTAGGACCCATACAGCTTGGCACCGGTGTCGTCGTAGAGCAATGTGTGGTTAAGTGCCTTGTTCAAGGACACAACACACTGCCTCAGCCAAGGCTCGAACTAGCGACCTTCAGATCACTAGATGAATGCCTTAACCACTTGGTCATGCACCAACACACAGGTATATAAACCTCCTCCCAGATGGTACCAATGAGAAGAGAACAAGCCCTGGGTGATGGGATCATTACTGACGGATGCCACCTTTCTGGGGCATTGCTCCTTGAAGATGCCCTGGATGCTGGGGAGGTGAGTGTCTATGATGAAGCTGACTGAGTTTGCAACTTCCTGTAGCTTATTTTGATCCTGTGCAGTGCCTCTCCACACCAGACAGTGATGCAACCAGTTAGAATGCTCTCCACAGTGCATCTGCAGAAATGTGTGAGTTTTTATGATGACAGACCAAATCTCCTCAGACTCTCAATGAAATATAGCCACTGTTGGGTCCTCTTTGCAACAGCATTGATACTGTATGTCAGGCCCAGGACAGACCCTGGGAGATGTTCAGGTAGTATAATAATTCTGTTCCATTCTCCAGAGAAGGATGACGGGGTGATGAAAATATATTAAAAAAATCACTGCAGATGTTGGAACTCTAAAACAAAAACTGAAATAGCCGGAAATTTTCAAAAGGTCAGGCTGCAAGAGACATTTCAGGTCAGAAATCCTTCATCAAAACTGAAAATGGGATGAAAGAAGCATGCAGGGAGGAGAAGGTCTCTGACATGTTAAAGCCAGGGTGGCCATTGGGAAAAGATATAAATGACTTCCCCTGGCCAATAAGTAAATGGGAGAAGTTATCTCAAAGGCAGCAAATCCAGCACCTAAACACTAAAGTATTTATTGGACTACATGCCTGCTGTAAATACTTCTGTTTTTAATTCAAGCTTCTGTCCCCCCGAAATGCCTTTTAATCAGGAATGACATATATAATTAAGGGATTCTTCAGCGGTGGGAAGGAGAAATGAGATGGCAATATTTCAGAAGTAAGGAATTTCATACTTGGCACTCAGCCCCAAAGAAGAAAGAGAGCCTTGAGTCTTGGCCACAGTTGTTCACTAAATCCGAATGAACAGATAAACCACACAACTTAGAGGAGAAAAGAGGCTGATGAGTCCTGAAGAAGGGTCACGGCTCAAAACATCGACTGTTCGTTCATTCCCACAGATGCTGCCTGACCTGCTGAGTTCCTCCAGCACTTCGTGTGTGTTGCTAGGAGATAAAGAAACTGCCTTCAGCTTCCATAATAGGAGTTGAAAGATATTTCACTTCATCAACTGAAATTTACACTCTATTCTTTTAATATGAATTGTAATTTCAATCATATAACCACAACCCCCCAACATTAACAAAGATAAAAACTATGAACTGAACAAATGCTGATAGAAAATATTTCACTACTGACATGATCAAGCCATTTCTGTAATACGCCTGGCATCCCATTTGTTAACAGAATCTGACATGCGGAGGTTACAGACTCGTCTCCAAACTATCCTTCAGTCTGTGAGCTCCAGCAGACAGAAATCAAGAAAACAAGCATTCTGATTTGCAATGCAACACATATTTTTCTTCATGGAAAACTTCATACACAGTTAAAATATGCTGATGGGGATAATGGCCAAGAGGAACAATAACAGTGATGACAAGTAACAGCTCTATACAATAGGGAGAGTTCACCAATTCCTCTGTTTCCTGAGAAGACTGAAGAGAGCTGGACTATGCACAACTCTACTCACGACCTTCGACAAATATGCATTAGAGATCATCCTAACAAGCTACATAACAGCATGGTACAGAAACTGCACTGCGGCAGACAGGAAGGCTGTCCATGCATCACTGGCACCAGCCTACCTGCTATTAAGGACATACAGTATATATAGAAAGGTGCAAGTAAAAGGCCAGTGAAGGATCCCAGTCAACCTGCTCATGGACTGCTGGTCCTACTCCCATCAGGGAGGAGCCTACATAACCTCCACACCAGGACAACCGGAGTCAAAAACAATTACTTTAACAGCTGTTAACGCTGTTCAACAGCTTCACGCACTAACCTTCCCCACCATTCATCCCACCCACTAACTTTATCAACACCCACAAAATGCTGGAGGAACTCAGCAGGCCAGGCAGCAGCTATGGAAAAAAGTACAGTCGACATTTCAGGCCGAGACCCTACGGCAAGACTGCAGAAAAAAGGATAAGGAGTAGATTTAAAAGGCGTGGAATAGGAGAGAGAAATGCAAGGTGACGCGGGGAGGGGGAGGGATGAAGGGAAGAGCTGGGAAGTTGATTGGTGAAAGGGATACAGGGCTGGAGAACAGGGAGTCTGAAAGGAGAGAACAGAAGGCCACGGAAGAAAGAAAAGGGGGGAGGAGCACCAGAGGGAGGCGATGTGCAGGCAAGGAGATAAGGTGAGAGAGGGAAAAGGGGATAGGGAATGGTGAAGGGAATATTGGAATCAGAGTGTGAAGTGGAATTAAAATGGGTGACCACTGGGAGATCCCGCTCTGGCCTCCTCTACTGCTGTGACGAGGCCACTCTCCTTTTCCCTCTCTCACCTTATCTCCTTGCCTGCCGTCACTTTATGGACATACAATCAATCTATGTATTTAAGCTATCTTATGTCATCATCATCATGTGTCATGCCGTATGACTTGGGCAATTATGGTCTTTGAATATGGTTGTTGTTGGTAAATTTTTCTACAGATGTAGTTTGATAGAATCGTATGTGTTTATATTTATTGTGTATTTTTTATTATTGTGTTCTTTATCTTATTGTGCTTTTTTGTGCTGCACTAGGTCGAGAGTAACAATTATTTTGTTCTCCTTTACACTTGTGTACTGGAAATGACATTGAACAATCTTGATTATATTTTATCAAATGGTTCTGTGAAGAGGTTTGATTAAGTAGCTAATTCAAAATACTTCATACTCTCAGCAAATTGATCAGCAGCTCCAAATCCCCACAGGAGACACACAGAATTTTTTCATTTCTAGGGATAATGATTACAATTATTTTGTAATTATTCTTCTGGAAAAAGACCCCTGTAATTTTCTCAGAGGTACTTATTAGAAATATTGCTTAAAATATTATTACTAAATTTAAAATGAGTACAGGTGTCATGGAGGGTGATTATTTACCGATTAGTTAACCGGTTAAGTCTAAGCAGAGATTATTCCCAGTTGTTGGGTACATGTGTGGATCAGTGAGGAGTTGGGCTACTGCAGGCTGCCAAGGACCCAGTCTGGACTTTAGTAGATTTCCTGAATGAAGCCAGGAAGTGATTCTGCATTGAGGGTGGAAAGGTCTGGAAACTCTTTTGGAGGTGCTATCTTCTTGATAAATTCTTAACTGGTCTGTCTTACTGGTGTCAGTGCTGCTTTCCAGTGCTCGTTCGTCAAAAGACAAACTGTTTTGTGCTCGACAGCAGACTACTGCAACATTCATGGACTCAGGGATTTTGACTATTTTTTTTGTGTGACTGGATTTTACTGATATCTTCTATATACTAGTGGGCACGTGGCCAAGTGGTTCAGGCGTTCGACTAGCGATCTGAAGGTCGTGAGTTCGAGCCGCAGCCGAGGGAATGTGTTGTGTCCTTGAGCAAGGCACTTTATCACACATTGCTCTGCGACGACACTGGTGCCAAGCTGTATGGGTCCTAATGCCCTTCCCTTGGACAACATCGGTGTTGTGGAGAGGGGAGACTTACAGCATGGACAACTGCCGGTCTTCCATACAACCTTGCCCAGGCCTGCGCTCTGGAGAGTGAAGACTTTCCAGGCGCAGATCCATAGTCTCGCAAGACTAACGGATGCCTTTATATTACATACTATATGTGCCTTGTGCTGTGTATAACTGTTGGAACTATGTTTTGCACCTTGGCCCTGGAGTAACACTGTTTCATTTGGCTGGAATCTTGGACGTACATGCAGGGTGGTCTGTCTCCCTGTGAATTATATCCTAATGAAGAGTCTCAGCCTGAAGCATCGATGGTTTATTCCTATTCATAGATGCTGCCTTACCTGCTGAGTTCCTCTCGCATTTTGTGTGTGTTACTTGGGAATGGAAATGAATAGGGTACGGCAGTAGCTTAGCAGAGAACAGCATTAGTAGCTCTCAAGAAACTTTTCACTCTACCTCTTCTTCTCACTTGCCTATCACTTCCCCATGGTGCCCCACCCCCTTCCCCTTCTCCCATGGTCCACTCTCCTCTCCTATCAGATTCCTTCTTCTCCAGCCTTTCCAACCTACCAGGTTTCATCTAGCATTCTCTAGCTAGTCCTCCTTCCCTCCCCCCTAACTTTTTATTCTGGCATCTTCCTCCTTCTTTTCCAGTCCTGAAGAAGAGTTTCGTCCTTGGCTGTTGACTGGAATACTGTGCAGTCGCAATGGAAGCATTCCTGTGCAAGTCGGACAGAGAGGTTTAAAAAGCAGAAAGTCTTTTCAGCGGGAGTCATTGATTGGGGTACTGCGCAAATGCAGTAGAAGCATTCCTGCACAAGTCTTTTTAAAGACGGAGAGCTTTAAAAAACCTGTCTCCATAAACGGGGGTACTGCCTAGCAGAGCGGTCATCATGGGAATGGTCTGAGTCAGAGTGGTAAAGCTTTGGCTCAACAGGGCTTCGGAAAGAACAGGCGTAGACAAGGTAAGTGGGTAAATTCATTCCTTATTTCTTACTTCTTCTTTCTTATTTAACTCTTGAGAGAATAAGGGGTATTCTGTTCTGGGTGTCGGATATGGGATTTCCAGGAGACGATGGCCACATCTGCACTGGGTGCATCGAGATGCACCTCCTTAGAGACCGTGTTAAGGAACTGGGGTCGGAGCTCGATTTTGTTCAGGACAGGGAAGCAGTGATAGACAGGAGTGACAGGGAGGGAGCCACCCCAAGGCCTACGGGAGCCAGGTAAATGGATGACTCTCAGGAAGGGAGAATGTCTAATAGTGGAGTAAACCCTGTGGCTGTCCCCCTCGAAAATAAGTACCCCACTTTGAGTACTGTTGGTGGAGGATGACCTACTTGGGGGAAGCAACAGCAGCCGTGCCTCTGGCACTGAGTCTGGCCCTATGGCTCAGAAGGGTAGGTTACTGAAGAGGATGGCAGCAGTAATAGGGGACTCTGTAGTTAGGCGGACAGACTGACGATTTGGTGGATGGGAATAAGGAACACGGATGGTAGTTAGCCTCCCAGGTGCCAGGGTCCACATGTTTCTGAACACATCCACAATGTCCTGAAGAGGGAGGGAGAGCTGCCAGAAGTCATGGTACCAATGGCATAGGTAGAAAAAGGAAGGAGGTCCTGAAAGTAGAATCCAGGGTGATAGGAAGGAAGCTGTGAGGCAGGGCATCAAGGGTTGTAATCTGAGGATTGCTGCCTGTGACACACGACAATGAGGATAGGAATGAAATAAGGTGGAGGATAAATGCATGGCTGAAGAGTTGGAGCAGGGGGCAGGGATTCATACTTCTGGATAATTGGGACCTCTTCTGTGGCAGGTGTGACCTGTACAAAAAGGACAGTTTGCACTTGAATCCGAGGGGGACCAATATCCTTGTGGGCAGATTTACTAGAGCTGTTGGGAGTGGTTTAAATTACTATGGCAGGGGGATGGGAACAGGTATGATGGAGCTGAGAACGAGCCAGCAGGTTTACAAGTAGATGATGGATGTAAGGAAAGACAAGCCAATTAATGGGTACAAATACAGACAGAAAAAAGAGTAACGTTGTACCACAGTGGTAAAATTCAAGAGGGCGAAGAATGCAGGACTGAAGGTGCTGTACTTAAATGCACGTAGCGTTCAGAGTAAAGAAGACAAACTCGAGGAGCAGCCAGAGATTGGTCTGTATGACATTGTGGGTATCACTGAGTCATGGCTGAAAGAACGCCATAGTTGGTAACTTATCATTAATTTGTATCGAGTGGATAGACAGGAAGGCATAGGCGTTGGTGTGGCTCTGTTGGTAAGAGATGGAATTACATCTTTAGAAAGTAGTGACATAGGGTCAGAGAATGTTGAATCTTTCTGGATGGAGTTAAGAAGCTGCAAGGGTAAAAAAAAATTATAGGAATCATATACAGGCCTCCAAATAGTATCCAGCATGTGGGGTTGAGATTGCAAAGGGAGCTGGAAAGGGCATGTAATAAGGATATGTCACAATTGTAATTGGGGACTTCAATATGCAAGGGGATTGGTAAAATTTGGTTGGCGTTTGATCACAAGAGAGGGAAGTTGTTGAATGCTCACAAGATGGCTTTTTAGATTCGGTGTTCTATAATAACCCAGATCTTATTAGAGAGCTTAACGTAAGGGAACCCTGAGGAGGCAGTGATCATCACAGTTTGAATTCATACTGTAATTTGAGAGGGAGGAACATAAGTCACATGTATCAGTATCGCAATGGGATAAAGGGAATTACAGAGGCATGAGAGGGGAGCTTGCCCAACTGGGCTGGAGGAGGATACTGGCAGGGATGACAACAGAACAGAGATTTCTGGGAATAGTTCACAAGTCGCAGGATAGATATGTCCTACAGAAGAAGAGGTTCTCAAATGGCAAGGCTAGGCAACCGTAGCTGACAAGTGAAGTTAAGGACTGCATAAAAGCCAAGGAAGGGCATATAAGGTAGCAAAAGTGAGTGGGAAGTTGGATGATTGGGAACCTTTTAAAATCCAACAAAAAGCAACTAAAAAAGCTATAAGAAGAGAAAAGGTGAAATATGAGGGCAAATTAGCTAATAATATAAAGCAGGATACCAAAAGTTTATTTCAGTTATGCAGTGCAGTATAAAGCGTAAAAGGGAGGTGAGAGTTGATATTGAGCCATTGGAAAATGATACCGGTGAAGTAGTATTGGGAGACAAAGAAATGGCAGACAGACTTAAAGAGCACTTTGCATTTGTCTTCACTGTGGAAGACACTAGCACTGTGCCAGAGGTCCTTGGGTGTCAGGGTGTAGGAGTGAGTGCCATTGTTATTACAAAGGAAAAAGTGCTAGGCAAACTCAAAGGTCTTAAGGTGGGATAAATCACCTGGACCAGATGGACTACATCCCAGAGTCCTGAGAGAGATTGCTGAAGAAATAACGGATGCATTGGTCATAATCTTTCAAGAGACACTTGATACTGCCATGATCCCAGAGGACTGGAAGATTGCAAATGTCACTTTACTCTCTAGGAAGGAAGGAAGGCAAAAGAAAGGAAATTATAGGCCATGTAGCTTAACCTCAGCAGTTGGGAAAGTGTTGGAATCTATCACTAAAGATGAGGTTTTGGGGTACTTGCAGACTAATTATAAAATAAGTCAAAGTCAGTATGGTTTCTGTAAAGGGAGACCTTGCCTGACAAATCCGTTAGAGTTTTTTGAGGAAAAAACAAACAAGGTAGACAAAGCAAAGGCAGTGGACGTCACTTACTTGGATTTTCAGAAGCCCTTTTACAAGGTGCCACACATGAGGTTGCTTAACAAATAAATCTCATTGCACTACTGGAAAGATATAGTTTTTATAGAGGAATGTCTGACAGGCAGGAGGCAGCAAGTGGGAATAAAAGGGGCCTTTTCTGGTTGGCTGCCAGTGACTAGAGGTGTTCCTCAGGGGTCAGTATTGGGACTGCTACTTTTCACATTGTTTGGCGATGATTTGGATAATGGAACTTATGACTTTGTGGCAAAGTTTGTGGATTATACAAAGATAGGTGGAGGGGTTGGCAGTATTGAGGATGCATTGTGATTGCAGCCGGACTTGGAGAAATTGGAAGAATGGGTAAAAAAGTGGCAGATGGAATACAGTGTTGGGAAATGTATAATGATACACTTTGGTAAAAGGGACAATAGTGCGGACTATCATCTAAATGGGGAGAAGGTTCAAGCATCAGAGGTGCAAAAGGATTTAGGAGTCCTTGTGCAAAACTCCCAGAAGGTCAATTTACAGGTTGAGTCTGTGGTAAAGAAGGCAAATGCAATGTTGGCACTTATTTCAAGTGGAATAGAATATAAAAGTAAGGCTTTTTAAGATACTCCTCAGGCTGAATTTGGAGTATTGTCAACGGTTTTAGACCCTGTATTTCAGAAAGGATATGTTGTCTTTGGAGAGAATCCAGAGGACGTTTACAAGGATGATTCCAGGAATGAAAGGGTTAACATATGAGGAGTGTTTGGCAGCTTTGGGCCTGTACTCATTGAAATATAGATGAATGCAGGGATATCTCAATGAAACCTACCGAATGTTGAAAGGACCAGACGGGGTGGATGTGGAGAGGATGTTTCCTATAGTGGGGGAATCCAGAACTAAAGAGCACAGCCTCAAAATAGAGGGGCGGCCTTTTTGAACAGCGGTAAGGAGAAATATTTTTAGCTAGAGAGTAGTGAATCTGTGGCATGCTCCGTCGCAGACTAAGTTGACGGCCAAGTCAGTTGGTAGATTTAAAGCAGAAGGTGATCGTTTCCTAATCGGTCAGGGCATCAAATGATATGGTGAGAAGGCAGGTGTATGGTGTTGAGTTGGATCTGGGATCAGCCATGATGGAATGGCAGAACAGACTCAATGGGCTGAATGGCCTAAATCTGCCTCTATGTCTTGCGGTATTATGGTCCTGAAATCTTGACTCTTTATTCATTTCCATAAATGCCCTTTGATCTGCTGAGTTCCTCCAGCATTTTGTGTGTGTTGACCAGAAAAGCAGCAGTGTAGTATAGGAGACACAGGAAAGCTCCTGCAGTACAAAAATCCCTCTGACAAATGCCCAAGAAGTCCATGAGAGCTGCACAACAATTATACTAGCTCTAATGACCAACCGGAATATATTTTCTCAGTAGGCCTTCCATAGATTAAGCCTTGATGGTCTCGACCTTGAAGAGAGGGATCAGTGATTAGGTATCAGAGCAGAGCAATCCCTGAAGTCAAATATTTTAATTGGATGAATCTCACTCCAGTGAGACCACGGGAATAAATCCAAAATGATGGGCAGCACAATTTATTTCACATGATTTTTGGCTAATATTGTACAGTTTGTGTTTCATTCTGTGTCTGGAAAACCCAGGTGAAACAAGGTCCAGTTTCAACCCTATAATCTGTAAAAATCACTACCAATCTAAAGCAAACACGTTGAAGCTTCAATGTGGATGCTGAAGCATTTTGGTGATTTGTTTTGTTGTGAAAATATGATAGATTTCCACAAACTTTCCTTGAGATGCTGTCAGTTTATATAAGCCGCAGCGCAGGACTCTGTTGTTCATAAAAAATGATCGTTGAGTTGTCAGAACTATGCCATTTTGTCATCTATTTCTGTCATGAGTTATTTATATACAGTATTTATTTTGAGACACAGCGTGGAATAGGCCTTCTGGCCCACCAAACTACACTGCTCAGCAAGCCACCAATTTAATGACAAGGCAATTTACAATGACAAAATTAACCTACTAACCAGTAAGCCTTTGGACTTTGAGAGGAAACTGGTGTACCTGCAGGAAACCCACACGGTCACTGGAAGAACACATAGACTTTCTTACAGAGGATGCTGGAATTGAACTCTGAACTCTAATGCCCCAAGCTATAATCTCATTGTGCTAACCACTATGGTACCATGGCAACCCTACATTTCACACAACTTTGACTAGAATGTAAACGGTAGCATTGTGATTAAGTTACTGCAATAGCACTGAAAGGCTTGGGATATTGACTTACGGGCATGAGTTGAATTCTCACCTGGTAGTAAATGACTTTTGAACTCAACTCTGGTATAGTAGAGTCAACACTGAAAACACTTCTGCAACATCTGGTTCTCCGGTGTCATTGTGATGACTGATCCATATGACCCCTGATCTGCTTAACTCTTAATTGTTTTCTGAAATAGGCCTTGTGAACTGAGAGGCCAGTATCGAGAATAAAAATGACAGGTTCATACATTGCACTCCTTTATCATCTCAGTCTATTTTCTTTCTTACAGTAACTACTCCAGTTCTCTTGTCATTCTGTATTGATTGTGTTTCTTCTCACATCCCTGATCCTTTCTCCTCATGCTTGTCTCCTACATGTCTCCCACAGTGTCGCCCAGGGAGGAGTTGTTAGAGTCTGACACTGGAGTGCCAGGGGTGGCGTGGTGCGATGTTCAGGTTGGAGCCAATGCTGTCCTCTCACGTTCACTTGGCAGAAGACAAGATGTATTGTGTTTGACTGCAGACTGCTGCAATATTCATGGACTCAGGGACTTGGTTGATTTTTTTTGTGTGATTGTATTTTACTGTAGTCTTGTGGCTGCTATATATGCCTTGTGCTGTGATGACTATTGGGACTGTAATTGCAGTTTGCTACTGGAGAAACTCTGTCTCGTTTGGCTGAATTCATGGGTATTCATGTATGGTTGAATGACAATTAAACTTGAACAATATATGCTTTATTTCTGCCAGTTTACTTGGGCCTACAGTTTACCATTATTTACTTAGAAATACAGTGGGGTGTAGCCCTTCTGGCCCTTCGAGCCACATCGCCCAGCAAAACCCAACACCCCTAATTTAACCCAAACGGAATAATAGAATGGTTTACAATAACCAATTAACCTGCACAGTACCTCTTTGGACTGTGGGAGGATACTAAAGGACCAGGAGAAAATCAATGTATTCTTCAAGGAGGATGTACAAAAACTCATTACAGAGGACAACGGGATTAATCTTCGAACTCTGATGCCCTGAGCTCTAATAGTGTTATTATTGGAGAAGAAAATTCAGATAAAAAATTTGCTCATAATTTGATCTTGCTCCTTTAAAGCTAAGAAGCAGGTGTGATGATTGTATTGAGATTAGGGTTTGGAGAACAATGTTGGTGGCTGGAGAAGACTTCCCTGCCCCTTAACGCTGGGAGGGGATAAGTAGAAGAGGCAGAAGACTGAAGAAGGAATCCAATGGGAGAGAACAGAGGAATAAAGGGAAGAAGGAGGAGAAACAGAGCTGATGAACAGGTAAGGAGCAGAGAAAGGGTGAGAGGGTAACTAAAATAGCGAATGGAAAAAAGAGAGAATGAGGGAGGGGGATGAAATTACTGGAAGTTGGAGATTTTTAGCAATAAATTTGTTTCACAGGTATCATATAGAGATTTGATCTTGACTGCAACTTAGTTTGAATCTCCTGCTTCATAAGACATATAATAGTGCAAAAACAACATAATTCACCAGACTGTTTCCTGGGAATAGTATTCTTTTTTCCATATGAGGAGGGATAGAGCAGATTTGCAGTGCATTTGATTCAATTTAGTAGGATTAGAAACAATGCTATTCAAACATACAAAATTCTTTCAAGACTGAACAGGATGAATGCAGGGAGGAGAGTTGCCTTGGCTGAGGGGTGTCAAAGGTAGGCTTTCAAGCACTAAAGTCACAAAGCACTACAGCACAGGATGAGGCCCTTCAGCCCATCTAGACCACACTGAACTATTATTCTCCTTAGTCTCATTGAGCTGCACCTGGACTGTAGCCCTCCATACTTCTCCCAGCCATGTACGTATCCAAAATTCCCCGAAATGTTGAAATCAAGTACATATCCACCACTTCTGCAGGCAGCTATTCCACACTCTCATTGCCCTCTAAGTGAAAATTTTCCCTTTAGACACCTCACCTTTCACACTTAACCCATGACCTCTAGGTCTAGTCTCACCCAATCTCAGTGGAAAAAGGATGTGTGGAGAAATTTCTTCACCATGAATCTTTAAAAAATGTTCTTATCTTTTACTGCTGTGGAGGTTCAGTCATTGATTGCATTTGGAACTGAGATAAGGACATTTCTAGATATTAGAGGACTGAAGTGTGTTGGAGATAATGTAGGAAAGTGGATCTGGGATAGAAAATCAGTCATGATCCTGCTGAATGCTGGAATGGGCTTGAGATACCATGTGATCTCATTCTGCCTCTTACTATCTGTTTACTTCAGACTGGACTTCTTCAAGAGACCTCGCCTCAACAGTTGCCTAGGTGTTAAGTTTATAATTATCACATTATACAATGAAGTCACTAGTACTCATCGAGATATCAGCAGTGGAAATGGTGAGCAGTTTCAAGTTCCTGGGTGTCAACATCTCTGAAGATCTATCCTAGACCCAACATGTTGTTGCAATTGCAAAGAAGGCACGACAGTGGCTATATTTCAGCTGGAGTTTGAGAAGATTTAGCATGTCACCAAAGACTCTGGTAAATTTCTACAGATGTTCTGTGGAGAGCATTCTAACTGGTTGCATAACTCTCTTAGATGGAGGGGCCAGAGCACAGGATCAGAAAAAAAGCTGCGGAAAGTTATAAACTCAGCCAACTCCATCATGGGCACTAGCTGTTATATTTTATAACTCCAAGACAGAGAAGTAATTGCATGAAAAAAATAGGAACCCATGAGAACGTGTCCCAGTTCATTTTTACTTTAAGTGATGTGGCGGAGTAATGATGCATGCCATTTATGTACTTTTACATATAATCCACATTGTCTCTTATGAACAACAAGGAATGCTTAATCAAATAATATACATATATACAAGATTCCTGTAATATTACTGAATATTAAAAACACGCCACTCCTCCATGCTTAGCTATAATCTCTGACACAATATAGAATACATAGATATAGATTAATATAGAAATATGCATGTACAATGTACTACAGCATATAATAATCAGAATCAGGCTTATTATCACCGACATATGACGTGAAATTTGTTAACTTAGCAGCAGCAGTTCAATGTAATACATAATCTAGAAGTGAAAAAATAATAAATAAACAAGTAAATCAAACTTGCAAAAAACAGAAATAGTGTATATTAAAAAAAACAACTGCTATATAGGCACCCACAGCAGAGTAAACTTTAAATTGTCCCATTCAGGCTTAAAATTTAATCACTGTGGAAGATTTCTTGCTCTTGTGGATAACATCTGTCCTAACAAGGGGGGATCACTCTGTTTGACAGGTGAAACTTGTGGCTGTGAAACAATCTCAAGTTCTGGGACCTCCTTCATAGTGGTTGTAGGAGTTGACTCTGGGCCCGCAGGAATTGATCCTGACAGCTCTAGACACCTTTCTTCTCTAACAATTGACTATTTTCCTCAACTCTTCGATGTGCTGTCCGAGATGATATCAGGTGCAATCTCCAATGTGGAGGAGAATGGTCCAGTTCTGTCCTCAACTTTTCGGTGTACCCACTTTTGATCACCCCTGTAGTCCCTCACCAGGACTGCTTGGCCAAGAGCGAAATACTGAACCTTCTTGTTTGAGGAGCACTCAAATTTGTATCGGCTGTATGTACTGCATACCTCTGAGAATGGCATTGAGAGGTTCCAGCTGTGATTGCAAGGGATGACCCAGGAACAACATTGGTGATGAGCTGTTGGCTGTGGAGTGTGTTCCATTGCAATGTGCAAGGAGGAAATTGGCAAGCTTCTAATTCAGTATCAGTGTAGTGTGTTCTGCTGACATTATTCACAGGAGCATTCTTTGGACTCTGGATAAATCTTTCTGCTAAACTATTTATAGTTGGGCAGTACAATGCAGATGTAATATGTCTTATTCCATTTATTTTCAGGAATATCTCAAACTGTTTGGCAACAAACTGTCGCTAGCTAAGTGTTCTGGAACACCAGAGCTTGGGATGAGGCTTCTCAATACATCAACAGAGAGTGAAGTTGCAGTGAAGGCTATTGGGAAACATTCTCACCAATTTGTAGCTGCTTCCACTACTACCAAGAAATTTATGCCCATGAATGGTCTGGCAAAATCCACATGAATCCTTTGCTAGGGCAATGAAGGCCAGTTTCCAGGGATGAAAAGGCACTGCTCTTGGTATCTTAAGAGTGTGTTGGCATCCTGAATGGTTCACGCAAGCTGTTCAATCTGCTAATCTATCCCAAGGCCACCATGCAAAACTTTGAGCCAACGTTTACACTTTCACCATGCCTAGATAACTGGCATGCAGCTCCTCCAACTCCTTAGCTCTCAGCTTGGATAGCACAGCAACTCTCAATCCCCACATAAGGCAACTTCCATCAAGGGCAAGTTCACCCCGACTTGGTAAAACTGGGGGACTGGGGTTCATGCTGCACACTTCAGTCATTTTGGATGACCATGTAGACCTGAGACAGTGTGGTGTCTTTTCTGGTTTCCCTTTGGAGCACCTCTGCCATAATGGGGAGGTTTTCAATTTGCATTGTGGAGAATATGTCAAGAGGAGCATCCCTTTTAGTAAATTTTTCAAATATTTCTTTTTCCAGGGGTAGATGGGACAATCCATCGGCATTCCCATGATTAGTTATCTTCTTGAATTTGATCTCATAGTTATGTCCTCCAAGAAATAAAGCCCATCTCTGCATTCATGCTGCTGCTATTAATGGAAAATCCTTCAGTAGACTGAAAATGGAAACAAGTGGTTGATGATCAGTAACCAGAGTAAACTCTCTTCTTACAAGCACTGGTTGAAATATTTTACATTCCAAACCAGACTCAAGGCCAATCTGTCAATCTGTCTGTATTTTCCTCGGCAGCGGAAGCAAACGTGATACAAAGTCTATGGGTGTTCACTTGCATCACTCATAAAAGTGTGACATGACTGCACCTATCCCATCAGGCGAGACAACACAGGCAAGCTTCACTGGATGATGTGGGTCATAATGTGTGAGCACTGTGACTGATGTATCCATTTTCTTTGTCTTTTGGAAAGCCACCTCACACTTCTTTGTCCATTTTCATTTCTTCCCGATCTGTCATAATGAGTTCAAGGAGAGGAGCACAGTGGCCAAGTTGAGCAGGAACCTGTTATAATAATTGACAAATCCTAAAAAGTACTGCAACTGTGACAAATCTTTTGGCCTTGTGGCATCCACCACTGCTTGAATTTTCTCAGCACACTCTTGTAATCCTATGTGTCGATGGTGTGACCACAGTAAGTGATGTTAGCATTAAAGAATGTTACATTTTGCTCTGAGCCCATAACCTTCCAAACTTTTTAACACTGGATTGAGATTTTGGAGATGTTCCTTGTCATCCTTACCAGTAACAATGATCTCATCCATGTAAGATGGAGTGCCTGGTGATCCTTGCAGCACCTGGCCCATAGTTCTCTGACACAGTGCTGGTGCAGATGCTACTCTAACGATAAGTCTATTATATTGATATATTGATGATCACATATATTGATATGTGAGTGCTTATGGTGAGAAATACTTTGGACTTTTCTTCCATCTCCACCTGTAGGAGGGCCTCAACTTTGCTGAAATGTTTTCCTCCAGAGAGAGATCCTCTAACCTGGGCAAATAGTATTGATTCTCAGTACTCGGTACTCTTCTTGGCTACTGGTGACATTAAAATCACTAGAGACCAATTCTTCTTGGCTACTGGAACCACTGGTATTGCCCAGGAGCTCCACTCAACCTTGGAAAGAATTCCTTCAATCTCCATGTGATCTAGCTCCCTGATTATTTATCATGGATAGAAAACCTACAGCACAATACAGGCCCTTTGGCCCACAATGCTGTACTGAACATGTACTTAATTTAGAGATTACCTAGGATTACCCTTAGCCCTCTATTTTCCTAAGCGCCATGTACCTATCCAGGAGCCTCTTAAAAGACCTTATCATATCCACCTCCACCACTGTCACCGGCAGCCCATTCAACGTACTCACCACTCCCTGCGTAAAAAACTTATCCCTGATGTCCCATCTGTACCTACTTCCAAGTACCTTAAAACTGTGCTCTCTCGTGCTAGCCATTTCAGCCCTCGGAAAAAGTCTCTGACTATCCACATGATCAATGCCTTTCATCATCTTGTACATTTTTATCAGTTCACCTCTCATCCTCCGTCATCCAAGGAGAAAAGGCTGAGTTCACCTAACCTATTCTCATAAGGCATGCTTCCTAAACCAGGCAACATCCTTGTAAATCTCCTCTGCACCCTTTCTATAGTTTCCACATCCTTCCTGTAGTGAGATGACCAGAACTAAGCACAGTACACCAAGTGGGGTCTGACCAGGGTCAAGTCAAGTCAAGTCAAATTTATTTATATAGCACATTTAAAAACAACCCATGTTGACCAAAGTGTTGTACAGATCAGAGCAAAATACAAGAAGCACAGACATAACCAACAAGGCAAACAGCTTATAGGCACAAAAGAAACAACACAAGGGCCTAGGCACAAGCCAAAAATCAGCCACATCAGGGGGATTCAAACACTAGTGAATAAGAGTAAGTTTTAAGCCTGGATTTAAAAGCGTCGATGGAGGGGGGAGATCTGATAGGGAGGGGAATGCTGTTCCACAGTCTAGGGGCTACAATAACAAAGGCGCGGTCACCCCTGAGCTTAAGTTTAGATTGCGGGACAGCCAGGAGCCCCAAGTCAGCTGACCTGAGGGACCTGGAAGTAGAATAAAGGGTTAGAAGGTCTCTGATAGAAGGGGGGCAGCCCACTTAGGGCTTTATAAACAAACAAGAGAATCTTAAAATCAATTCTGAACCGTACTGGTAGCCAGTGGAGGGAGGCCAGGATAGGGTCCTATATAGCTGTAACATTACATCTCAGCTCTTGAACTCAGTCCCATGGTTGATGAAGGCCAATGCACTGTATGCCACCTTAACCACACAGTCAACCTGTGCAGTAGCTTTGAGTGTCCTATGGACACAGGTCCCAAGATCCCTCTGATCCTCCACACAGCCAAGAGTCTTACCATTAATACAATATTCTGCCATCATATTTTACCAACCAAAATGAACCACATCACACTTATCCGGGTTGAACTCCATTTGCCACTTCTCAGCCCAATTTTGCATCCTATTGATGTCCTGTTGTAATCTCTACAAAACCCCCAAAAGAGTTCACAATGATCCAGAAACCTGGATCCCTGCCCCCTGCTGCAATCCCTCAGCCATGCATTTATCCTCCACCTCACTATATTACATAGAAACATAGAAAATAGGTGCAGGAGTAGGCCATTCGGCCCTTCAAGCCTGCACCGCCATTTATTATGATCATGGCTGATCATCCAACTCAGAACCCTGCACCAGCCTTCCCTCCATACCCTCTGATCCCCATAGCCACAAGGGCCATATCTAACTCTCTCTTAAATATAGCCAATGATCTGGCCTCAACTGTTTCCTGTGGCAGAGAATTCCACAGATTCACCACTCTTTGTATGAAGAAGTTTTTCCTAATCTCAGTCCTAAAAGGCTTCCCCTTTATCCTCAAACTGTGACCCCTCGTTCTGGACTTCCCCAACATCGGGAACAATCTTCCTGCATCTAGCCTGTCCAATCCCTTTAGGATTTTATACATTTCAATCAGATCCCCCCTCAATCTTCTAAATTCCAACGAGTATAAGCCCAGTTCATCCAGTCTTTCTTCATATGAAAGTCCTGCCATCTCAGGAATCAATCTGAACCTTCTTTGTACTCCCTCTATGGCAAGGATGTCTTTCCTCAGATTAGGGGACCAAAACTGCACACAATACTCCAGGTGTGGTCTCACCAAGGCCTTGTACAACTGCAGTAGTACCTCCCTGCTCCTGTACTCGAATCCTCTCGCTATAAATGCCAGCATACCATTCGCCTTTTTCACCGCCTGCTGTACCTGCATGCCCACTTTCAATGACTGGTGTATAATGACACCCAGGTCTCGTTGCACCTCCCCTTTTCCTAATCGGCCACCATTCAGATAATAATCTGTTTTCCTATTTTTGCCACCAAAGTGGAGAACTTCACATTTATCCACATTAAATTGCATCTGCCATGAATTTGCCCACTCACCCAACCTATCCAAGTTACCCTGCATCCTCTTAGCATCCTCCTCACAGCTAACACTGCCGCCCAGCTTCGTGTCATCCGCAAACTTGGAGATGCTGCATTTAATTCCCTCATCCAAGTCATTAATAAATATTGTAAACAACTGGGGTCCCAGCACTGAGCCTTGCGGTACCCCACTAGTCACTGCCTGCCATTCTGAAAAGGTCCCGTTTATTCCCACTCTTTGCTTCCTGTCTGCTAACCAATTCTCTATCCACATCAATACCTTACCCCCAATACCATGTGCTTTAAGTTTGCATACTAATCTCCTGTGTGGGACCTTGTCAAAAGCCTTTTTAAAATCCAAATATACCACATCCACTGGTTCTCCCCTATCCACTCTACTAGTTACATCCTCAAAAAATTCTATGAGATTCGTCAGACATGATTTTCCTTTCACAAATCCATGCTGACTTTGTCCAATGATTTCACCGCTTTCCAAATGTGCTGTTATCACATCTTTGATAACTGACTCCAGCAGTTTCCCCCACCACCGACGTTAGGCTAACCGGTCTATAATTCCCCAGTTTCTCTCTCCCTCCTTTTTTAAAAAGTGGAGTTACATTAGCCACCCTCCAATCCTCAGGAACTAGTCTAGAATCTAACGAGTTTTGAAAAATTATCACTAATGCATCCACTATTTCTTGGGCTACTTCCTTAAGCATTCTGGGATGCAGACCATCTGGCCCTGGGGATTTATCTGCCTTTAATCCCTTCAATTTACCTAACGCCACTTCCCTACTAACATGTATTTCGCTCAGTTCCTCCATCTCACTGAACCCTCTGTCCCCTACTATTTCTGGAAGATTATTTATGTCCTCCTTAGTTTCTATATATTCCTATACTCACTGTCGCGTGGCACAATCCCAAGATCACTACCTCTGAGGTTCTGCTTTTCAACTTCCTTCCTAACTCCCTGTAGTCTGTTTTCAGTATTTCCTTCCTTTTCTAACCTATATCGTCGGTACCAATACGTACCATGACTCTGGCTGTTCACCTTCCCATATCAGGATGTTGTGAACGCGATTAGAAGCATCCCAGACCCTGCCACTTGGGATGCAATCTATCATCTGTGTTCCATTCCTGCATCCACAGAATCGCCTGTCTGACCCTCTAACTATAGACACCCTATCACTGCTGCCATCGTCTTCCTTTCCCTGCCCTTCTGAGCCACAGGGCCAGACTCGGTGCCAGAGGCACGGGTACTGTTGCATCCCCCAGGTAGGTTGTCCCCACCAACAGTACTCAAACAGGGGCACTTATTGTTAAGGGGTACAGCCACAGGGGTGCTCTCTGGTATCTGACTCTTGCCCTTCCCTCTCCTGACTGTCACCTACTCGTCTGTCTCCTGAGGCCCCAGTGTGACTACTTGCCTATAGCTCCTCTTTATCACCTCCTCACTTTCCCTGACCAGACCCAAAAGGTCATTGAGCTGCATCTCCAGTTCCCTCACCCAGTCCCTGAAGAGCTGCATCTCGACGCACCTGGTGCAGATGTGGCTGTCCGGGAGGCTGAAAGCCTCCCGGACATCCCACATCCAACAACCAGTACAGAACACTGGCCTCACAGATATTCTTCCTATTCCTATTCTTCACAAGTAAATTACCTTGCCTCGACCCGTTATCGCTGAAGCTCCGTTGAGCCAAAGCCCTTCTACTCTGACTCCCTCAACTCCAACATCTGCTCCTCCAACACCCGCTCTATAAAGCTGATTTCTCTTTATTCTCTTCCTGCCGGTCTAACTGGCTGATGTCCATGCTTCTGCGTGGTCGTTCCTCAATCAAAAATGGTATAAGGCACTGGGTGGGTGTTGCAAAATGTGGGTGTGGCATTTTCATTGAAGACTATTTTACCTTTGATATGTTTAAGTTTTCCAATGCCATCCTTGAATACTACTGTAGCATCATCCAGTCCTTTTCTTAATTCAACTTCAGTTGAATCTGTTGCAGAGAATGTGACATGCAAATGGTCGATGGATCTCCAATCAAGTTGTAGTTGTCTCAGTGGATCACCATCTGCACAATGCTGGCCCTCCTGTTTTTACCACATACATTTGTGCTTTTACACATGGAAATTGTTATATTTCACTGCTACAAATGCCATTCCCAGAGGAGTTATTTTTTCTCCAGAATTATTTCATAGATGGATACCTGAAGTATTTCAGTATTTTTGAAATATAGTTAAAACTCGTTTTGTGTAATGACCGAAACAGCCGAGCCAGCGTCCAATTCTACTTTAATTAATATACCGTTCACTTCTGGTGTAAGCCATTTTGCTAGTTATGAACATCGATTTCTCAAACTTCAGATAATACCCCCCGCCCCACCATTCTCCATCACCTTATCCCTCTCCCAAATTATCTCGCCTGCCCATCACCTCCCTCTGGTGATCCTTCTCCTTTTCTGTCTTTCATGGCCTTCTCTCCTCTCCAATTAGATTCTCCTCTCTCCAGCCCTCTATCTCTTCCATCGATCGACTTCCCAGCTCATTACTTCACACCTCCCACTCCTGATTTCACCTATTAGCTTGTGTTTCTCCCCCACTCTCCTTCATATTTTACCTCTGACTCCTCATCTTTTTTTCTTCAGTCCTGGCGAAGGGTCTCAGCCTGAAACGTCAACTATAGTTGGACTGCCATAGTTGGATGCATCAGTAGGGGAGATGAGATTGAGTACAGGGCTACGGTAGAAAACTTTGTCACATGGTGTGAGCAGAATTATCTGCAGCTTAATGTGGAAAAGACTAAGGAGCTGGTGGTAGACCTGAGGAGAGCTAAGGTACCGGTGACCCATGTTTCCATCCAGCAGGTCAGTGTGGACATGGTGGAGGATTACAAATACCTGGGGATACGAATCGACAATAAACTGGACTGGTCAAAGAACACTGAGGCTGTCTACAAGAAGGATCAGAGCCGTCTCTATTTCCTGAGGAGACTGAGGTCCTTTAACATCTGCCGGACGATGCTGAGGATGTTCTACGAGTCTGTGGTGGCCAGTGCGATCATGTTTTCTGTTGTGTGCTGGGGAAGCAGGCTGAGGGTAGCAGACACCAACAGAATCAACAAACTTATTCGTATGGCCAGTGATGATTTGGGGATGGAACTGGACTCTCTGACGGTGGTGTCTGAAAAGAGGATGCTGTCTAAGTTGCATGCCATCTTGAACAGTGTCTCCCATCCACTACATAATGTACTGGGTGGGCACAGGAGTACATTCAGCCAGAGACTCATTCCACCGAGATGCATCACAGAGCATCTTAGGAAGTCATTCCTGCCTGTGGCCATCAAACTTTACAACTCCTCCCTTGGAGGGTCAGACACCCTGAGCCAATAGGCTGGTTCTGGACTTATTTCCTAGCATAATTTACATATTACTATTGTGACAACAGACCAAATTATCAGAAGATTGATGCCGATAAGAGGACAATGGGGGAACATTCAAAATGTTAATAAGAGAGAGATGAGGGAGATTACCGAAAGGAGACACAGTTCCGAGTATTGTCAGAGACCGGTTGCTTTGAACCCGAACTGTTTGATAGTTTGATGGACAGGCGATACCCCAGCAGGGGGATAAAAGAAACAGGTTCGCTAAGGCAAGACACACACGACACCACAAGGTAATGAGACTCTGGAAGAGGAGTGCCCCCACAAGTTGGTGGGAGTTTTGAAGGTCTGTCGCGGGACCAACCATAGACGCACAGGGTGGAAAGGTGCGGTCGGGCGGGAACCCGGTGTGTGTGTCCGCCCTTGCCTGGGTGCCGGGTTCACCGCAGAAGAACGATCGTATCTGGAACGGAGGGGTCACAGTCGGTGACCTCAGAAGACATTACAAAGGGCTCGCCCGAAAGCTAACTGCGAGGAATATCGAAGGTCTGTTTGGAATCCGATTTGCATATTCATTCGCTCTGTCTCTCTCTCCCCAACGGCACGACGGCGATTACTGCGAACTGAAACTGAACTGAACTCTGTGTCACTTGTGACTGATCATTTTACCCCTAGACTGCGATAGAGCTTGATTGATCCTATTATCATAGTTCCGTGTACATCTGTGTTTATTCATTGCTAACCTGTTGCATTTATATCCTTACATTTAGAGTACGGTGTTACTTATTTTTTTAATAAAACTTTCTTAGTTCCAGTAATCCAGACTCCAACTAAGTGGTCCATTTCTGCTGGTTTGGCATCCCAGTTACGGGGTACGTAATACTATTTAATTATTTATGGTTTTATTACCATTTAATTATTTATGGTGCAACTGTAACGAAAACCAATTTCTCCCGGGATCAATAAAGTATGACTATGACTATGACTATGACTACTCTTTTTCACTTATGCTGCCTGGCCTGCTGAGCTCCCCCAGCATTTTGTGTGTGTTGCTTGGATTTTCAGCATCTGCAGATTTTCTCTTGTTTGTTGTTTGTTTCTTGTTAGTCTTGAAAACGTAAATCCCAAGACTACCTAGTCCTATGTCACTCCCATCATTATCAGATTTTTCATCCTCAGAATGATTATTATTGCTCTTTTTCAAACTGCAACTTAATTTTTTATCTTTTTTATTTCTTTGTGTAGCTACTTAATTTGTCTGACCAACATGCTCATTGTAAGTGTCCTACTTTGTTGCATTTTCCGTAAGTTTTGCCTTTAAATCTGCATCGGTCTAGTGTATGTGAACCCCTGCCACAACAGGAGCACAATAATTTGTTCAGACAGGATGGTTTCTATTCACATGTTACAGTCTTGTTTATGCTCACTTTCATTCCTGACTGCAACTCAATTCAGGATCTGTCTGCTGTTTCAATTGACACAGCCATTTCAGTTGTTCTTTTAAACGTCTTGCTTCATTTAGAGCTGTTTTTGAATGCCTTCTGGTAAGATTCCACAAAATAAGTGATTTCTCAGTGCATCATTAAGCCCATTATTTAACTGACAATGCTCAGACAATATCTTGAATTCAGCCACTTAAGCTGAAATAGAGTCCTATAAGACCATAAGACATAGGAACAGAATTAGGCCACTCAGCCCATCGAGTCTGCTCCACCATACCATCATGGCTGATCCCAGATCCCACCCAACCCCATATAACTGCCTTCTTGCCATATTCTTTGATACCCTGACTGATCAGGAAACGATAACTTCTACCTTAAGTACACCCATGGACTTGGCAAACACCGCAGACTGTGGCAGAACATTTCACAGATTATCAACTCTCTGGCTAAAATAATTCCTCCTTATCTCCGTTCCAAAGGGTCACCCCTCAAATTTGAGGCTGTGCCCTTTAGTTCTGGTTATCCTCTCCATAGGAAATATCCTCTTCACATCCACCCGATCCAGTCCTTTCAACATTCAGCAGGTTTTAATGAGATCCCCACACATTCTTCTAAGTTCCAGTGAGTACAATGCCAAAGCTGCCAAATGCTCCTCAGATGTTAACCCCTTCATTCCTGAAATCATTTTTATGAACCTCCTCTGAATTCTCTGCAATGATAACACATCCGTTCTGAGATATGGGACCTAGAACTGTTGTCAATACTGCAAGTGTGGCCTGACTAGTGTCTTATAAATGCTTGGTATTATTTCCTTGCTTTAATATTCTATTCCCCTTGGAATAAATGGCAACATTGTATTTGCCATTTTTGCCACAGACTCAACCTGTAAATTAACCTTCTGGGAATCTTGCATGCAGATTCCTAAGTTCATCTGCACCTCTGATGTTTGAACCTTTTCCCCATTTAAATAATAGTCCACTCTATTATTTCTTTTATCAAAACACATTATCATACATTTCCCAACACTGTATTCCATCTGTCACTTTTTTGCCCATTCTCTAAGTCCTTCTGAAATTGTATTGCTTCCTCAGTACTACCTATCCCTCCACCTATCTTTGTTTGTTAATAATTTAGATGATGGAATGGATGGCTTTGTGGCAAAGTTTGTGGATGGTACAAAGATAGCTGGAGTGAAAAGTAGCAGTTCCAATACTGGCCACTGGGAACACCACTAGTCACCGGCAGCCAACCAGAAAAGGCTCCTTTTATTCCCACTTGCTGCCTGTCAGCCAATCCTCTATCCATGCCAGTAACTTTCCTGTAATGCCATAGGATTTTATCTTGTTAAGCAGCCTCATGTGTGGCACCTTATTAAATGCCTTCTGAAAATCCAATTAAGTGACATCCACTGCCTCTCCTTTGTCCACTTGCTTGTTATTTCCTTGAAGAATTCTAAGAGATTTGTCAGGCAAGATCTCCCTTTACAGAAACCATGCTGACTTTGACTTATTTTATCATTAGTCTCCAAGTACCCCGAAACCTCATCCTTAATAACAGACTCCAGCACTTTCCCAACCACTGAGATTAAGCTAACTGGCCTATAATTTAATTTATTTTACCGTCCTTCCTTCTTAAAGAGTGGAGTGATACTTGCAATCATTCATTTCTCTGGGACCATGCCAGAATCAGACGGGAGAAGGAAGAAAACTCTCCCTGCCATGCCTGACCACAATCCGACTCTGAGTCGTCCGAAAACTTCGAGCCTCCGACCAGCCCTCCGACACCGAGCACCGAGCACCATCTCTGCCGAGCGCTTTGACCCCAGCCCCAGCCGCCAGCAACAGGCAAAGCCGAGGATTTGGGGCCTTCCCTCTGGAGATTCTCAATCACACAGTAGCAGCGGCAGCGAACCGGGCATTTCAGAAGTTTCTCCAGATGTTCTTCCGTGCTTCTCACGACTGTCTCTATCAAATCAGAATTGTACATGGCCCCTATTTAACAAATATGATATGACGCAGCAGTGTAATGATGTACGCCATTCACATACTTTTACATATAACCTGCAATGGATTATGCTAACTTCAAAGAATGTCTAATCAAACAATATATATACAATGTTACTCAAATATTAATGAAATAATAGATACACAGCACTAGCCTCTCCAGGATCGAGGTCAGCTTCAAAAGGTGAAGTCTCAGAAAAGTGGTATCTATCATTAAGGACCTCCATCACCCAGGACATACCCTCTTCTCATTGCAACCATCAAGGAGGAGGCACATGAGCCTGAAGACACACACTCAACGTTTTAGGAACAGCTTCTTCCCCTCCACGATCAGATGTCTGAATTGACAATGAACTTATGAACACTATTTCACTGTTTTCCCCCTGTTCTTGCAATACATCTTTAGTCAACATACAGTTTAAATATATTTTTATTCTAATGTGCAGCTTTTATTAATATTATGTGTTGCTGCCAGAAAACAACAAATTTCATGACAGTGATATTAAACCTGACTCTAATTCTGAAAAGCTTTAATTTGTCCACCATCCAGTCAGATCAAGCCATAAATAAGTAGGTCAAGGTAATTAGAAAAACAAAATGTGGAGAAAGTGTGGCATTGATCGGAGAGGCGGAGGTGTAACCAGGAATGGATTAGGTATCAAGAAGATCGAAGCAGAAGCTGAAATAAAGGGAGCATATCTTGGTAATGAAATTTTATCTCACTCGCAATTTGTCTTGTCAATGACTGAAGGAATTAGAAAGAGGCAGTATTGGGCTTGCAAACTGGACTAACAGTGGATAGGCACAATTTAAGCAGGAATGTACAGATAAATTGAAGCAGTGATCAACATGATCGATTTTCTTTGGGATGCAGACATTGATATTCCAGAGTAATCAACGTCAAATTTATTTTCGTGATTAGAACCATTTCTCAAACAGTAAATGAAAGGCTTATTTAATAATGCATCACTGCGATGGAAATGATATTGTTATTCACATTACAAATAAAAAATGCTAACCTATTTTGAAACAAAAGAATCTTCTGATGTTCCCATGATCTTCCTGTCCTCAGTTGCTGGATTCAGCTTTTGCCTTTCACACATTCATTGATATTGAATACACAAGGAGTGACAGTCACAGCATTAGGCACCATGGAAGAAGGTCCTTCAGCCCAGATTATCCAGACAATCACAAAAGCCTATAAAGGCTACAATACTTGTCACTAAGAGTTACCATGTCAGTTTGAAATCCATCATCTTCAAACCTGTTCTGTTCAAAACTGTATCTCTTCCTGCAGATGCAGATTCATGCCACACTGCTTGCTTCTCTCTTCTACCCAAGATCCAGACATCTCACTGTCCAGGTAGGCCTATTGTCTCTGCCTGATCCTGTCACACTGAACTCACGTCCTCATACTTTGCCTCCATTCCGTCCTCTTTCTTTCAGTCCCTTCCCAGCTACATCCGGGACGCTTCACATGATCTCGATCTCCTCAACAACTTTCAGTTCCATGGCCCAGACTACCTCATTTTTACCATGGATGTTCAGTCCCTGTACTCTTCTATCCCCCATCAAGAAGGTTTAAATCTCCCTGCTTCTTCCTCAATAATAGAACCAAAGAGTTCCCCTCCACCACCCTCAAAATATCTCCTTCAGCTCCTCCCACTTTCTTCAGACTTGAGGGGTAGCCATGGGAACCTGCATGTGTCCTACCTATGCCTGGCTTTCTGTTGGCTATACAGAACAGTCCATATTCCAAGACTTCCTCGGTAATGTTCCGCAACTGTTTCTTTGCTACATTGATGACTGCATTGGTGCTGCTTCATGCATGCACGTTGGGCTTGTGAGTTTCATCAACTTTGCCTCCATCTTCCACCCTGCTCTTAAATTCACTTGGTCCATTTCTGACACCTCCCTCCGCTTTCTCAGTCTCTCTGTCTCCATCTCTGAAGACTGACAAAATTGTCGACTGATATCTTTTATAAATCTACTGATTCCCACAGTTATCTTGACTACCTCCTTCCCACCCACGCTGTTTCCTGTAAAAAAAAGCTATTCCCTTTTCTCAGTTCCTCCGTCTCTGCTGCATCAGTTCCCTGTATGAGACTTCCTTTTCCAGGACATCAGAAATGTCCTTCTTCGTCAAAGAATGGGGTTTCACTCCCTCCATATTGATGCAGCCTTCACCCATATCCCCAGCATTTCCTGGAAATTATGCTCACTCCATCTTCCCACTACATTACCACAATAGGGGTCCTCTTGTCCTTACCAACCACGCCACGAGCTTCTGCATCCAATATATTATTCTTCAGTATGTCCCCCACCTCCAAAGGAATCCTACCACCAAGCACATCTTTGCCTCTCCCCCACTCTCCGTTTTCCACAGGGATCACTCCTTCTGCGATTCTCTTGTCCATTAGTCCCTCCCCACTAATCTCTCTCCCAGCACATATCCCTGCAAGCAGCCTAAATTCTACACCTGCCCATTCGCCAGCTTCATCACCTCCATTCAGGACCCCAAGCAGTTTTTCCAGGTGAGCCAAAGCTTCACCTGCAAATCTGCTGGGGTC
The DNA here is from genome assembly GCF_030028105.1 of Mobula birostris. Lineage (NCBI taxonomy): Eukaryota > Metazoa > Chordata > Chondrichthyes > Myliobatiformes > Myliobatidae > Mobula > Mobula birostris. Next base: position 248,128,890 of record NC_092370.1, on the reverse strand, counting down.
ATCTCCTGTGTGCAGTGTTCCTGATGCAGCGTCCTCGACATTAATGAGACCGGTTGTAAATTGTGGGGCTGCTTTGTCGAGCATCTCGGCTCCATCTACAAAAAGTAGGACTTACTGGTGGCTAAACATTTTAATTCTGATTCCCATTCCCATTGCGCCACGTCAGTCCATAGCCTCCTCTTGCACCACCATGAGGCCACCCTCAGCAACACCTTATATTGCATCTGGGTAGCCTCCAACCTGATGGCGTCAACATTGACTTCTCCTTACAGTAAAAAACTATTTTGCTCCCCTTTCTCTTTTCCTCTATTCCCTACTGTGGCCTCTTACCTCTTCTCACCTGCCTATCACCTCCCCCTGGTGCTCCTCCTCCTTCCCTTTCTCCTATGGTCCACTGTCCTCGCCAATCAGAATCCTTCCTCTCATGCCCTTCACCTTTCCCACCCACCAGGCTTAATCTATCACCTTTGAGCTTGTTCTCCTTCCCCTTCTCCCACCATTTTATTCCGGCATCTTTGCCCTTCCTTTCCAATCCTGAAGAAGGATCTCAGCCCGAAATGTTGACTGCTTGTTCATTTCCCTGGATGCTTCCTGATCTGCTGAGTCTCAAGCATTTCATGTGTGTTCCCTAGTATTGCCAGCATTTCTTGTTTTACCTTCACTCCTATTTTTGTGAAATTTACCAATGCACTTACCATCTTTGTACAACCATCTCCTCTGTTTCTTAAATATTTTGCCCTCCGACTCAACAACGACTCTCTCATCGGTTTTCTCTTCCAATCTTCTGCATTCAAAAACCATTTTACTTCTAACTTTTCCAACTTCTGATGAAACACTGGGATGGATCATGACTGACACATTGCACTTTCTTTGCACGGTATTCTTGAATTAAGCCTTCCTGGTATCCATCACAAACACAGAAAATCTGTGCAGATGTTGGAAATCCAAAGCAACACACACAGAATGCTAGAGGAACTCAGCAGGCCTGGCAGCATCTATGGAAAAGCATGAACAGTTGACGTTTCGGGCCGGGACTCTTCTTCAGTCCTGATGGAGGGTCTCTGCCTGAAATGTTAACTGTTCACTCATTCCCATAGATGCTGCCTGATTCGATGGCATCCGTCATCCTGCTAGACATGTTACTGTAACCACTATACAAGGTGAAGCAGACATTGACCGAAGACTGGACCACAGGAACTAACCCTCCTCTCTTGGAGTGTCCTGTGACCCGTGACTTCTGATAGCTCGTGCTGCCAAAATTAAATGAATCAGGTTTATTAAAACTGACTTATATGATGTAAAGTCAGTTCCTTTGCAGCAATCACATGCAAATGTCTCAGGCACAGATATATAAAAAAGGTGCCTTGGATATTTTTTCAGTACTACATTTGCCAACGTGGAGTAGAGAGTGAGTTTGTAAATCCGGAAGGAACAAAGGATTTTAGGAATGGCAAAGGGAGAGCACCTGTGGGAGGGATGTAGGACAGATGATAGAGAAGGAGTGTCAGGGGCAGGGCGTGGCATAGGTGCAGACACACCCAGCCTTGAGATACAAGGCAAGGTCATTTGATTCCAAACAATTGGTTTATTATCATTACAGAATGTCTCTCTAGTGTTTCCCCAACCATGATTCCCCTCTCCCTGCCCCCTTCCCACTCTCAGTCCACAATAGAGACCCATATCAGACTCAAATTAATCATCACGCACATATGTCATGAAATTTGTTTTTTTTTTGCAGCAGCAGCACCAGCAGTACAGTGCAATACATACAATTACTACAGTACATCTTGCACCATCCAGGACATGCCCTCTTCTTGTTACTACCATTGGAGAGGAAGTCCAGGAGCCTGAAGACCTACTCTCAGTGGTTTAAGACCAGCTTGTTCCTTCTACCATCAGATTTCTGAATGGTCCTTGAACCCATGAATATTATCTCATCATTCCTGTTTTTGCATTATTTATTTTGAGATTTATATATACACACACATATATATATATATATATATATATATAGAGAGAGAGAGAGAGAGAGAGAGAGCGCGAGAGAGAGAGAGAGAGAGAGAGAGAGAGAGCTAGGGTGCCTAAGACTTCTGCACAGTTCTGTGCATAAGCCGCAAAATAAATAAATAGTGTAAAAACAAGACTAACAACATAATATTCAAGTGAAGCTGAGCGAAGTTATCCCCTTTGGAGGGAGGAGAAGATGGCAGTGCGACGTAGTGCGCGGCCGCTCCAAATTGATATTGCATATGTGAAGTAGGATGCCGTGTACAATCCTGATTTGACAGAGACAGACGTGAAGAAGCTGGGAGGAACATCTGGAGAAACTTCTGAAATGCCCGCTTCGCTGCTGCTGCTACTGTGCGATCGAGAATCTCCGGAGGGAAGGTCCCAAATCCTCGGCTTTGCCTGTTGCCTGTTGCCGAGGCCGGGGTCGAAACGCTCGGCAGAGATGGTGCTCAGTGCATCGGTGTCGGGGAGCTGGTTGGAGGCTCAGAGTTTTCGGACGGACTCGGAGTCGGACTGTGGTCGGGTGCTTCCGGGATGCTGTATCGACAAGTTTGCGGCGCTGGAGGTTCACCGTCTGCGTGAGATGATGAGACTTTCGAGAGACTTTGAGACTTTATCATGCCCATTGTCTGTTCTTATCAAATTACAGTATTGCTTTGCACTGTTGTAACTATATGTTATAATTATGAGGTTTTTGTCAGTTTTTCAGTCAGTTTGTCATGTGTTTCTGTGATATCATTCTGGAAGAACATTGTATCATTTTTTAAAGCATGCATTATTAAATGACAATAAAAGAGGACTGCGTGTCCTCATAATCTAATCTAATGTAAGACCCTGATGGTTGAGGGATAGTAACTGTTCCTGAAACTGGTGATGTGAGTCCAGAGACTCCTGTACGGACCTCCTGATGGCAGTAGTGAGAAAAGAGCATGTCCTGGCTGGTGGGGGCCCCTGATGATGGATGCTGCTTTCCTACAACAGTGCTTCATGTAGTTGTGCTGAATGGTGGGAGGGGGGCTTTACTCGTAATGGTCTGGTCTCGATCCACTACTTTCTGGAGGATTTTCTGTTCAGGAGTATTAGTGTTCCACAGCAGGCGGTGGTGCAGTCAGCCAATATACTCTCCACCACACTTTTACAGAAGTTTGTCAAAGTATTGGATGTCATGTCGAATGAAACTTTGCAAACACCTACCCAAGTAGAAGAGCTGCCCTGGCCCCACTCATTAATATGAAATGAGGATGAGCATCCAGTAAGATACAAAGTGAGTGATGCACTTGTTCATTTTCTGTCTTAAGGCTTGTTTGTTCATGGTCCACCTGCCGTCTTGCAAAGAACAGCATGGACCTTATCACTGATAGAACAAGCAAACTCCTGGAGGAACTCAGCCAGTCAAGTAGTATCAGTGGGGGGGGAGGGGCGGGTGGGAGACCAAATGTCAACATTTGAGTAGACACTCTGAGAGTGTAATGAGGAGAGGGGGGAATACTGATATGATCAGAACTGAGAATGTAATGAGGAGGGGGGAGTACTGACATGATCAGAACTGAGTGTGTAATGAGGAAAGGGGGAGTACTGACATGATAACAACTGAGTGTGTAATGAGGAGAGGGGTTGTACTGATATGATCACAATTGAGAGTGTAATGAGGAAAGGAGGAGTACTGATATGATCCAGTGGTGTGTCTTAAATAGCTAAGTCACACGTGAAGGCTAGGAACTGGACTTGGTTGTCAGAGGCTACTAAGCCCTGCAGAACCATTTCTGCTGGCAGGAGAAGGGGAACGTTGGGTTACTGGCATCTTAAAACAGGTCGCTTCGGGCATATGGGCTTGTCAGCCATAGTTGGTAACTCACCTAGCAGAAGAAAAATTCTGATCTCAAACCTCTGCTGCCTTGCAGCTATACATACTCATGGGAAAGGCTTCAGGAGTAAACCCCAAGGAAAATTCCAGAGTTCTTGTCCCTAAGGCAGTCCTATGTTGTGTTCAATGCTGCTGACTGGCAACTCCTGTGATGCTGCTGGTGCCAAACTGTATTGGTCTGTGCTGTTCCTTTGCTTTCATCAGCTGAGTGGAGAGGGGGAGCCTGTTGGATGGGCAACAGCTCGCTCTCCATATCGTACTGCCCTGGCTTGTGTATCATGCAGACAGCTAGGACACAACACCAATAGCCAACCCTAACCAATGAACAGTCCACATTCAGGCAAATATTTCATACTCAAATAACAAGACAAATACACAGGATTTGCTCATTAATATGTTCCTGCTGTAAACGCTATAATAGCTGTTACAGAGTGACTGTCAAGAGCTTTGGCATTACTTAAGAGTGTGAAATTCACAATCAAATTGCAAGTGTTCATATAGACCACTAATGCATAATTTGTAAAATAAAATATTTTTTATACAATACAAAATGCCATAATTAATGCTTATTTCTTGATTGCCATGTATTTAAATTTACAAAATTGATTGAAGGACTTTACAAACCAAAAGTTGAAGATAACTGTGAAAGTGAATAGCATTACGTTCTTGTATCTCAGCAGATCCTGTGGCTCCATACAGTCGAGCAGACAGGAGGCTGATCTTGTTTAACCACATTTTACACCAGAACACTGAACACACGGAATGATAACCTTCAGATATCACCTGGGATATTAAAGTGATGGAGAAAATTAACCCAGTCTACTTCCATAGATTATTTGATATGAATATGAAAGGGAATCATATTTTCTTTAAACATAGAAAGCCATTCAACACACTGAGTCTATGCTAGTATTCAGAAAGTTCCAATCAGTCTGATTCAAAGTTCAAAGTTCAAACTAAGTTTTTTTGCTTTGCCTGAATGGTGACTCGGTTACGCTCCAATTTGCCTACCGAAGCAACAGGTCTCGCTGGCTCTTCACACAACTCTGGGATATCTGGACAGCAAAGAAGCATACATCAGGATGCTCTTTATTGATTACAGCTTGACATTTAACACCATCATTCTCTCAAAACTGAGCAGTAAACTCCAAGACCTGGGCCTCAAAACCCCCTTGTGCAATTGAATCCTGGATTTCCTCACTTGTAGGCCCCAGTCAGTTCGGATTGGCAGAAACATCTCCTCCACAATCTCCATCAGCACAGGAACAATGCAGAGATGTATGCTTCACCCCCTGCTAATCTTACACATTACACCTACGACTGTGTGGCTAAGTACAACTGCAACACCATATACAAGTTTGCTGATGACACCACTGTTGTGGGCTGTATCAAAGGGGGTATGAATCAACATACAGGAGGGAGATTGAAAATTTGGCTGAGTGGTTTAATAACAACAACCTCTCACTCAATGTCAATAAGATCAAGGAACTGATTGTAGACTTCAGGAGAAGGAAACCAGAGGTCCATGAGCCAGTAATCATCAGAGGATCTGAGGTGGAGAGGCTCAGTAACTTTAAATTCCTGGGTGTCACTATCTCAGAGGACCTGTGTTGGACCTGTCATATAAATATTATTGTGAAGAAAGCATGACAGCTTTTCTGCTTCCTCAGGACTGCAGAGTTTGGGCATGTCATCAAAAACCTTGGCTAACTTCTATAGATGTGTGGTGTAAAGTGTGCTGACTGGCTGCATTATGGTCTGGTAAGGGAACACCAATGCCTTTGAGCAAAATATCTTACCAAGATTGTGGATTCAGCCCAGTACAGCACAGGTAAAACCCTCCCAACCATTGAAACGTTGCTGCGGAAAAGCAGCATCCATCATCAAAGATCCTCACCTCCCAGGCCATGTTCTTCTCTTACTGCTGCCATCAGGTAGAAGGTACAAGTGCCTCAGGACTCACACCACCGTGGTCAGAAACAGTTACTTCCCTCAACCATCAGGCTTTTGAACAAAAGGACATTCATTTAAAGGCTATATTTCATGCTCGTTATTTTTGCTATTTACTTATATCTGCATTTGCGCAGTTTGTTTACAGTTTACAGTTCCTGATGTTTACAGTTTACAGTTCCTATTCTCTAGATTTGCTAAGTACACCCACAGAAAAATAATTTCAGGGTTGTATGCGGTGACAGGTATGTACTCTGATAATAAATTTTACTTTGAACTTGGAACTTTTGAACTTTGGCATGTCACCATATACAATGCTTAGGATCATTTTCTTGTGGGCAATCACGGTAGATGCAAAGAAGCACAATGGAATCCATGAAAAACCATGCACAACAAAGATGGAGAAACACCAAATGTGCAAAACAAACTGTGCATATAAAAGAAAAAATGAGAAATAAACACCAAGAGCATGAGTTGTAGAGTCCTTGGAAGTGAGAATGTGGAATCAATTCAAAGTTCATAATTCAAAGTAAAATTTATTTTCAGCGTACATACATGTCACCACATAAACCTTGAAATTCTTTTTCTGTGGGCATACTTAGCAAATCTATAGAATAGTTACTGTAAACAGGATCAATGGACAACACACTGTGCAAATACAGATATAATAAATAACAAGCATGAAATAACAAGATAAAGAGTCCTTAAAATGAGATCGTCGGTTGTGGGAACACCAGAAGTAGAATGAGTGAAGTTATCCCCTTTTGTTCAAGAGCCTGATGGTTGAGTGGTAGTAACCGTTCTTGAACTTGCTGGTGTGAGTCCTGACGGCAGCAACCAGAAAAAGAGCATGGACTGGGAGTGGTGAGAATCTTTGATGGTTGATGCTGTTTCTCTACGGCAATGTTTCATGTAGATGTGCTCAATAGTTGGGAGGGTTATACCCATGGTGTTCCGGACCAAATTCATCACCTTTTGCAGGATTTCCCACGGAAAGGCATTGGTGTTCCAAAACCAGGCCATAAAGGTGCCAGTCAGTACATGTTCCTCCACACATCTGTAGAAGTTTGCCAAGGTTTTTGCGACATGCTGATTCAATGTTGAGGTGAGTAGAGTTGAGTGAAATTATCCACTCTGCTTCAAGACCCTTATGGTTGAAAGGTAATAAATGTCCTTGAAGCTGGTGATGCAGATCCTCGGTCTCCTGTACTTCCTTCCTGATGGCAGCAGTGAGGAGAGACCATAGCCTGAGTGCTGGGGTTCCTTGGTGATGGATGCTGCTTTCCTGTGACAAATGCATTTTCAAAAAGCTACCTTCCTGAAGCTCCTACCAAACTGTCCAATGGTAGGAACGTAGTGCAGTTCTTCAAAAGATGTTGAATATTTGGAATACATGAGGAGCAAGAAGATTTCTTGACTAATGTAATGTTCTTTCTGAGAAAAGGAATTTTCCAGAACTTTGCTAAAATAACATTATTCTTTTTTCTGGTTTAGGCGATTAAAATACTGCTCTGCTGATGGGGAGGAAGAGTGTGAGACTTTGTCAAAACACTTTCATGTCAAATTCTTATTAAAAATACATCCATGAATTGAACTTACAGCTTCAAAACAGGCAAGAATGGACCAACATGTCACAAGGCAAACAGTTGTCTTTCCATTGTCGAACAGTGCATGAAGATTATGTGAGTCTGTTACTAACTGCATCCAAACATAAAAAAGTGACGTGAAAACTTTGCATTGAGATGCACTCATTGAAATACATAAAACTCACAAGGGGCTTGAGAATCTGTATGAGAGCACAATGTCCTCCTCGAGATGTGTCTACAGCCAGGAATCATGGTGCCCTCTGAGCGAGGAATCAGAATGTCTACAGCTCCAGAGCCTACCATTCTGCATAAACACCTTGCCTCTCATGTCCCCTTTATACTCTCCCCCCACCTTAAAACATGTCCTCTGGAATTTGATATTTCTACCCTGGGGAGGGTGGAAAGTTGGAAATACATCTCTACGAAAGAAGTGTAAGGTGCTCCTTCCCTCTGCTAGTCTACAGGTCACCCTTGGGCAAGGTGTAGCAGCTGGATCAGGGTTAGATGAAACCATGGGAGCAGCTGGTGGATCTTCATATGAGCAGCTGGTGCATATCATATCCTGGTTATGTGACCACTGACACCAGGCAGACAATCGCTGAAGCATATTGATAATGGCTGGGATCACCCATCCTGTAAAAGAGCTGCCCAGAAGAAGGCAATGGCAAACCACTTGTGTAGAAAAAATTGCCAAGAACAGTCATAGTTGCAAGACCATGATCTCCCATGTCATACAACATGGCACATGATGATGATGATGATGACCCTGGGGAAAGAACCTGACTGTCTACACTATCTATGCATTCCATAATTTAAAAAAAATTCTGTCATATCTCCCTTCCGCCTCCAATGCTCTGGGGAGAACAGCCCAAGTTTGCCTACTCTTTCCTTATAGTTCACATTCTCTTATCCAAGCAGCATTCTGGTAAACTTCTTCTGTACCATTTCCACAGTCTCTCATCGTTCCTATAAAAGGGTGACCAGAAATGCACACAACACTCCACGTGTGGTCTGACTAATGTTAAATATAACTGCAAAATATCTTCCTTACTCTAATACTCAACACTCAAACATTCTAAACGCCTTCCTTACCATCATATCAGTTTCATCATCATTTTCAGTGGGCTAAGATCACTCTGAACCCACGTAGCTATTAACTGTCTACTTCCTGTTTCCATTTGACCTCCCAAAGTGCAACACCTCATAATAGCCTGGATTAAACTCCATCTGATAATTTTCTGCCCATGACTATAACTAACCTGTGTCCCACAGTATTTTTTTGGTAGTCATAACTTTGCAGTTAGGTGCCCTCTGATGAAGCATTGGCGTACTATAATCACCCTGTCTATTAATAACCAAAAAAGGGCAACCATCGTTATCAATCTAAACCGAGCCATTTTCCCAGGCAACTCTCTAAGTTTACTATGGTTCTATTTAGCTTTAAACTTAGTCTCTAATTTACCGAATTGGATGAAAATTGGGTATCAAATCAGAACAACTAAATGAGCTATACCTGAACACACTTTCTATACAAGGATGACGTGGAATTATATGTTCATTCATCAGTTAATAGAACTGTTTTCTAAAGATATAATCATGAACTTTGGACTGGATAAATGCAGAACATGAAACATAAAGGAAGATGCAATAGAGTTAACAGAATACAAAACAGAGCAGCAGGATACAATACAACCGATGGAACAAATAGTTATCTATGATATCGGCAAGCAAAGAAAATAGAACATAGTGCAATAAAGGAAAAACTTTTGACTGAATTTACTTCAAGGCTTAAGAAAATCTGCCAAGCAGAGCTCCACAGTAAAAGTATAACAAAGGCAATAAACACTATTTCCATACCTATATCAGCATACTCTTTTGGGATAATACGAGCGATGATTGATAAGTTTGTGGCCTGAGGTAGAACGAGTCAATTTCAGAAAACCCAGCACATTTATTTTTCGCAAACAACAGGAATTCTGCAGATGCTGGAAATTCAAGCAACACACATCAAAGTTGCTGGTGAACGCAGCAGGCCAGGCAGCATCTCTAGGAAGAGGTGCAGTCGATGTTTCAGGCCGAGACCCTTCGTCAGGACTAACTGAAGGAAGAGTGAGTAAGGGATTTGAAAGTTGGAGGGGGAGGGGGAGATCCAAAATGATAGGAGAAGACAGGAGGGGGAGGGATAGAGCCAAGAGCTGGACAAGTGATAGGAAAAAGGGGATACGAGAGGATCATGGGACAGGAGGTCCGGGAAGAAAGACAAGGGGGGGGAACCCAGAGGATGGGCAAGCGGTATATTCAGAGGGACAGAGGGAGAAAAAGGAGAGTGAGAGAAAGAATGTGTGTATAAAAATAAGTAACAGATGGGGTACGAGGGGGAGGTGGGGCATTAGCGGAAGTTAGAGAAGTCGATGTTCATGCCATCAGGTTGGAGGCTACCCAGACGGAATATAAGGTGTTGTTCCTCCAACCTGAATGTGGCTTCATCTTTACAGTAGAGGAGGCCGTGGATAGTCATGTCAGAATAGGAACAGGATGTGGAATTAAAATGTGTGGCCACTGGGAGATCCTGCTTTCTCTGGCGGACAGAGCGTAGATGTTCAGCAAAGCGGTCTCCCAGTCTGCGTAGGGTCTCGCCAATATATAAAGGGCCACATCGGGAGCACCGGACGCAGTATATCACCCCAGCCGACTCACAGGTGAAGTGTTGCCTCACCTGAAAGGACTGTTTGGGGCCCTGAATGGTGGGCCATTTATTTTTCCTACATTTACACACTTAGTCCAGCGGTCGTGGAGCATACAGATCCCTTCTTTGTAGAAGTTGGCGTCTTGGACCTCCGGAGTGGTCCTCAGCAGGGGTGATTGATAAGTTTGTGGCCTAAGGTAGAAGGAGATGAGTTATTAACTTCAAACTTTCTCCATTTCCCCTCAAAGAGTTGAACTACATGTGCATGTAACAAGAGCTGTATAACTCATCGCCCTCTACCTTAGGCCACGAACTTATCAATCACCCCTGCTGTGGACCACTTCTACAAAGAAGGGATCCGTATGCTCCACGACCGCTGGACTCAGTGTGTACATGTAGGAGGGAACTATGTTGAAAAATAAATGTCCTAGGTTTTCTAAAATTGACTCTTTCTACCTTAGGCCACAAACTTATCAATCACTCATATCTTGGCCCAAAACTGATCAGGAAAATTTACAAAGAAAAATTATAACTGAAATGACAAATTTCAGAAAACATTATGTACATTTGAATGCACTTAGATTAACCCTACCTAGGACAGAAAGGTGAAGAGGAATAACAGACATACAAAATCTACACAACAGATAGATCAAACTTCTAAGAATATACTTTCAAGGAAAACAGGAATCAGCACTCCTCGCGAGCATATTCATTTCTGATAAGAAGTACACATAACTAAACTTAACGGAGAGCATAACTCAGAAAAATAAAGACGTTATCACTATTGAAGAAAAAGTTAACCAATGGAAGATTATGACCCTCTATGGAACACATTCTAATGATTTGAGCAGACTAGATGTTGACAAGGAAGCATTGAACGCCTGGCTCAAAGTTGGAGATCTGTCCCCAGAAACAGGAGGACTGTTTGTGGCAACACAGGACCAGGTGGTTAACACAAAAAAAAAGATCAAAAATACAAAATAAAAGACCAACAAAGTCAAAATGATAAATGTAGAAAAATAGCGAGAAAAAAACAAAAAAAATTCTAACATTACAGGATCCTGTAGCAGTTTAACACAATCTGATTACTTACATAGGCACAATCAAGTGGCAAACATCATCCATCAAAATCTTGTTTTGAAATACAAACTCATAAAATAAAGCATACCTTACTATAAACACAAGTCTGAACCAGTTTTAAAGTCAGAAATCAACAAATTATATTATGACAGATCAGTCATTACAGATAGGACAATCTATAGCACTGGCCAGATATAATAGGACAGATAAACAAGCAAGAACAATTTACTGAAAAGATATAGCCATAGCAAACACATATCAATAACTGAAAGATACCAGAAATATGCTGAATTAAAATAGGAAATTGAAAGACTTCATAACATGAACATGGTGTACATTGCCCCAATAGTAATAGCTACAACTGGTATCACCCCAAAGGCACTACACAATAGCATTAAACAATTAGGGCTACACAATAATATCTATGCAAATCTTCAGAAAGCTACAATACTAAACACCACTAGAATAGTTCGAAAGTTCCGAGCAATTGAGTACAATCGGATATACCCTTATCTCAGGTATTACCAACTTGAGCTGTGAAAAATTAAATAAAAATAATAATAACTTTACTTATTTATATATTTTATTTATTTATATTTCATACATTAAGATATATGCTCAAAGTGCTTTACACAGATTGTAAAATCAATATAGTTATAAAAATATGAGACAAAATTAAAAATCGTTAAGTCCAACATTATGTAGAATAAAATATAATTGAATACACCTAAATATATAAATATAATCAACATCAAGAAGCATTAAGTAATCCTATAAGTAGGCCACATTAAAAAAGTTAGTTTTTAGAACTGTTTTCAAAACATTCCATAGTACTATCTCCGTCAGTAGAGTATTCCAGATTTTTGGTGCATGAGAGCAAACTTATAATTTAGGGAAAATGAGTTTAATAAGAGTAAGTTCCATCTGTTACTTTTCTGCCCCTATCTGTAACTGATCTAAATCCCATGCTAATTTTTGAAGGTTATTTACATTTCTATTTGGCCATGTATGGATGCAAGGCTGGGGTGGAGTAATATCAATAAAACTATACCTGTGAGAATCCCTACAGAACCTAGTGACCCTGTGCTTTCTTTTTGCATTACCTATTTTATATATACGCTGAGATACATACACACACACACACACACACACACACACACACACACTTTAAATATGCTTCTTATGGTAATTTATCGTTTTTAAGGATTGCAATGCACTGCTGCTATAAAACATGATATATGTCAGTGATATTAAACCTGGTTCTGATTTTGTATCATTTATTCCATTGCCAGAAATGAACATTACATGCAATACCAGGGTTTATTGTTCATCCTTCCTTACCCTGAAGTAAGTAGACAGTTACGTGTTAACCACATTGATGGGGACACAAACAAAGATAGCAGATTTCTTTACTAAAAGTAGAAAACGCTGGAAACCCCCAGCACCAGTATCAGTGGAAAACAGAGTCAATGTTTCTCAGCAAGGACCACTCGTCAGATTTCTCCCCTGAAGGACTTACATTAATGGAATAGTTCTTTGTCAAATATCCAGTGGTTTGTTCATTCATATATATTTAGTTACTTGGATTAAGATTTCCTCAGAGTTTGTCATAGTTGGATTTGAAATTATATCTTTTTATTTAGGTGTTGGACTAATAACCAAACCGCTCTACCATCACACCTTTGAGTGGCCAATTTTGATTTCTTCCACAAATAAGAATTTCTTTCTCAATAAAAAGGCAAATTCATTTTTTTCTCCTATTTCTTTTGCTTCCACTGTAAGGGGTAGAATATATTGATTTTCATTTCAGATGTAAACTTTATAAAGTATATACAAAAGGAAAAAAAACGTGTAAAACCTTTTACACTCTTAATGTAATTCGGTCAATATTTTCAGGAGGAAAAACACATTTTTATGAAATAGTACCATTGCCACTCATGTGGTCTCAGGTGAGGTGCATTTTGTGTTTGAGGGGCTTTCCCACTGGATTATAGAACATAGAATAGTACAACACAGTACAGGCCCTTCAGCCCACAATGTTGTGCCAACCCTCAAACTCTGCCTTCCATAAAACCCCCCCAACTTAAATTCCTCCATATACCTGTCTAGTAGTCTCTTAAACTTTACGAGTGTATCTGCCTCCACCACTGATTCAGGCAGTGCATTCCACGCACCAACCACTCTCTGAGTAAAAAACCTTCCTTTGAACTTCCCACCCCTTACCTTAAAGCCATGCCCTCTTGTATTAAGCAGTGGTGCCCTGGGGAAGAGGCACTGGCTATCCACTCTATCTATTTCTCTTAATACCTTGTATACCTCTATCATGTCTCCTCTCATCCTCCTTCTCTCCAAAGAGTAAAGCTCTAGCTCCGTTAATCTCTGATCATAATCTATACAGCCCCACTAGGCCCCAGATTGCTGTCCTTCTTCACAGAGCTTTAGCATTGGATTCACCTAGCTTCAGTGCATTCTTCGGGCTGTTCTCCTGCAACCTGGAATTCGCCAACTGGCAGCATTCCTCACTCTGCTCGGAGGCTATGATCTGTGAATGCTACCTGGAAATCGCTTTAACTTGCAATGGTTTATTGGGGTGTTCAGTCTTCCTTATAGGCTGGTACAGATAGGACAGTGTCACTTGTTTGAGTGACTATGGACATTCACTTGGTAAATACATTACACAATGTGGCACTACTGTATTGTAGCAGTTTGTGCGTTGCTATTACAGCTCAGGCCATCGGAGTTCAGAGTTCAGTCCTGACACTGTCTGTGAGGAGTTTGTTTGTCCTCACCATGAGCACGTGGGTTTCCTCAGGGTGCTTCGGTTTCCTCCTGCAGTCCAAAGATGTACCAGTTTATAAGTTCAGTGGTTATTGTAAAATTTTCCTGTGATTCATTCATTCATTATGTGCCGCATCGTATGACGTGAGCAATCATGCTCTATCCATGATCATAATTGATCTTGGCAAATTTTTCTGCAGAAGTGGTTTTCAATTGCCTTCTGTTGGGCAGTCTCTTTCCAACACTAGTGACTCCAGCCATTATCAATACTCTTCAGAGATTGTCTGCGTGGCATCACTCTGCTCGGAGGCTATGATCTGTGAATGCTACCTGGAAATCGCCAGGACTTGTGATATGCACCAGCTGCTCGTACGGCCATCCACCACCTGCTTCCATGGCTTCCTGAGACCCTGATCGAGGCTAAGTAGGTGCTACACCTTGCCCAAGGATTACCTTGGAGAGAAGGAATGCTTTACACCTCCTTTGGTGGTGATGCATCTCCACTACGCCACCCATTCCTGTGATTAGGCTAGGGTTCAATAGGTAAGTTGCTGGACAGAATGGCTTGTTGGGCCAAAGGGCCTGTTCTGCACTGTATCTGTAAATAAGTAAAATTTACCTGTAAACTAATGATTCCAGCAGTCTGTATTCTCACCTTCAATCAAGACTTGAATAAGCAGACAAGGTGCAAGAGTCTCCACAGAGGAGCATATCATGTTCAGGTGTTTAACATTATTTAGACATCTTTCTTAATGTTTAAAAAAATGTTTCCTAAACTCAATGAGCTTAAATGGAGGCATGTATTTCCAGAAATGCTGAGGCAAACTCTTTATCTTCTGCTTGATAATTTATTAAGAAATGACAGTGCCGTGGAAGGCAATTGATTGTGGCTCATGATTATTCAGTCATTTTATAGTAGAACCATTGCACCTCCTAATTAAAGTCAGATCATTTTTCATAGGTTGTGAAAGAAAACAAGTGGCTTGGCAGATTCTTTTTCTTCCTACTAAAAATCTATAATCATCCATTTAGAATTCAATTATTTGAACCCCAGCCATTTAAAACTGTGGTGACAGTTAATGTGACCTTCGTCAATCAAACTGTTTTGAAATCTGCTCATTAGCAGCATTATGCTAAATAAAATATAATGCTCACTCTTAGATCAAAGGAAATACAAACTTAGTCCTAATTTTGGATACATTGAGAGCTCATCCATCATTGTGTTTGGGTTTGTTTTGTGCCTGTCTGTCAAACACCAGCAGCACTGATTCCTGCAGTAATTACCGTTTGATATTATATGATGCAAAAGGTGAGTGTCTCACCTCACCATCATGGAAATATCCTTATGGAATACTCCAGCTGCTAAATAACTGAGCAGAGTGTCTGGGGGCATCTGGGATAGAAGCCCTTGAATCCTGGGGTTACCATGGTGATAGTGGATCCAATTCCATCCTTCAGCATTGAACCCCTCGATATTTCCATGTGCATCTAGAATGCATAAAAATTAGCAAAGGTAGAGGTAAGAATTTGTTATTGCTGACTCTGGATGAGGCCTTCCGTTGGTTGGGTCAACATTGGTTATTACATCCTTGCTGTCTATGCAAGCCAAGGCAGTATATGGAGAGCAAGCTGTTGCCCCTGTAGCAGGCACCCTTCTCCACACAGCTGATGAACTCAAAGGAACGGCAGAGACCGATACAGTTTGGCACCAGTGGCACCTCAGGGATTCCAGATCCAGATTTTTCCCTCAGGGTTTACTCCTGAAGCCTTCCCCATGATTGGGTATAGCCGTAAGACAGCTGAGGTTTCCTTCACCTCGGTGGGCTGACAACCATGACTGATGAACCCCATTTGCCCGAAACAACCGGCTTTAAGGTGGCAGTAACCTGCCTTTGTCCCTTCTCCTGTCAGGAGAATAGCTCCGTCGGACTTAGTAGCTAAGCCACACATGAAGGCCAGGAGCTGGACTTGGTCGTCAGAGGCTATTTGAGGTGTACACCATTGGGAGCATTTAATGGGTACCACTACTACTACGTTGACTCAGGCCTGGGGGGCCGGCGTCAGGCACGATGACGGCCTCTCCACTTCTTCCTCTCCCTCATCAGTGTGTTCAGTTCATCTACATTAGCCGCGCCGCTGTCTTCTAGGAGCGTGTTGACCATAGTTTTGGGAGGGCGCCCAGGGTTCATCCTCCCGTGCTTGGGCTCCCATATGATGACTAGGCTGGCAGGTAGCTCGGGGTGGCGCAGACAGTGCCCCACTAGTTGCAGTCTTCTCGCCTCGATTTTAGTGGTGAGCATCAGTAGGTCGTTATAGAGCTTGACGTTCGTCATGTGTTGTTGCCAACTCACGTCAAGAGCCATGCGGAGTATTCGTGCATAGCAACCATCTAGAGACTTTTACATAGTCTTGGTGAGTGTTCACGTCTCACATCTGTATGTGAGAATAGACTCTATGACTGCTATGTAAAATCCTCTTTTTGAGCCCTCTGTTCAGGTTCGACTTCCAGATTTCCTTCATGTCATTCATAGCCCTCCATGCCAGCGCCTTCTGTATCTTTATGTCCTTCTCTGAACTCATCACTCTTGACTCAAGGTACTTGTACTTAATGGGTAGTGGATCTTAACCCCACTATCCCCACTACCCTCCCCTCCCATTCTCACCGGCTCGGACAATCTCAAGAAACATGTTGCTGTCACCAAGGCAAAAGAACATTGAAGCACTTGAGGGAAGATTATAATCATGCCACAGTAGTGCAGCCGCTAGCCAGATGCTGTTACATCTCGAGACGTCAGATTTCAGAGTTCAATTCCAGCATCCTCTGTAAGAAAGTTTGTACGTTCTTCCTGTGGCTCATGAGCTTCCTCTGGGTTCTCTTGTTTCCTCCCACAGTCCAAAGACATTCTGGTTAGTAGGTAAATTGTCTTGTGATTAGGTGAGGGTTAAATGGATGGGTTGCCTAGCAGGGCTGCTCGTTGGGCCTGAGGGGTAGTTTTGTGTTGTTTCTCTAAATAAATAAAATAAACACGAAAACCACAGTAAGGAGAAAGGAATGTAAAATGCAGAATTCACTACAGCGTGACCCAGGAGTGTAGAGTTGCTAGTACAATTGCTTTTCAATGTCCAAGATCACCAATCAAGTTTCAATCCCGGCTGCTTTCTGTAAGGAGTTTGTACATTCTCCCTATGACCCCTCAGGTCTCCTCTGGGTGCTCCAGTTTCCTCCCATGTTACAGAACAGGGTTTGTAAGTTGAGAACATACAATATTCATGCAGGAAGAGTGGTAACACTTACAGGGCTGCCCCCAGCACAATCATCGATGCAAAAGATTGATGCATTTCACTGTATGTTTCAACGTTTCAATGTACATGCAACAAATAAAGCTAACCTCTTTAAAGGAAGAACATAGGAGGATGCATGTTGGAAACAGGGTCGTTGTGCAAGGAGGCTTTCTTGATTAGAGGTCTGCAACAAGTGGTGTGCTACAGGAATCTGTGCCGAAAACTTTGCTGTTATGTGATGTATATTGAAAGTGCTAAAAGCTTGTTTGAATGTTTGGACAAGATACTAAAGAATATCATAATTTCAATGGGTACAAAATTCAGTGTGTTGCACTACTACGTTCATTCCACACTATCACATGAAAGCCAATTTTGGACAACATCAAAGCAAATTGAGGGAAGACTCGAAGCTGCAGAAATGTGGTTTTTGAGAAGAATGATGAAAACATCATGGAAGGACAGAGTAACAAATGAGGAAGTGTTGCAAAAAGCCAGAATAAGAAGAGAGCTGGTATCATCAATCAGGAAAGGGCAGCTGGAATCTCTGGGGCATGTACCGAGTAAAGAGAAGCTCAAACATCTTGCAGTGATGGCAAAACTGATGGAAGCGTAAGTCGCAATCCACAATGTATGATATTCATGAGTTACATCAAGGGGTTGATAGGCAAAAGTTTTGCAGTTTATAAGAACTTCTCAAAGGCAGTTGGAAGACCGTGATCCCCCACATCATTCAACACGGCATATAATGGTGATGATGATGATTGACTCCCTAGAGTGATAGAGTCATAGAGTACAGAAGTGGGCCCTTCAGCTCAACTCATCCATACCAATGAGGATTTCCATCTAAGCTAATTGTACCAGCCTGTGTTTGACCCATATCCACTTAAACTTTTTCTATCCTTGCACAGCTCCAAGTACCTTTTAAATGCTGCTTGTGTACCTGCCTCAACACACACACACAAAAATCTGGAGGGAACTCAGTACGTCAGCCAGCAACTGAGGAGAGAAACAAACTATCAATGTTTCCGGCCAAGTCCCTTCATCAGAATATGCCTCAACCACTTTCTCTGGAAGTTCATTCTATATATTGGTCACCTTCTGAGTGAAATTGTTGCCCCTCAGATTCTGGTTAACTCTCGCCCTCTCACCTGAAACCTCTGCCCTCCAGTTT
The DNA here is from genome assembly GCF_030028105.1 of Mobula birostris. NCBI lineage: Eukaryota > Metazoa > Chordata > Chondrichthyes > Myliobatiformes > Myliobatidae > Mobula > Mobula birostris. Next base: position 248,110,483 of record NC_092370.1, on the reverse strand, counting down.
GTGATTCCCCAGACACGGAGGAACAGACTTGGCTGGAACGAATACTAAGTTTGCAGGTGACAAGCAAAATGTATTGTGAATATCAAGTAAGATTGTCTAAGGCTACAGCAAGTTATAGAGCAAATGAAAAGTTGGGTGGAGCATTGACAGATAAATTTAATCCCAATAAGTGCAAGGTGTTTTAAAAAGTGAGTGGGGTCTGTTGGGAATTATCTGAGGAGCGGGAGATCACAAAGTGAGCTGGAGACAGTTCCTTGTGGACTTTAGTGCCAGTTGAAAAAGTGCGTGGGGTCTGCTGGGACTTGACTGTGGAGCAGGAGATTGATTGTGTTATTAGTCACTAAGAAAGAGCCAGTAAAAAGAAGTGAGGTTTACGTAGAGTGGCCATTGTTGGAGAGGTCTGGCTTTGGTTCAACAGCCTTAGGTGAGAACAAGTGAGGGCTAGAACTTAAGACAGAGAAGGTCGTTACTTAAAAGTGTAAGCAGGATGGTAGTTCAGGTGGTGGGATGCTCCTCTTGTGAGATGTGTGATTCAGGGTTCCTAACAGTCTCCCTGATAACTACATCTGAGGGAAGTGCACTCAACATCAGCTCCTGACTGATAAGGTCAAGGAACTGAAGGTTGAGCTGGATGCATTCAAGACCAACTGGGAGGCTGAAAACTTCATAGATGGGACTTTAACAGAGGTGGTCACACCAGGGTGCAGGCTTCAGACAGTAGTCAGGTGACCATCAGGCGAAGTAAGGGGAAAAAGCAGTCAATGTAGGGCTCTACTGTTTGTATTCCCCTCAGCAACAAGTATACACCCTTGGATACCACTGGGTGGAAGACCTATCAGGGCACATCAACTGCAGCCAGCACAGTGACTCTGAGGCCGGCTCTATGGCTAAGCAGAGAAGGGTAACATTAGGCAGTAAGGTAGTGATAGGAGACTCGATGGTTATGCGGATGGACAAGAAGTTCTGTGGCCATGAAAGAAAAGCCAGGATGGTGTGTAGTTTCCCAGTTGCTAGGGTCCAGGGTGTCTCAGAGCAGCTGCAGAAGATTCTCTAGAGGAAGGATGAGTGGCCAGAGGTCATGGTTCACATTGGTTAGGTAGGTAGAAAGGGGGAAGAGGTCCTGTGTATCAGTATAGGGAGTTAGGGAAAAGGCTGAAGAGCAGGACCTTCAAGGTAGATTACTCCCAGTGCCATGTGCTATTCAGGGCAGGACTAGGATGATAGTACAGATGAATGAGAGGCTGGGGGGAACACGGTTTCAGATTTCTGGAGCAATGGGATTGCTACTGGCGAAAGTATGACCTGAACAAAAAGGACAAGTTACTCCTGAACCTGAGGGGACCAATATCCATATGGGCAGTTTTGACAGAGATGTTGGGGAAAACTTAAACTAAGTTGGCAGCAAGTTGGGCACTGAGTGATAGGCACGAGGATGGGGCAGTTGTGATGTAAATTTATGCAGTTGTGGCTGAAAGAAGATCAAAGTTGGGAGCTTAACATCCAAGGATACACATTGTATTGAAAGGACAGGCAGTAAGGTAGAGGGGGTGGTGTGGGCCTGTTGGTGAAAAAAGAAATCAAATCCTTAGAAAGAGATGATGTAGGATCAGAAGATTTAGAATCCTTATGGGTAGAGTTAAGAAATTGCAAGGGTAAGAAGACCCTGATGGGAGATATACAGTACAGGTCTATGAACAGTAGTCAGGATGTGGGACATAAATTTTAATGGGAGATAGAAAAAGCGTATAATAAGGACAAAGTTACAATAGTATGTGGGATTTCAATATGCAGGTAGATTAGGAAAATTAGCTTGGTGCTGGCTCACAAGAGACCTATCTTATGTATTTTATGTATTATACTTGTGATTTTTTATTATTATGCTCTTTGTTTCATTATGGTATTTTTGCACTGCGTCAGATCCAGAGTAACAATTATTTTTATCTCCTTTACACTTGTGTCCTGGAAAAGACATTAAACAATTTTAAAACTTGAAGCAGTACACACAAAATGCTGAAGGAACTCAGCAGATCAGGCAGCGTCCATGGAAATAAGTAAACAACGTTTTGGGTCAAGGCCCTTCTTCAGGACTGGAGAGGAAGGGCAAAGATGCCCGAATTAAAAGGTGGAGGGGTGGGAAGGGTAAAGAGGACAAGCTGGAAGGTGACAGGAGAAGCCAGTTGAGTCAGAAAGGTAAAGGGCTGGAGATGAAGGGATCTGATAGGAGAGGAGAGTGGACCATAGGAGAAACAGAAGGAGGAGCAGTACCAAGAGGAGTGATTGGCAGGTGAGAAGAGATGAGAGGCCAGAATGGGGAGTAGGGGAGGGAGGGGACATATTTTTTAACTGGAAGGAGAAATCAAGGTAAGAGGCCAGAGTGGGGAGTAGAAGAAGAGGGGAGGGGAAAGGAAGCATATTTTTACAGGAAGGAGAAATCAAAATTCATGCCATTGGGTAGGATATTGATGCCATCAGTTTGAATCTTGAATCTGTTTAGAAGAATGAGGGAAGGTCACAATAAGACCTATCAAATATTGAAAGGCCGAGATAGAATGGATGTGCAGAGGATGTATCCTATGGTAGAGGAGTCTAGGACCAGAGGGCATAGCCTCAAAACACAGGAATGTCCATTTAGAACAGAGATGAGAAGGAATTCATTGCCATGGGTGGTTGTGGAGGCCAAGTCATTGGGTATATTTAATTAGTCAGGGTGTCAAAGGTTACAGGGAAAAGGGAGGAGAATGGGGTGGAGAGGGATAATAAGTCAGCCATGATGGAATGGTGGAGCAGACTCGCTGGGCCGAATGGCCTAATTTTGGTCCTATATCTTATGATCTTATGGTCTTGAAAGAGCAATAAGTAAATGACTGGCTCATCTGTTTTAGTTCAGTGTTATTGTCTGAGAGATACATAAGATAAAGAACACAATAACTATAAATACATAAGATAGCTATATATATATATAGATTGATTGTATGTCTATAAAGTGATACTAAGCACAAGAGTGTCTGAACGTAAGGTGACTGACAGGAAATGATAAAGTAGTGGTGACTGGGGGTGTGGAGGAGGTGGGTTAGTGGGTGAAGGTGTTGATCAGCCTTACTGCTTAGGGAAAGTAAATGTTTTTGTGTCTGGTGGTCTAGAGGTGAAGCTTGTTGTACAGAAATCTGTTCCCACATTTCCTATATTACAATATGACTATAGTTCAGAAGTATGTTAGCTGTAAAGATTTTAGGATATCCTGGGACTGTGAATGAACAACCTTCCCTCATCTTCCATTGCGGAAAGTTTATGATGTTATGATTTGATCATTAAAACCCATTACTTCCAAAAGCTTCTTACTCTTTTCTGGAATTGTGGTTATCACAACATTATTACAGCTCAGGGTGTTAGGGTTCACAGTTCAATTCCAATGTCAAGGAGTCTGCACAACCTCCCCATGAAATGCCTGGGTTTTCTCCTATTATCAACAGTTTTAGGCCCTGTATCTCGGAAAGGATGTGTTGTCATTGGAGACTGTCCAGAGAAGGTTCATGAGGATAATTCCAGCAATGAAGGGGTTACATATAAGGAGCATTTGGCAGCTTTGGCTTCTACTCACTGGAATTTAGAAGAATGCGGGAGGATCTCATTGAAACCTACCAAATGTTGAAAGGACCAGATAGGGTGGATGTGGAGAGGATGTTTCCTATGCTGGGGGTATCCAGAACTAGAAGGCACAGCCTCAAAATTGAGGGGTGGTCTTTTAGAACAGAGGTAAGGAGGAAGTTTATTACCAGAGGGTAGTGAATCTGTGGAATGCTCTGCCACAGACTGCGGTGGAGGCCAAGGCCTTAGGTCTAGTCAAAGCAAAATTGATAGTTTCCTGATTGGTCAGAGCATCAAAGGTTATGGTGAGAGGCAGTGGTATGGGGTTGCGTGGGATCCAGGATCAGCAATGATGGAATGGCGGAGCAGACTCGATGGGCTGAATGACCTAATTATGCTCCGATGTCTTATGGTCTTTTGGTCTAAGTGCTCCGGTTTACGTGGCATCTCAGTTAGTAGGTCCTCACGGAGGCTCTCAGACTGAAACGTCAGCTGTTTATTCATTTCCAGAGATGCTCCGTGACCCTCTGAGTTCCTCCAGCATTCGGTGTGTGTTGCTTTGGATCTCAGCATCTGCAGACTTTCTCATGTCAGTTAGTAGATTAATTTGTCATTGTAAATTGTCCCGTGATGAGGCTAGGGTTAAATCAGGGTTTGCTTGCAAGCCGCTCGATGGGCCTATTTTGAGCTGTATTCTATTAATTAATTAATTAATTAATTAATTAATTTCCTGGAGATGATGAATTGCCACTTTGAAATCTCACCCAGGCAAAAATGGCCCTTGAAAAGAAAGTTTGAGGTACCAATCTCATAGTATAATGCACAGCTTTCAGCTCCTTTAGTTGTTTTCTACAGGTGACATGTCTGCAATCACAAGAGGCTTATAGAACTCATAATGTATCTGAACATCAATGGGTGTCATCTGTATTAAGTTCACTGCCATTCTTACCAGATATTCATCAGGAACCTTGTTGAAAGGTTTGATTGACATAGCATTACCTGGAGTTGATGAGATTCTTTTCCATCTCTCTATTCTTCTTCTTCAGCAAAACGAGATCTGATTTCATGGAATTGCTGAAAGCTGACCAATTTCCATTCACCTTCCAGCTCTGGATCAGAGTTTAAATTAAATCACCTTTTCACTGAGATGACTTCTTACAATCTTCTATTCTTCAACATGAAGAAGCTCAGTTCTCTAAATGACCACTTGATTACACAATGGTTTTCCATCGCTTTTCTCCAAAGACTCTCAAACACATCAATGTCATTTTAAAGAGACATTGCAGGAACCAGCAGCTAGTGTTCCAGGAAGAGGCTTAAATAACAATGTCAAACAATGTGCATAACTATCCTCACTAACAAGTGTAACTTTCAGTGGCTCCTGAATAATCAGGCCCTAAATATTCTCAATCTCAGTCTCTTTACCCTCGCTGTCACTGTCACCATTTACCCGGATCCTCTCAGTTCAAAGTTCAAATTAAATTTATTATTGAAGTGTGCATCCATTGCCAAATACTACCCTGAGATTCATGTTCTTGTAGGCATGCACAGTAGAGCAAAAAAGTACAATAGAATCAAGAAAACTGGACATAAACAGAAGTTTAAGATGGCTCTGATGAAGTACAGCGGCTACTTTTCAGTAGCAAACAAGACAAAGAAATCTACTGCAAACACGAGGAATTCTGCAGATGCTGGAAATTCAAGCAACATACATCAAAGTTGCTGGTGAACGCAGCAGGCTAGGCAGCATCTCTAGGAGGAAGTACAGTTGACGTTTCAGGCCGATACCTGTACCTCCTCCTAGAGTTGCTGCCTGGCCTGCTGCGTTCACCAGGAACTTTGAAAGAAATCTACTGACTACTTTATTAATCACACTCTTTCTGTTAAACAATCACTGCAGTGAACTTACCTTTTGAACCACCAGTACGACTGGTATTTTTACAATATGAACTGAAGACTCGAAGGTGCAGGACAGACGTGTCATGACATGTTTGGGCTAAATCAAGGTGGCAGAGCCCTGGTCTGATAGCAGGGAATGAACGAAAGTTTGGCCATTGCAGGAGCGGACTTAGAGGTGATTTGAGGCAATAGAACTGAGGCAAAGCAAGCAGAAGTGAGGCAGAGTCAAGGCATCAGGGCCGGGGCGTGGAAAGACCAGGGGTTTGATTGATTCAATTGCCTGGCCAAAATGGAAAGGTCAGATATGGACTGAAATAAAGGACAGGGGTCAGGCCTGAGAACATAACAAAGTGACAGGTCCTGGTTCTGATAGTGAGGAATGACTGAGGTTTGGACAATTTAAGTGCCAGGCCAGATTGGAAAGGTCATGATGTTGGGTCTGGAGGAGAGGGATAGGTCAGTGGCAGCTCGTTGCTCCATGAGGTTTACTGAGTTTTCCACTGAACTGAGGCTGTAACTAACGGCCTCCTGGACCGACTGCAGAGATGACTGGCTTCATGGCTATGGACTCATTTGTCAACTTTAGTTTGTTTGCTTGCTCTTGTTTCTTTTCTGCACACTGGGTCTTTGACTGTCTTTTTAAATGGCTCTATGGGTTTCTTTCTGATGTGGCTGCTTGGAAGATAAATCTCAAGATTGTATATAGTATAGATTGATAAATGTACTTATAACAGACTTTGACAAACTGTGCAAATACAAAAAAAACAAGTAATAATAAATAAATAAGCAAATAAATAAATGAGTACATGAATAATTAATTAATACTGAGAACATGAGTTGTAGATTGCTTGAAACTGAGTCCATTCATTAACTTTAATGAATTGAACTGTGTTCAATGGTCAGTTTAGTATTGAGCTGAGTGAAGTTATTCACACTGGTTCTGGAGTTTGATCGTTGGTGGTGTGGGACCAAAAGTTCCTGTACCTCCTTCCTGATGGCGGCACTTGGGATTGCTGCCAATGCCAATGTTTGTTGTCCAGGCCCACTCACATTTACTGAATGGCATGGTGTACCATTTCAAAAGTGAACCGCTTTGCTGGGGGAAATATTAGTTTGACAGATTTCTCCAGCATGGCACCAGGTGAGGTTTGAAAGTCACCACTTCTGATTCTAAATATCATTTACAGAGTTATTTAATTGCATAAATTAAAGTTCCTCAGCTGCCGGGGCTGGATTTTAATTCCCACAGCACTCTGAAGTACTGGTCCAGTAGATCATTCTGTTACGGCAAACAAGAGAAAATCTGCAGATGCTGGAAATCCAAGCAACTCACACAAAATGCTGGAGGAACTCAGCAGGTCAGGCAGCACCTATGGAAAAGAGTACAGTCGACATTTCAGGCCAAAACCTTTCAGCAGGACTGGATAAAAAAGCTGAGGAGTAGATTTAAAAGGTGGGGGGAAGTGAGAGAGAAACTCCAGGTGAAACCTGAAGAGGGAGGGATGAAGTAATGGAGTTGGGAAGTTGATTAGTGAAAGAAATACAAAAGGCCATGAAAGAAAGAAAAGGCAAGAGGAGCACCAGCGGGAAGCAATGGGCAGGGAAGTAGATAAGGTGAGAGAGGGAAAAGGGAATGGGAAATAGCGAAGGAGGAGATGGGCGTGGGGCATTACTGGAAGTTCGAGAAATTGATGTTCATGTTATGGTCATTATTCTATGGATTTACTGAGTATGCCCAGAAAAAAGAATATGGTGGCATATGGTGACATATATGTACCAATTTAATTTGGAGTTCAAGTTCAAGTTTAATTGTCATTCATCCAGACAAATGAATACAGCCAAACAAAACAGTGTTTCTCTAATGCCAAGGTGCACGACACAGTGCCAACAGCCACACACAGCATGCAGCATATTTAGCACGTATAATTACGATAACAGAGAAACATACAGTTACAAAAAGTAATACAAAATAATAATAATATAGCCCAAATCACAGAGTGACATGGCCTATAGATTGATAATGCATGGATGTTGTCCTGGAGCCATGTTTCTACAAGAACAAGCCCATAGCAATTCCTCACCTCACATAAGTGCAGCCACAGATGATCGCAATCAAACTTGATGAGAGAGACCAGCTCCAAACCCAGAACGGAATCCAGTGGCACACACTACAACCATTCAACCATTACATTAACTTATTCATTTCTGAGGAGTCTAATATTTAATTAAGCTGGAATACTTTGAACTTGCCTAATTTAACCATGCAATTATTTTATTGCCTTCAATGCATATTATAATATGATTCTCTGGTAAGTTTTAAAATGTAAAGCTATTAGTAGCTGAATATATATCAATAGTTGCTTTACCATCCAGGTGTAAGCAATTAACACTACTCGCTCTATACATGGCATGTAATCAACTATTAGGCATGTAACTTTTAGAAGCTTAGTGTTGTTAACATTCATAGCAGATTTCTGGCATGGTTCTGAAGAAGGGTCTTGGCCTGAAACATTGAATGTCTACTATTTTCCATAGATGCTGCCTGACCTGCTGAGTTCCTCGAACATCTTGTGTGAGTTGCTTTTACGTCCATGGACATTCATTTTCAATGTTTGCTAGTCCAGATATATTTTATAAGTAGTGACTTCTCAAGGTTCAAAGTAAATTTATTATAAAAATATGTATATGTCACTATTTTCCAAACCTTGAGATTTATTTTCTTGCAGGTATTTACAGGAAAACAAAGAAGTGCAATAGAATCAATGAAAAACTATGTAGAAACAAAGACCGACAGACAATCATTCTGCAAAAGAGGTGAAATTGTGTAAATAAAAATAAATAACTAACACTGAGAACATGAGTTGTAGAATCCCTGAAAGCGAGTCCACGGGTTGTAGATTTATTTCAGAGATGAGATGAGAGCGTCAAGTTCCTAATGGTTATAGGGTAATAACTGCTCCTCAATCTGGTGCTGAGGAACCTACGGCTCCTGTATCTCATTCTTGATGGCAGCAACAAGGAGAGAACATGGGCTAGATGGTGAGGACCCTGATGATGGATGCTGCTTCTTTGTAGATGTGCTGAATGGGGAGGGCTTTGCCTGTGATGGACTAGGCTGTGTTCACCTCTTTTTGTAGAATTTTCCATTCTTTAGCACTGGTGTTTCCATACCAGGTCAGGATCTCAAACCTCCACTGCCTCTGGCTATACTCACTCACAGGGGTAAAGCCCAAGGAAAATTCCAGAGCTGGAATCCCTAAGGCAATACTATGTTAAGTTTAATGCTGACTGGCAACTTCTGCGATACTGCTGGTGCCAATTTGGATTCATCAGCTGTCTGTCTACTTTATCTATGCTCCTCAAGGAAGTATTGGTCCTTCTGAGAGAGTAAGATTTCAATTAGATATCACTTGGATCTGCCAAAGAATGAATGGTTAACACATGCAACTTTGACTGAATACAGTCAAATGAGTTTGTGTTAGCCCTTGAAATATTCTATCTTGCAGTTAGAAGGTCCACTAAATGAATAGCATACTAATATACATTCTTGATTTATTAAGTTCAAAAATACTTCTACACTCAATCTCTGTTGTTCTAACGTACTATTGTTGTTCCATTGTGTCTCAATAGATAACAAATTTCCTGAATTCCGTAAAGAATCCTTAATTATGCGTCTTGAAATTATCATCTTAGAAATGGTACTTTTACAGTTCATTAGTCTTCATCCTAATTAATACATTTCTGTGAAGTTGAAGCACATTTATTTTTTATCCACTTTATCTCATTCACCCAGTTTTCTCTGGAACCCCCTCCCAATCCCACCATCTTGATTGGCTGACACAATATTCCTAAGTTGAACATCATAACCCAAAGCCAAAACAGTCTACCAGCAGAACACACTGCTTTTAAAGGAGTGCTAAAGTGAAATATCTACAGCATAACAGCAAAAATCTTAACCAGGGCATTACACAGACTTCAAGATTTAATCACTGTGGAGGATTTCTCACTTTTATCGGGAAACATCTTATCAGACAAACAGGATCCCATTGCTTGGCAGGTGAGATGTAGCTGTGCAATCTCAGCGTCGGGGGCCTTCTCTGTGGTTATTGTAGGAGTTGACTCCAGGACTGTAGGAAGTGGTTCTGACAGCTCTGCAAACACTTTTCTCCTTTTCTATCTCGAGATCTACTTTAATCACTTCCTTTTTCCTTCACATATACCTTTCGCTCTTTTACATCCACATCTCTTCCTCTGTTTCTTCTTATACTTTGTGTATCTTGGTCTTGGGAAAGTCCATTTAGTTCACTGGAGTATTCCTTTATTCATCCTTTTATTGTTCCCTCCAAGATCTGATCTCTGCTCTTGGTTTCTTCATCCATAATACCATCTGAAAAACCCTCTGTTTTCTTACCTACATTAACTCCTTTCTTTCTTCGTCAGCAGTTTGATCGGGGCACGACTACACAAGCGCATGGACGTCAGACAGCTAGAGCAGCGAGAAGAGCTTAAAAGGAGACGGTTATTTCTTCAGTGGTTTGATCGGGGCACGACAGCGCAAGCGAGTAGATGTCAGCCAGTGAGAACAACGAGAAGAGTTTAAAAGAAAACAGCTTTATAGAGCGGGCGACAGAGTAGAGGGCTTTGGTTCAACGGGGCTTTGGCAATAATGGGTTGAGGTGAGGGAGGTTGCCTGTGTAGAATAGAGACAGGGAAGTATGTGTGTGAGGCTGGTGTTCTGTGCTCGGTGTCAGATGTGGGAAGTCCTGGAGACCCCTGGCCTCCTGGACGACCACATCTGCGCCAGACGTGTCGAGCTGCAGCTCCTTAGGGACCGGGTGAGGGAACTGGAGATGCAGCTCGATGACCTTCGTCTGATCAGGAAAACTGCTGAGGTGATGGAGAGGCAAATAGTCACACCGGAGCTTCAGGAGACAGATAAGTGGGTAACAGTCAGGAGGGGGAAGGGCAAGAGTCAGATACTAGAGATACCCCAGTGGCTGTCTCCCTGAACAATAAGTACTCCTGCTTGAGTACTGTTGAGGGGACAGCCTACCTGGGGGAAGCAACAGTGGCCGCACTCCGGCACAGGGTCCGGCCCTGTGGCTTAGAGGGTAGGGAAAGGAAGAGGATGGCAGCAGCAATAGGAGACTCTATAGTTAGGGGGCCAGACAGGTGATTCTGTGGATGCAATAAAGAAACATGGATGGTAGTTTGCCTCCCAGGTGCCAGAATCTGGGACGTTTTTGATCGTGTCCACGATATCCTGAAGTGGGAAGGAGAACAGCCAGAGGTAATGGTACATATTGGTACCAATGACATATGTAGCAAAAGGGAGGAGGTTCTGAAAGAAGACTACAAGGAGATAGGAAGGAAGTTATGAAGCAGGACCACAAAGGCAGTAATCTCGAGATTACTGCCGGTGCCACATGACAGTGAGTATAGGAATAGAATGAGGTGGAGGATAAATGCGTGGCTGAGGTATTGGAGCAGGGGGCAGGGATTCAGATTTCTGGATCATTGGGACCTCTTTTGGGGCAGGTGTAACCTGTACATAAAGGTTGGGTAGCACTTGAATCCCAGGGGGACCAATATCCTATTTGAGGTTTGCTAAGGCTATTGGGGAGAGTTTAAACTAGAATTGCTGGAGAGTGGGTTCCGAACTGACAAGACGGAGGAAGAGGTGGTTGGCTCACAAATAGAGAAAGCTTGGAGACAGTGCAAGAGGAAGAATAGGCAGGTGATAGAGAAGGGATGCGCTCAGACCGATGGTTTGAGATGTGTCTATTTTAATGCAAGGAGTATTATAAACAAAGGAAAGAAAGAACTTAGAGCGTGGATCAGCACTTAGAGCTATGATGTTGCAGCCATTACAGAGACTTGGATGGCTCAGGGGCAGGAATGGTTACTTCAAGTGCCAGGCTTTAGATGTTTCAGAAAGGATAGGGAGAGAGGCAAAAGAGGTGGGGGCATGGCACTGTTGATCAGAGATAGTGTCACGACTGCAGAAAAGGAGGAAGTCATGGAAGGATTGTTTATGGAGTGGGTGGAAGTTAGGAGCAGGAAGGGGTCAATACTGGGTATTTTTTACAGACCACCCAATAGTAACAGGTACATCGAGGAGCAGATAGGCAGAAGATTCTGGAAAGGTGTCATAATAACAGGGTTGTTGTGGTGGGAGATTTTAATTTCCCAAATATCGATTGGCATGTCCCTACAGCGAGGGGTTTAGATGGGATGGAGTGTGTTCATGAAGGTTTCCTGACACAATATTAGATAAGCCTACAAGAGGAGAGGTTGTACTTGATCCAGTATTGGGAAATGAACCTGATCAGGTGACAGGTCTCTTTGTGGAAGAGCATTTTGGAGATAGTGATCACAATTCTATCTCCTTTACCATAGCATTGGAGAGGGATAGAAACAAACAAGTTAGGAAAGTGTTTAATTGAAGTAAGGGGAAACATGAGGCTATCAGGCAGGAACTTGGAAGCATAAATTGGGAACAGATGTTCTCAAGGAAATGTACGGAAGAAATGTGGCAAATGTTCAGGGGATATTTGCGTGGAGTTCTGCATAGGTATGTTCCAATGAGACGGAAAGGATGGTAGGGTACAGGAACCTTGGTGTACAAAAGCTGTTATAAATCTAGTCAAGAAGAAGAGCTTATGAAAGGTTCAAAAAACTATGTAATGGTAGAGATCCAGAAGATTATAAGGCTAGCAGAAGCAGCAAGGAGCTTAAGAATGAAATTAGGAGAGTCAGAAGGGGCCATGAGAAGGCCTTAGCTGATAGGATTAAGGAAAACCCCAAAGCATTCTACAAGTAAGTGAGGAGCAAGTGGATAAGACATGAGAGAATAGGACCAATCAAGTGTGACAATGGAAAAGTGTATGGAACCATAGGAGAGGAGAGGTTCTTAATGAATACTTTGCTTCAGTATTCACTACAGAAAAGGATCTCGGTGATTGTAGGGATAACTTACAACAGACTGAAAAACTTGAACGTGTAGGTATTAAGGAACAGGATGTGCTGGAACTTTTGGAAAGCATCAAGTTTGATAAGTCACCAGGATCAGATGAGACTTACCCCAGGCTACTTGGAGTACTGTGCTGAGTTCAGGAAGGATGTGGAAACTATAGAGGAGATTTACAAGGATGTTGCCTGGATTGGGGAGCATACCTTAGGTTCCACATAGCGTGAGCGAACTCGGCATTTTCTCCTTGGAGCAGCAGAGGATGAGAGATGACTTGATATAGGTGTATAAGATAATGAGAGGCATTGATCGTGTAGGTAGTCAGACGTTTTTCCTAGCAAGTGAGGAAAAGGTTTTAAGGTGCTTGGAAGTAGGTACAGAGGAGATGTCAGGGGTAAGTTTTTTACGCAGAAAGTGGTGAGTGTGTGGAATGGGCTGCCGGCGACGGTGGTGGAGGAGGATACGATAGGGTCTTTTAAGAGACTCCTGGATAGGTACCTGAAGTTAGAAAAATAGGGGGCTGTGGGTAACCCTCGGTAATTTCTAAGGCAAGGACAAGTTCGGCACAGCTTTGTGGGCTGAAGGACCTCTATTGTGCTGTAAGTTTTCTATGTTTCTATGTTTCTATTGATCTAGCTGGGCTTTAGTCTTAGTATCTACTGTTAAAAGTAGCGTTTTGTCTCCCACTTGAAATTCATGTAATAACCTTAATGGATGCGGAGTAGATTCTGGTTCTTTGTACTCACGAAAGATGAATGTTTTTAACATCATCGAAACCCCTTGAACTCACATCCAGCTTAAAACCAAGCCACATTTCTCAACTGTCTGATTAACATATCAGAAGCTTTCTCAGGTACGTGGCCTACAAACACTGTTGTAGTTGGACCACTGCTCTTGGCACTTTCATGATCACTCTGAGCAGCATCGTCCTTCCTTGGTCCAATGTGCTTTCCAGCCAGAGGCACAGAGGTTGGTATCAATGTCAATTTGTCCTCCGTTTGGCAACAATTCATGGTGTTCGGCATGGAAATAGTTGTGTCATCACTCAGTACATTTTTAAATTTGCTTTCAATTGTCTTCATTGCAGTAGATAGTTCACGTAAATCGTGAATGGATCTCAATCAAGTTGTAGGTATCCCAGCCAATCACACCCCGACAATGCTGGTCCTCTTGTTTTTACCACTGTAGTCTAATGTAATTGGTGGAAATGTACAGAATTCACAACTACCAACATTGGGTTGGGGTTCTGATGCACCATCAATAACTCCAAAAGACTGGAAGTAGAATAAATACTGAAAGGCTTTTATTCGCAGTAAAATGTGACCTCCACCATGCTGAGTGTCTGCCCCTGGACTGAGGGAGGAGCAGTGGCCCAATCGCCTTTATTCAGGGGTCTGTGGGAGGAGCCACAGGGCAGTCAGCAGAGGGGCGTGTCCAGACAGGTAACCCAGTTACAACATATAGATATGGTTTACCACAGGTTCACTTTCAGAGGCTGGTTTGATGTGATTACGTTATTAAGTAAAGCTTTTTAGTGTGTTTCTGTGCTGATATCTTGGATTTCAATAAAGTGTGTTACAGGTTTCATTAAACATAAAATGCCTCGCTTTATTTTATTTGTGAAAACCTATATTGGTGATCCCGATACTTTAGGATAATTCCAGAGTTTTTGAACATGTCAGCCAACGCGGTTGCTTTGAAACTGTTGGATCTTTGGGAGCAAAATGCCGTCAATTGGTTTGTACAAGCTGAGGCCCAATTTGCTTTGCCAGAAATCTCTACCGACAACACCAAATATTTCTATGTAGTAGTGTCATTTGGCAACTCCATGGCTACAAGAGTGGTGAATCTACTAGAACACCCATCTGAACACGATAAATACTGATCACTGAAAACTCACCTTTTACAGAATTTTGTCCTATCGGAGGCTGAGCACGCCAACAGTTGCACTTCTTGCCTGGCCTTGGCGATGCTAATCCATTGGAGCTAGCGGACCACTTGCTATCCCTTCTGGAAATCACCATCCTTATTTTATTTTTAAAGAACTCTACATGCAGTATATGCCTGATCAGGTGCTCATAGCCCTGACTAGTGTACCTGTGAAGTACTATAGGGATCTTGCTGATAGTCAACACTCAGCTGGTCATTGGTACATTATTCCTCCTTTCCTCATTATTCCTCATTATTCCAATAAACCCAGTCAGCAAGACCCCAACATAAAGATGCTTATTGCTGTGAAACAGACGATGCTGTGCCTGTGTTTTTACCACACTTGTTTTGGCATGATCACTAAGAAGTGCCGACCACCTTGCAGTTTCAACAGTACCAGCACATCAGGACATCAGATGTCTGTAAAGACAGTAGGTTCCAGCTGCCAGGGTCATATATCTCTGGCTATCCATCTCATAGGATGATGATGGTTCCTTCAGTCAGTTAGTGGGGTGGTAGGTGAACCCCACTCCTCAGAAAGGAACAGAGTGTGCGTGAGTGGATTTTAGGTGAGTAGGGTGTTGCACAGGTCCAGATCCACCCTCTCGACATCCCCTCCCGGATCCAGTGACATGGTGGGGTCCAAGACGGCTGGAGGAAGTTCTGGTGCAGTGAATGGCCAGACCAAACTTCGATGCAAGGAATGCTCTTTCCGCGCTTCACAGCACATGTTTGCTAGATGGCCATTGACCCTACGAGAGGGTTCATCCGCCCTTTGACAGGTCTTGTTTTTCATCCTGCAGGGTGTCTAGCCACCCTCCTCACTAGGCAAGCCTGGTGGGGGAGCCGGTTTAGTCACCAACCACCCGACCATGCGACAGGTAGTACTGGGTTCCATGGTACCAGTAGCACTCAGACGAGTGACCTGACCAGAAAGGTGGTCATATATAGTTCATTATGGACAGCCTTTCAGAGCCATGCCTCTTGTGTGACACTGGTGTTCCAGTAAGCGTGCTGCCAGCATTTCTTATTGATGAGAAGGCAAAGTGTGATAAAACCTTACTGGAGGCTGGCCACCACAGCAAGTTCCAGACCTAAGGAACAGGACCCTCTACTTCAGTGGGTGACGTTACACATTAGACTTTGTCCTGGCTGAAGTGGCTACTCTTCTGCTCAGTGTAGATTTCCTGTGTGCCTAAGGGCTGTCAGTTGATCTTAAGAACTGCCAGCTTGCGGATCTCAAGGACTTTGGGTCATTGCAGAAAAATAGGTCTCTTTCAGAAGAATGAGAGGGGATCTTATAGAAACACACAAAATTTTGAAAGGGATAAATAAGATAGAAGTAAGAAAGTTGTTTCCATTGGTAGGTGGGACTAGAACTAGGGGACATTGCCTCAAGATTCAGGGAAGAAGATTTAGGACAGAGATGAGGAGAAACTGTTTTTCCCAGAGAGTGGTGAATCTGTGGAATTCTCTGCCCAGGGAAGCAGTTGAGGCTCCTTCACCAAATATATTTAAGATACAGTTAGATAATTTTTTACATGGTAGGGGAATTAAGGGTTATGGGGAAAAGGCAGGTAGATGGAGCTGAGTTTACGGACAGATGAGCCATGATCTTATTGAATGGTGGGGCAGGCTCGACGGGCCGGATGGCCGACTCCTGCTCCTATTTCTTACATTTCTTATTATGTTTCTTATTACCCTACTCCCCAGTAAGTTCGCCACAATGAATCTGTCAAGCGCATGCACCACCGGATGTGAGTTTACTCGACTGCTGGGTATGTTCCTAAACCTCACCAAGCCTACATTCTCCATTGCAATCACAAAACATGGAGTAGAGCACCATATTTCTACAACTGTCCCACCAGTCCATGTCTGCATGCATTGACCGAACCCATTAAAACTGACAACCATGAAAGCTAAATATGCCAAAATAGAAAGACGTGGTACTATACACTGGTCAATGGCTCCTGGGATTTGCCCCTTCATATGGTCCCTAAGTCCGATGGCGTTTGCTGCCCTTGTGGCTTAATGAGACCACCTACACCCAATCATTAGTCAGTCCCACATATCCAGCACTGGTCGGCACATTTATCCAGAAAGTTATTTTTCTCCAATGTCGATCTAATGAGGAGCTAGCTTCAGGTGCCTGTGTGCTTGGAGCACATTTCCAAAATGGTTGTGATATCCCTGTTTGGACTCTTTCAGTTTCTGCACATGCCGTTTCTGAAAAATGCAGCACAGACTTTCCAACGGCTAATGGACTCTGTAATAAAAGACTTCGAGTTTCTTTCTGTTTACATGGATGACATACTTGTCACCAGTGTATCCAAATCTGAACCCATATCACATCTCCGTGCACATTTCGAGTGCTTAAGCCAACATGGGTTGACTATTAACCCTGCTAAATGCCAGTTTGGGTTGTCAACCATTGACTTTCTCGGCCATCACATCTCTGCAGACGGTGCGAAAACTCTCCCGTCAGAAGTAATCGCAATTATGGATTTCCCACTGCCCCACAACTACTAAAATAAGACAGGACTTTTTAGGCTAGGCTTCATTCTGTGTGCTGCTGAGCTTTCACTTCTCCTGTATAGTGCACTTAAAGGCAATGCCCCTAATCACGTGCTTGACTGGTCAGCGGACATGACCAGAGCATTTGATGGCACTAAACAAGCTCTTTCCATCATAACCCTACTGGTATACCCACTCCCCAATGCACCTATAGCCATTTCAGACTACGCTGTGAGTGCTGTGCACAAACAGTTGGTCAGAGGCGTGTGGCAGCCGCTCACCTTCTTCAGCAACAGCTCCAAAATCCCAAAAGACAGTACAGCACATTTGACAGTGAGCTTCTTGTTCTCCATCTGGCTGTCCGCCATTTTCATTTTCTTCCAGAGAGTTGCAATTTCACAACGTTCATAGACCACAAGCCCCTCATTCAAGCAATGGTCAAACTATCAGACCTTTGGTCAGCGAGGCAGCACCGCCAAATGGTCTACGTTTTAGAGTTCAAACTGGTATATAACACACTAAGGGAAAAATAATTCCATGGCTGACTGCTGTCATGGCCAACATGGCCCACGCAGATCGGGGCTGACAATGAGAGCATGGCCGCTGACCAAGTTATGGTTCCAAGGTCCAGGCTTGTTGAACAGAAGTCACGGGTCTGCGGTTAGATGACATTAAGTTCAGGGAAGCTAGGGTTTCCCTCCTGTGCGATGTCTCAATCATTTGACCTCGCCCTCGCAAACTGGAGGCAGACTGTTTTAGACTCCGTATATGGTCTGTCGCATCCAGGCCAGAAGGTCTCACAGAAACTGGCTGCACAGAAGTATGTGTGGGACGGCCTCAGAAAGGATGTGTGTGATTGGACTGTAGCCTGTGTGGAGAGCCAGTAGGCAAAAATTAATCACCATCCGGGCGCCACTGGCACCTTTTGAGGTCCTGAGCAATAGTTTGACCATGTCAATGAGGAACTTGATGACCCTCTTCCCCTCACTGTGGTTTCTCGCACCTCCTTACCATGGTGGCCTGAACCACCAGCTGGCCAGAGGTCATCGACGACGACCGCAGACGTGGCTCGGGCGTACTTCTGCACCTGGGTTGTTTGGTTTGGAACCCATCTGATATTTCCTCAGACCATAGTCCCCAGTTCATATCGGACTTATGGGCTGCGATGGCCTGGAACCTCAGCATTAGACTACGTTACACCACGCATATCACTCACAGTCCAGTGGCCTGTGTGAGAAGTTTCATTGCTCCTTAAAGGCTGCTCTGAGAGCTTCCCTGATGGATGACTGTTGGCATGACTGCTTCCTGTGTGTCCTGCTGGGGCTCAGTACAGATCCAAATGAAGATCTACAGTCATCTGCAGCTGAATTGGTACTGTATACGGGCAGCTATTCTGAATACCAGGTGATTTTATTCTTGATGCTACGACTGCCTGGTTGGTCTCTCAACAGCATTTCGCCCTCTTCAGTAAACCTCATTTGCACCCTCCTTTGCACCTATTCCTGTCTCCCACCATGGCATACAGCACTGTTCGGTTTCTGCTGACCATTCAGCCTCATGACATTTGTTTTTGTCTACCATGAGGCACACCAACATTGCCTTACACTCCTTACGATGTCTTGTTCCACATTTCAGAACTGAAAGAGAAGACTTTTATGATAGATATGAGGGATAAACCTGAATGTGTTTCAGTAGATCGCCTTAAACCAGCCCACCAAGACTTCACGGATTCCACTACCATGCCCCTACCATCACGACACGAACATGAGTGCGTCAACACACCTCTGGATGAGTCAGAGCACCTGCAGTCCCCCCACCCACGGAACATAGGACCCGAGCCAGGCAGCTCATCCAAGCTCCAGACAGGCTCGCTAATCTGGTTTTAGTGAATTCTGGGTGGGTCTGTGTAGGTTAATGTTAATGGTAGAAATGTACATAATTCACAACCACAAACTGAGTTTGGTTTCACTTTAAGAGACTGGTTTGATGTGATGACGTAATTATGGAAAGGACTTCTACTGTGCTTTGTGTTCAGTTTTTTTGGTTTTCAATAAAAGAATTGCTAGAGATTTTTCTAATCATAAAAGGCCTCCGTCATTTTACTGGTGAAAATCTACACCACACACAAAGCAGTGTAGGAGTGGGAACTTGAGGCTTTGGCGAGGAGGCACAGGAAAGTAGCAAGCAAGGCCTTTGTAGTGGTTGAATAAAAAGTCACTAAATTACAGCCATTTAAATGAAGGGATGATGCAGGTTCAGGTGATGTGCTGTGCAAAGAGGTCCTGAAAAGAGAATTTAGAGAGCTGGGCAGAAAGAGGAGCAGAGCCTCCAGGGTAGTAATTTCTGGATTGCTGTCTGTTCCATGCACCAGTCAGGGTAGAAACAGGATGATTTGGAAGATAAATGCATGGCTGAGAAGCTGCTACAGGGGTCAGGGCTTCAGGTTCTTGGATTATTGGGATCTCTTCTGTGGAAGGTATGACCTGTACAAAGGTGCTGGGTTGCTGCTGAACCCAAGCAGGACCAATATTCTTAGGGGAAGGTTTGTTAGAGCTGTTGGGGAGGGCTTAAACTAATTTGGCAGGGGGGTGGGAACTGGAGTGAAGGGTCACAGGATAGGACGGATGGTAAAAAAAACGAAGATAACATGCAGTTGGACTGTCAGGAAGGGCAGGCAGATGATAGGACAAAATTACAGCCAGCAAGGTGAGTGCATTAGGATGCAGAATCAAAAAGTGTGGCAAAGTACTCCAAGTGTTATACCTCACTGCGCAGAGTATAAGAGGAATGAAAACAACAGGAATTCTGCAGATGCTGGAAATTCAAGCAACACACATCAAAGTTGCTGGTGAACGCAGCAGGCCAGGCAGCATCTCTAGGAAGAGGTGCAGTCGACGTTTCAGGCCGAGACCCTTCGTCAGGACTAACTGAAGGAAGAGTGAGTACGGGATTTGAAAGTTGGAGGGGGAGGGGGAGATCCAAAATGATAGGAGAAGACAGGAGGGGGAGGGATGGAGCCAAGAGCTGGTGATAGGCAAAAGGGGATACAAGAGGATCATGGGACAGGAGGTCCGGGAAGGAAGACAAGGGGGGGGGGGGACCCAGAGGATGGGCAAGAGGTATATTCAGAGGGACAGAGGGAGAAAAAGGAGAGTGAGAGAAAGAATGTGTGCATAAAAATAAGTAACAGATGGGGTACGAGGGGGAGGTGGGGCATTAGCGGAAGTTAGAGAAGTCGATGTTCATGCCATCAGGTTGGAGGCTACCCAGACGGAATATAAGGTGTTGTTCCTCCAACCTGAGTGTGGCTTCATCTTTACAGTAGAGGAGGCCGTGGATAGTCATGTCAGAATGGGAATGGGGTGTGGAATTAAAATGTGTGGCCACTGGGAGATCCTGCTTTCTCTGGCGGACAGAGCGTAGATGTTCAGCAAAGCGGTCTCCCAGTCTGCGTCGGGTCTCGCCAATATATAAAAGGCCACATCGGGAGCACCGGACGCAGTATATCACCCCAGTCGACTCACAGGTGAAGTGTTGCCTCACCTGGAAGGACTGTTTGGGGCCCTGAACGGTGGTAAGGGAGGAAGTGTAAGGGCACGTGTAGCACTTGTTCCGCTTACATGGATAAGTGCCAGGAGGGAGATCAGTGGGGAGGGATGGGGGGGACGAATGGACAAGGGAGTTGTGTAGGGAGCGATCCCTGTGGAATGCAGAGAGACGGGGGGAGGGAAAGATGTGCTTAGTGGTGGGATCCCGTTGGAGGTGGCAGAAGTTACGGAGAATAATATGTTGGACCCGGAGGCTGGTGGGGTGGTAGGTGAGGACCGGGGAACCCTATTCCTAGTGGGGTGGCAGGAGGATGGAGTGAGAGCAGATGTACGTGAAATGAGGGAGATGCGTTTAAGAGCAGAGTTGATAGTGGAGGAAGGGAAGCCCCTTTCTTTAAAAAAGGAAGACATCTCCCTCGTCCTAGAATGAAAAGCCTTATCCTGACAGCAGATGCGGCGGAGACGGAGGAATTGCGAGAAGGGGATGGCGTTTTTGCAAGAGACAGGGTGAAAAGAGGAATAGTCCAGATAGCTGTGAGAGTCAGTAGGCTTATAGTAGACATCAGTGGATAAGCTGTCTCCAGAGACAGAGACAGAAAGATCTAGAAAGGGGAGGGAGGTGTCGGAAATGGACCAGGTAAACTTGAGGGCAGGGTGAAAGTTGGAGGCAAAGTTAATACAGTCAACGAGTTCTGCATGCGTGCAGGAAGCAGCGCCAATGCAGTCGTTGATGTAGCGAAGGAAAAATGGGGGACAGATACCAGAGTAGGCATGGAACATAGATTGTTCCACAAACCCAACAAAAAGGCAGGCATAGCTAGGACCCATACGGGAGAAATTATTAAAAGTAAGGACTAATTCCGCTAGACGGAGCAGAGTGGTGGTAGAGGGGGACTGATTAAGGCCACCATTCTGCTCCGTCTAGCAGAATTAGTCCTTACTTTTAATAATTTCTCCTTTGGCTCCTTCCACTTCCTCCAAACTAAAGGTGTAGCTATGGGCACCCATATGGGTCCTAGCTATGCCTGCCTTTTTGTTGGGTTTGTGGAACTATCTATGTTCTGTGCCTATTCTGGTATCTGTCCCCCACTTTTCCTTCGCTACATTGACGACTGCATTGGCACTGCTTCCTGCACGCATGCAGAACTCGTTGACTTTATTAACTTTGCCTCCAACTTTCACCCTGCCCTCAAGTTTACCTGGTCCATTTCCCACACCTCCCTCCCCTTTCCAGATCTTTCTGTCTCTGTCTCTGGAGACAGCTTATCCACTGATGTCTACTATAAGCCTACTGACTCTCACAGCTATCTGGACTATTCCTCTTCTCACCCTGTCTCTTGCAAAAACGCCATCCCCCTCTCGCAATTCCTCCGTCTCCGCCGCATCTGCTCTCAGGATGAGGCTTTTCATTCTAGGACGAGGGAGATGTCTTCCTTTTTTAAAGAAAGGGGCTTCCCTTCCTCCACTATCAACTCTGCTCTTAAACGCATCTCCCCCATTTCACGTACATCTGCTCTCACTCCATCCTCCCGCCACCCCACTAGGAATAGGGTTCCCCTAGTCCTCACCTACCACCCCACCAGCCTCCAGGTCCAACATATTATTCTCCGTAACTTCCGCCACCTCCAACGGGATCCCACCACTAAGCACATCTTTCCCTCCCCCCCCCCGCATTCCGCAGGGATCGCTCCCTACACAACTCCCTTGTCCATTCGTCCCCCCCATCCCTCCCCACTGATCTCCCTCCTGGCACTTATCCGTGTAAGCGGAACAAGTGCTACACATGCCCTTACACTTCCTCCCTTACCACCATTCAGGGCCCCAAACAGTCCTTCCAGATGAGGCAACACTTCACCTGTGAGTCGACTGGGGTGATATACTGTGTCCGGTGCTCCCGATGTGGCCTTTTATATATTGGCGAGACCCGACGCAGACTGGGAGACCGCTTTGCTGAACATCTACGCTCTGTCTGCTAGAGAAAGCAGGATCTCCCAGTGGCCACACATTTTAATTCCACATCCCATTCCCATTCTGACATGTCTATCCACGGCCTCCTCTACTGTAAAGATGAAGCCACACTCAGGTTGGAGGAACAACACCTTATATTCCGTCTGGGTAGCCTCCAACCTGATGGCATGAACATCGACTTCTCTAACTTCCGCTAAGGCCCCACCTCCCCCTCGTACCCCATGTGTTACTTATTTTTATGCAGACATTCTTTCTCTCACTCTCCTTTTTCTCCCTCTGTCCCTCTGAATATACCTCTTGCCCATCCTCTGGGTCTCCCCCCACTGTCTTTCTTCCCGGACCTCCTGTCCCATGATCCTCTCGTATCCCCTTTTGCCTATCACCTGTCCAGCTCTTGGCTCCATCCCTCCCCCTCCTGTCTTCTCCTATCATTCTGGATCTCCCCCTCCCCCTCCAACTTTCAAATCCCTTACTAACTCTTCCTTCAGTTAGTCCTGACGAAGGGCCTCGGCCTGAAACGTCGACTGCACCTCTTCCTAGAGATGCTGCCTGGCCTGCTGCGTTCACCAGCAACTTTGATGTGTGTTGTTATAAGAGGAATGATCTTGTTGCACTATTACAGATTGTTCAGTATGATATCGTAATCATCACTGAATCATGGCTGAACAATGGTGGTAGTTGGGAGAAGGATCATTACTAATGTCTGCACAATCTCTACTGCTACCTCTTTCAAAACCCTAGGGTGCAGTTCGTCTGGTCCAGACGATTTATGAACCCTTAGGTCTTTCAGCTTTTGAGCACCTTCTCTCTTGTAATAGTAACTGCACCCACTTCACTTCCTTCACACACTACAACATCAGGCATACTGCTAGTGTCTTTTGCTAGTGACTGATGCAAAATGCTCATTTAGTTCTTCTGCTATCTCCTTGTTCCCCATTATTATTTCTCTGGACTCATTTTCGAGCGGTCCTATATCTACTTCCATCTCTCTTTTATTTTTTTCACAGTTGAAAAAGTTTTTCTATTCATTTTGATATTGTTTGCTACCTTGCTTTCATATTTCATCTTTTCCCTCCTAACAATTCTTGTAGTTGCTCTCTGTAGGATTTTAAAAGCTTCCAATCCTCTATCTTCCTGCTAGTTTTTGATTTGTTTTATGCCCTCTTTTTGGCTTTCACTTTAGCTTGGCCTTCCCTTGTCAGCCACGTTTCTACTATTTTGCTATGTTTTTGGAATACATCAATTCTGCACTTCCTCATTTTTTCCAGAAACTCAAGCCATTTCTGCTCAGCTGTCATCCCTGCCAACATCTCTTTCCAAGTTACTTTGACCAACACCTCTCTCATACCACTATAATTTCCTTTACTCCACTGAAATTCTGCTACAGCAGAGCTTACTTTCTTTCTATCAAATTTCAAGCTGAACTCAATCATGTTATGATCACTGCCTCCTTAGGGTTCTTTTACCTTAAGCTCCCTAATCACCTCCAGTTCATTACATAACACCCAATCCAGTATAGCTTGTTGGCTTAATGACAAGCAACTCTAAAAAGCCATCTCGGAGACATTCAACAAACTCACTCTCTTGAGATCCAGTACCAACCTGATTTTCCCAATTGAGCTGCATGTTAAAATCTCCCATGACTATCATAATATGGTCCTTTTGACTTGCCTTTTGTATTTCCTGTTGTAATCTGTGGTACACACCCTAGCTACTGTTAGGAGGTCTGTGTATAACTGCCATCAGGGTCCTTTTACCCTCACAGTTTATTAACTCAACCCACGAGGATTCAACATCTTCCAATCCTATGTTACATCTTTCTACTGATTTGATGCCATTATTTATTAGCAGAGCGATACCACCCCCTCTGCCTAACTTCCTATCCCTTTATACAATGTGTAACCTTGGATATTCATTTCCTAACTATGACCATTGTTCAGCCATGATTCAGTGATGATTACAATATCATACTGAACAATCTGTAATAGTGCAACAAGATCATTCCTCTTATACTCCGTGCAGTGAGATATAACAGTTGGAGTACTTTGCCACCCTTTTTGATTCTGCATCCTAATGCATTCACCTTGCTGGCTGAAATTTTGTCCTATCATCTGTCTGCCCTTTCTGCATGCCATCTTTGTCTTTTTTACCATCCGTCCTATCCTGTGACCCTTCACGTCAGTTCCCACCCCCCTGTCAAATCAGTTTAAGCCCTTCCCAACAGCTCTAACAAACCTGCCCACCTAAGAATATTGGTCCCGCTTGGGTTCAGCTGCAACCCATCACCTTTGTACAGATCACAGAAGAGATTCCAATGATCCAAGAACCTGAAGCCCTGACCCCTGCACCAGCTTCTCAGCCATGCATTTATCTTCCAAATCATCCTGTTTCTATCCTGACTGGTGCATGGTACAGACAGCAATCCAGAAATTACTACCCTGGGGGCCCTACTCCTCTTTCTGCCCAGCTCTCTAAATTCTCTTTTCAGGACCTCTTTGCTTTTCCTTCTTATGTCATTGGTACCAAATGGTACCAAGACATTTGTCTGCTCTCCCTCCTCCTCCAAAATGCTCTGGATGTAATCTGAGATATCCCTGACCCTGGCACCTAGGAGGCAACATACCATTCAGGTGTCCTGTTCATGTCCATAGAATCTCCTGTCTGTTCTCCAGACTATTGAGTCCTTATCACTACCACTCCCCTTTCTTTCTCTGTCCCATCTGCACCACGGATCTACGTGCAGTGCCAGTAACCTGCTCTCCTTGACATTCCCCAGGGAGGTCATCCCCAACAATAGTATCCAAAACGGCATACTCATTATTCAGGAGTTATGGGCATGTGGCCAAGTGGTTAAGGCATTGGACTAGCGACCTGAAGGTCGTGAGTTCGAGCCCCAGCCGAGGCAACGTGTTGTGTCCTTGAGGAAGGCACTTAATCACACATTGCTCTGCGAGAACACTGGTGCCAAGCTGTATAGGTCCTAATGCCCTTCCCTTGGACAACATTGGTGTCGTGGAGAGGGAAGACTTACAGCATGGACAACTGCTGGTCTTCCATACAACCTTTCCCAGGCCTGCGCCCTGGAGAGTGAAGACTTTCCGGGTACAGATCTATGGTCTCGCAAGACTAAAGGATGCCTTTATTTATTATTCAGCAGAATGGCCACAGGGTTGCTCTATGCTAACAGCCTCTTCATATTTCCATTTCTCCTGACAGTCACCCAGTTACCTGCCTCCTGCAATTTAGTGGTGACTATTTTCCTGTAACTCTGATCGATATCTCCTCACTCTACCGTACAAGACAGAGCTCATCCAGCTGCTGCTCCAGATTCCTAATGCAGTCTTCAAGAAGCTGCAGCCAGATGCACTTCATGCAGATGTAGTTCCCTGGGAGACTCTGGGTCTCCCAGGACTCCAATATCTGGCATGAAGAACATCCAACAGCCATTTGCAACACTAGGTACTGTCAGGGAACAAAAGGAAAACTTAACAGAAGCTTACCCAGAGTCAACGCCTCTTTCAAGCCGAAGTCTCCTTTGAAGCAAATCCTGACACTCCGACTCTCACCACTGGCCCACTCCCTACAATGACCCTCCCATTTGTCCCTTCTGTACTTTTAAATATCCACAAAGTTCTGCTTTTAAACAAGCGTCACTGACCTACGAGAAACTTTGCCGTTGTTGTCAGCTCCTGCCACTGATTGCGTCTCTGGAACGAGACTGGATGCCCATGAAACTCCTTTTAAACAAGCATTAGCAACCTGTGAGAAACCTTATCACTGTGGTCTGCTCCTGCCACTGATTGGGCGGCTGGACTTTTTATCTTTATCTCTTCCCTGTGCAGTCTATTTATTCTTCTCTGTCTGAAATGCTCTTTGTATGTGACCTATTTTGTCGCATTTTCTGCAAGTTTCATCCTTAAATCTGTATCGGTTATTTAATTTGCTTCAAAATACTGTTCCAGTTGCTCAGCTTACACAAGTCAATAATCCATTGTGTAATCAAACTCATCAATCTTTCTAAAGTAACAAGACATTTCTGCTTTTTTTTAATGATTGTTATCACACTTTATGAATCCGCGAATTCTTCCTTTTCTTATTGTTTTTTTAAAACTTGATCCTGTCTTCCCTTCCGAAGAACATGTGCTTTTTGTAATTCGACTATTCCTCACTGCATTTTATTGTATTTCAAATGTCTTGCTGCACTTTAACAGGTCAGTCGTCGTGTTGGGTTCTTTTTAAAAATATCTTGTTGCTAGTATTATTATATATACAATGAGTTAGGGAAATAGAACCATAGAACCTTAGAACACTACAACACAGAAAAATGGACAGACATTGTTTGGTACTGAGAACTTTCTACCCTGAAGAAGATTCTTAACCCCTAATATCTATTTCATATCCCCCCACAGATGCTGTCAGACCTATTCAGTTTGTCTGCAGATCATTGGTAGCTTTCCGTTATGTATGATATGTACTCAGGGCTATTAGCATTGTCAATGACCCCTCCCACACAACAATCTCTTTGACTCCCTACCATCAGGCAGGAGGTACCGTAGCATTCGGACAATGACCATTAGGATGGGAAACACCATCTTCCCCCAAGCTGTGAGACTACTGAATTCTATGTGTAACGTTCCGTTATTTTGGCTCGTGAATGTCTAGGGGAAATCCCGCCCAGCACCTGCTTCAGCAGTCCCCTCAGGGTCAATCGTCGCCCAAATCAATCACAAACATCAATCCTCAGCCAGCACACCCAGTAAATTTTACCACATACACTTTATAGATATTACTAATTCTAGGGCATTAATATACATTTGATACAGAGAGGAAAGTAATGGGAAAAAAAAAGAGGCGCCAACACTTATCAAAGTCCAAGTTCTTCGCGCGCTACCGTTGGAGCTCAAGTTCGACGTCAGACGACCACCCGAATTCCGTCGACCCACGGCTCGGGACCACCCGAAGTGATCGACCGGAGCCTCTCCGCACGTCCGCCGTCCTCCTCGTCTCTCCTCCCGACTCCCCGCCAAAACTCAGTCCACAGTCATATCATACAGCATGGCATCCGAAAACAAAACGATACATAACCACCCATTGACTAATAGAACTTGGTTATCTCATTTAAAGTAAAACAAACTGTTAGCGCAAACTCTCTGCAGCGTTAAAACACAACAAAGCCGCATTCCACAGATTAACATAACAAAATCGCCATTTTAAATGTAACAAAAGAAAGACCCCGTACATATGGTATCGCTCAGGTCTCATCACAAATGAAGTGCCATTAGTGTTATACTGTTTACTTTTTAAATTGTGTCATAAATGCTTTCGTTTCCCCCAATATAATATACACTGGTTAGTAAGCTAATTATTCATTGTAAATTGTCCTTTGATTAGACTAGGGTTAAATCAGTAGGCTGTTGTGTGCTGTGGCTCAAAATACCGGAAGAGCGTGTTCCACTCTGTATCTCTCAATCAATATATAATGCACTTCAGGGGCGCCACGATAACGCAGTGGTTAGTGCGTTGCTTTACATGCCAGTCATGTTGGTTCAGTTCCTGCCACCATATGCAAGGAGTTTGTCCAACCTTCCCATGACTTTGTGGGTTTCCTCCAGGTGCTCCAATTTCCTCTCACAGTCCAAAAACCTAGGTTAATTTGTCATTGCAAATTCTCCTGTGATTAGGCTAGGGTTAAATTGGTGTGGGTTGATGGGCTGGAAGGGCCTGTTCTGTGCTCTATTTATTAATGAAATAATAGAAACATTTTGGTTCACAGTAGTGATCTCTGGGAGAAGAATTTTTTCCAGATCAAAATGAAGATTAAAATGCCACAGAAAGCTATTAAATTCCCCATGATGCATATTGGCACAACCAAGCTGAACCACAGAATTCTTTGTATGTTATGGATGAACTATCAAACTTCAGGATATTAAAAAAGATACCTTTGGCAGTAAGAATGCAATGAATTGTTTCTATTTAGCTGGCTATTTGCAGCAATGATTATTCTGCACAACACCATGAAATTAATGCTTTTCCCCTCATCCCCTCTTCTTCAATTCCCTGCTCTTACCTCTTCTCCTCACTGTCTATCATCTCCCCCTGGTGCCCCTCCGCCTTTTCCTTCTCCCATGGTCCACTCTCCTCTCCTATCAAGTTCTTTCTTCTCCAGCCCTTGACCTTTTCCACCTATCACCGCCTCACTCCTGACTTTATCCTCCCTCCACCACCCTTCTGACTTCACCTATTGCCTTTTAGCTAGTTCTTCTTCCCCTCCCCCACCTTCTTATTCCGGCTTCTCTCCCCTCCCTTGGCAGGAAGGTCTGGCCCTGAAACACTGACTGTTTCTTCACTTCCATAGATGCTGCCAGACCAGTTGAGTTTCTTCCGCATTTTATGTGTGTTGCAGGAGCTATTGCAGATGGGTTACAATTTTCAGTGAATGCAATCCCAGAACTGTTTGAAATTTGGATGATTGGCCTTTCAGCAATAAACAGGGAAGAGTGTCACAATGGAGAACCCAGTACTGGGAGAACTTGGGTGTAGGCAAAGCTAATACTTCTTCATAGAGCAATGAAAGAGCCAGTCAATACAGATATCTCCCTCAAGTTATAGATTGGTGCACTAATATATACGTTGGATGGCGGGGTGGAGATACATCTCAATCAAAGGAGGTGTAAGACGCTCTTTCCCTCTGCTAGCCTTCAGGTCACCCTTGGGCAAGGTGTAGTCCTGCTTAGCCCCCGATCAGAGTCACATGGAGCCATGGGAGCAGGTGGTGAATGGTCGTGTGAGCAGCTGGTGCATATCACAAGTCCTGGTTATGTGACCATTGATGCCAGGCAGACAATCTCTGAAGAGTATTGAGAATTGGCTGAGTTTATTCATCTTACAAAGACACTGCCCAGAATAAGGCAATGGCATACCACATCTGCACAGACAAGGCACATAATGATGATGATGATGATGAATATGTTTATATTAAGCATAACAAAATAATTCACTGCTATGCTGCCAGAATAAAAATAATGCTCTTTTAGCCTGTGTGAGTGTTTTATAAAAATACAGAAGACTTCAGAAGCTAGAATCTGGAACACACAGAGCCATGAAGGATTCAACAGGTCAGGCAGTATCTGTGGAGGAATATGAACTGTTGATATGCTGATTTGATCTGGGTTCAAATTCACCATGAATGTGCACTTCTAGCCCCCTTTAAGGAGGCCTTGGTGGGGGGGGGGGTCTCCATTTCTTTCTGGAATAAAGTTTCCCCCCACCGACATCCTCCTCTGCCTGGCTGTGCTTACACCTCGGTCGAAATGAAGGATCTTGACCCAAAACTTTGACTGCCTGCTTCCCTCCATAAATGTTATCTGACTTGCAGAGGCCTGCCAACATTTTGTGAAAACTCAAAAGGTTCCGCAGATGCTGGAAATCCAGAGTATCACACACAAAATGCTGGAGAAACTCGGCAGGTCAGGCAACGTATATGGAAATTAATAAACAGACCATAAAATCATTACAAACAGGAGCAGAATTAGGCCATTCAGTCAATCGAGTCTTCTTCACCCTTCCACCATGGCTGGTTTATTATTCCTCTCAATCCCATTTCCCTGCCTTCTCCCTGTAACATTTGATGCACTGACTGATCAAGAGTCTATCTGTGTTATGATGTGCATACGTAATAAAGAACTTCATGTCCCTGTGTGCACTCCGGGTGGTTCACCCAGAACTGGAAGTGACATGGGTGAGCTGGTCACAGGCGCCCATGCCAAGTTGAAGTTATTTTCTGTAAATAAATATGTGTTAGTTTTATTCACACTACGTTTATATTTTATCAAGAGCAAACATTAAAAGTTGGCATGAGAATTAAACATAGAGAGCAAGTGAATAATAAACTCTTCTCGGGCTTATAGCCAGGTAAGGGTATTGATTATAACCGACGTATCAATGACAAATTCTGGTACCTTCATCAGTGATAATGCTTGGTCATGTCTAGTCAGGTGGTATTTATACTCCTGTCATCTATCACTCCTGATTGATTAGTCCCCATCCAATCAGATTTCTGCTCTCCCACCTTGTTTACAATCGAATTTCAGTTCTTACCAAGAGCAAGAAATTAATCTTTGTTAAAATTCCTTTCCTCTAGTCTTATTTCAATTACGTCCTTCACCAGGCAGTCTCAAAAGCCATTGGTGCGGCACAGTAGTGTTGTGCCATCTGAGTCGATTCTATGACTGTTGCAAATGCAATGTTCTGCTAAAGCTGACTTATCTGGGTAACTCAAGTGGATACATGTCCTGTGCTCTTTGACGTGGGTTTCCACCAGGCATCCTACTTAACCAACATACTTCACAGACAATCCTGTAAACACGAGCCTTCTATAAAACCATAAGACATAGGAGCAGAATTAAGCCATTAACATAAGAACATAAGGAATAGGAACAGGAGTAGGCCATCTGGCCTGTCGAACCTGCTCCACCATTCAAGAAGATCATGGCTGATCTGGTAATGGACTCATCTCCACCTACCTTCTTATTCCCCATGACCCTTAATTCCACTACCTTGCAAAAATCTATCCAGCCTTGTCTTAAATATATCTACTGAGGCAGCCTCCACTATTTCATTGGGAAGAGAATTCCACAGATTCACCAGCCTCCAGGAAAAGCAGTTCCACATTAACTCTGTCCTAAATCTATTCTCCTGAATTTTGAGGCTATATCCCCTAGTTCTAGACTCTCCTATCAGTGCAAACAATTTTCCTGCCTCTATCTTATCTATCTCATTCATATTTTTATATGTTTCTGTAAGATCTCCTCTCATTCTTCTGATTCAGCCCATCGAGTCTGCTCCGCCATTCCATCATGGCAGATCTCAGATCCCGCTCAATAGACAATAGACAATAGACAATAGGTGCAGGAGTAGGCCATTCGGCCCTTCGAGCCAGCACCACCATTCACTGTGATCATGGCAGATCATCCACAATCAGTATCCAGTTCCTGCCTTATCCCCATAGCCTTTGATTCTGCTATCTTTAAGAGCTCTATCCATCTCTTTCTTGAAAGCATCCAGAGACTTGGCCTCCACTGCCTTCCGGGGCAGAGCATTCCATATATCCATCACTCTCTGGGTGAAAAAGTTTTTCCTCAACTCCATTCTAAATGGCCTACCCCTTATTCTTAAACTGTGGCCTCTGGTTCTGGACTCACCCATCAGCGGGAACATGCTTCCTGCCTCCAGCAAGTCCAATCCCTTAATAATCTTATATGTTTCAGTAAGATCCCCTCTCAGCCTTCTAAATTCCAGAGTATACAAGCCCAGTCGCTCTAACCTTTCGACATATGACAGTCCTGCCATCCCAGCAATTAACCTTGTGAACCTACGCTGCACTCCCTTAATAGCAAGAATGTCCTTCCTCAAATTTGGAGACCAAAACTCCAGGTGTGGTCTCACCAGGGTCTTGTACAGCTGCAGAAGGACCTCTTTGCTCTTATACTCAATTCCCCTTGTTATGAAGGCCAGCATGCCATTAGCTTTCTTCACTGCCTGCTGTACTTGCATGCTTGCTTTCAGTGACTGATGTACAAGAAAACCTAGATCTCGTTGTGCTTCCCCTTTTCCTAACTTGACTCCATTTAGATAATAATTTGCCTTCCCGTTCTTCCCACCAAAGTGGATAACCTCACATTTATCCACATTAAACTGCATCTGCCATGCATCTGCCCAGTCACCCAGCCTGTTCAAGTCACCCTGCATTCTCATAACATCCTCCTCACATTTCACACTGCCACCCAGCTTTGTGTCATCGGCAAATTTGCTAATGTTACTTTTAATTCCCTCATCAAAATCATTAATATATATTGTAAACAGCTGCGGTCCCAGCACTGAACCCTGCGGTACCCCACTGGTCATCGCCTGCCATTCCGAAAGGGACCCGTTAATCGCTACTCTTTGTTTTCTGACAGCCAGCCAATCTTTAATCCATGTCAGTACTCTGACCCCAATACCATGTGCCCACTAATCTCCTGTGTGGGACTTTATCAAAGGCTCAACCCCATGCACCTGCTTTCTCGCCATATCCTTTGATGCTCTGACTGATCAGAAAATGATCAACTTCCACCTTAAATCTAAGTACAGAATTGGCCCCTACCACAGTCTGTGGCAGAGCATTCCACAGATTCACCACTCACTGGCTAAAGAAATTCTTTGTTACCTCTGTTTTAAAGGGTCTCCCCTCAATTTTAAGGCTGTGTCTTCTAGTTCTGGATACCACCACCAGAAGAAATATATTCTCCACAACCACCCTATCTAGTCCTTTCAACATTTGGTAGTTTTCAATGAGATCTAAATTCCAGTGAGTACAGGCCCAAAGCTGCCAAACACACCTCACATGTTAATCCCTTCATTCCTGGAATCATCCTCGTGAATCTCCTCTGGACTCTCTCCAATGACAACACATCCTTTCTGAGATATGGGGCCCAAAACTGTTGACAATATATCAATTTTTTCCCTTTTTTTCTCTCTCTCTTTTTTCTCCCTCTGTCCCTCTCACTATAACTTCTTGCCTGCTTTCCATTTTCCTCTGGGCTCCCCTCCCCCTTTCTTTCTCCCTAGGCCTCCCGTCCCATGATCCTCTCCTTTCCCCAGGCTTGTATCCCCTTTGTCAATCAACTTTCCAGCTCTTAGCTCCATCCCTCCCCCTCTTGCCTTCTCTTATCATTTAGGATCTTCCCCCTCCCCCTCCCACTTTCAAATCTCTTACTAGCTCTTCCTTCAGTTAGTCCTGACGAAGGGTCTCGGCCCAAAACGTCGACTGTACCTCTTCCAATGGATTCTGCCTGGCCTGCTGTGTTCCACCAGCATTTTGGGTGTGTTGCTTGAATTTCCAGCATCTGCAGATTTCCTCGAGTTTGGGACAATATACCAAATGTGGCCTGACTCGTGTCTTATAAAGGCTCAGCAATATCTCCTTGCTTTTATATTCTATTCCCTTTGAAATTAATGCCAACATGAGTCCCAGGTCATTTTTGACTCGCATAAGCTGTGACATGAAAGTAGAAGAAAAGAGTTTTAACAAAGATGAAGGTCTCGCTCTTAATAAGAACTGCAATTCCATTGTACATAAGGTGTAACAGCAAAAGCATAAGTGTGAGGTGGTTCATTTCAGTAGGTCAAATATGATGACAGAATATAGTATCAACGGTAAGGCTCTTGGCAATGTGGAGGATCAGAGGGATCTTAGGGTCCAAGCCCATAGGATACTCAAACTGGTG
Source organism: Mobula birostris (assembly GCF_030028105.1). Classification (NCBI taxonomy): domain Eukaryota; kingdom Metazoa; phylum Chordata; class Chondrichthyes; order Myliobatiformes; family Myliobatidae; genus Mobula; species Mobula birostris. The sequence continues at coordinate 248,076,806 of NC_092370.1, read as the reverse complement.
TGCAGGTTGACTCTGTGGTTAAGAATGCATATGGTGCATTGGCCTTCATCAACCATGAGATTGAGTATAAGAGCCAAGAGGTAATGTTACATCTACATAGGACCCTGGGCAGACCCCACTTGGAGTACTGTGCTCGTTCTGGTCACCTCACTACAGGAAGGATGTGGATACTATAGAAAGGGCGCCGAGGAGATTTACAAGGATGTTGCCTAGATTGGGGAGCACGCCTTATGAGAATAGGTTGAGTGAACTCAGCCTTTTCTCCTTGGAGCAACAGAGGATGAGAGATGACTTGATAGAGGTGTATAAGTTGATGAGAGGCATTGGTCATGTGAGTAGTCAGAGGCTTTTTCCCAGGGCTGAAATGACTAGCATGAGTGGGTACAGTTTTAAGGTGCTTGGAAGTAGGTACAGAGGAGATGTCAGGGGTAAGTTTTTTTATGCAGAGAGTGGTGAGTGTGTGGAATGGGCTGCCGGCAACGATGGTGGAGGCGGATATGATAGGGTCTTTTAAGAGACTCCTGGACAGGTATATGGAGCTCAGAAAAATAGAGGGCTATGGGTAACCTTCGGTAATTTCTCAGGTAAGGACATGTTCGGCACAGCTTTGTTGGCCAAGGGCCCTGTATTGTGCTGTAGGTTTTCTATGTTTCTATGTTTCTAAACTGATTGGATGAGTACTAACCAATCAGGAAGGATGGATGCCAGTGGTATATCATCAGATTAAACATGCCCAGGCGTCATCCCTGACGAAGATGGCAGAGTTTATCATTGAAACCTATACCTGGCTGAAAGCCCGAGAAGACTTTATTCATCATATACGCTGGGGAAGCACAAGGTTCTTTCTCACAGAGAATAAATTAAGGAATTAATAAAGAGGTGCTAGATGTCAACAGAGAGAAGCTTCTGGCCATAGAGCACATTGTGTCCTGAAGCTGCTTTTGTTCACCAAAATCACCAAGAGAGAGTCAGGTAAGAGACCGAAAATTCTAGCATGGGTAAGCTTAAGCCTGATTTATGCTTCTGGGTCAACTCGACGTCGTAAGTGCTGCATCACCACAAACCCTATGCAGAGCCGACGTGGATCCCTTTGCCAGAGCCTAACGCGCACCTCTCCCAAAATGTAACAGCATGTCGTGGCAACGCAGAACGCAGCAACAGTAATTGGTCCGCCTGGGAGCATCGTATTTCCTCCTACGCTGCAATAGCTTCCCATTGGGCGACTGAAGGGCAGGGAAGGAACTCTGGCTGTAATGCTTTCCATAAAGCTTTACAGACCTCCGAAATTACGGAGGACACTTTTCGCTTTTACGAGAAACAACGCTCGCTTTAAACTTGTTTACCCCGAGAAAGACTACCATGACCATGAAGCCTTGCATGGGCAGGTGTATGCGCATGCACGACGTGCCCGAATTGCAGAGCAATGCAGACACACCAACGCACAAGTATAAGTGCTCACAACGCATGTCGGTCACCTGTGTAGGTTACGGCGTCGAGTTCACGCAGAAGTATAAATCAGCCTTATGACTTCGCACACCCATGCAGTTTATCGCTAATCTAAATGATAATTGGAAACACTTCAAACAGCAATTCAATATATATTTTGCTGCAAGTAGAGCTAGAAAGCCATCCATCTTTTCTCAAGTAATTGGCATAGATACTTCGGACAACTACAACAACTTTCAATTGATGAGGCAGTCTTTACATTGGACACTCTAATAATGAGTATTTTGTCCCAAATACAAATATCATGCTTCAAAGATATGTTTTTTTCCTGAGACCAGAACTTAGCTGAGCTTCACAAACTGAGTAATTCCTGTAAGTTTGGAGATTTGAAAGATTCACAACTCAGAGGCAAAATACTTCGCAGAACATCAAGTAATTGTCACAAAGAAGATGGTCCACGATAAGCATTTAACACTGAAAAAGACTGTGAATATGTGCAGGGCAGCAGAGACCACATGATCTCAAGCTAAGGAGCTGCACAGGGCTGTAACAATGATGCATACTGTGAAAACAGAGCGGCAGAGCACTTGGTATTTTGGAAACCAACAGCAAATGGGTCAGCTCAAACAGCAAATTTGGAGGTAGGCGCATCCCAAAAATGTGTTTTACCCACACCACAAAGACTTCCTGCGCCTCCTTAGTGACCTGCATACTGAAAGTCCTGCAATAATTGTGGGGGAGAAAGTAATTTTGCAAAGTGCTACAAAGCTGGGGCTACCAAGAGAAAGGTGCATGGGTTGCTATGGAAGTGGAGGAAGTCTTTTTCGATCCTCTGCGGACTGCTGGTGCAGGTAAAGCAGAATGGATTGTTCCAGAGACTGACAATCAGACAGTAATACCACTCAAGCTTGACACGAGCCCAAGTGAGTTTGTTATCCGTAGAGGATTACAAGACTCTCAAAGTAAAGAGGAAGATTTACCCAGTGAAATTAAAAGTGACAGAAGAGAACATTCCAGTAAAAGGGGGCTGTAACATGAACTTCCAGCACAAGAGTCAGCACCTAAAGGCACAGTTACTGATTATTTAAAAGTGAATACAGCCAGTACTGGGTCTGGGTGAATGTGAAAAGCACAACCTAGTGGAAAGTGATTTGGTAGCGGCATCACAGCCTAAAGATAACCAATCATCACATATGGAAGAGTACACAGATGTCTTTGAGGGGTTCAGATGGTTGCCTAATGTTAACTGGAGAAACTTATAACAGCATCTATGAGAGCTCCGGAGAGGTAATGCAAGGGAAGCACGAGAACTCCACTTTCCATAGACATCCATATTAGCTACACCTGCACGACAGGCAGGATGCCTGTGCTAAACACAGTAATCATGGTGAAGAAGTCGCCAGTCTTGCTTCCACATCATGCAGCTTTGATTCAAAATATCTCTCTCATCGGCCTCCAGTTAGAGACTGGAAATCAAGAATATCCCCACAATGCTCTCCGAGGTTGAAGAGCAAAAAATAAAAAGGAAGATGGGAAGACCACTCTGTACCCAAGATCAGAACAACATTGCCAGTTCAACACATACAAATGTCTGATTGAAACCAACAGAAGGAGATCTGTGAATTCAGGCAGAATCAGTTGGAACTTGTGCCAGGACTCGCTGATGACATGGATGTAGCCAGGCTTCCATTATGAGGCATGTAGAGCAAATTACAATCACACAGCAAGAACAAGAATAGAGATGAACAGATAGGATCTTGGCAAAAAGGTGTGAAAGAAATGAAGATGTTGATCAGATTTCTCTAATATAAACACTGCAAATGAAAGCAATAAATCCGTGAGACAAAAAGCAGACCAAGAAGGATCATCAAACCACCTCGGAGACTGATTTCAAGTAGAGGATTGAATCATGGACTGTATTTGCTAATTACTCTTGAAGATAATGCACATATTTTTGTTGGAAAGCATTATTGTTTCTTGCAGGCTTATGAGGACATACTATTGCATTTGTTTTTTTTTAAAGGGGAAAATGTGTTATTATGTGTGTACATAATAAAGAACTTTAGTTCTCAGTGAGCAATGCAGGTGGTTCACCTGGAAATGAAAGTGACATGGGTGAGCTGGAGTAAAGTGGAAGCCATTTTCAGTAAATAAATGTGTACTAACATTTTTACTCACACTGTTTGTCTTTATTAAGAACAAACATGACACTATCAATGCCTGTTTTAAGTATACACAATGATTTGGATTCCACAGCTGTCTGTGGCAACGAATTCCACCGATTCACCACCCACTGACTAAAGAAATTGCTCTTCATCTCTGTTCTAAATGGATGGCCCCCTATTCTGAGGCTGTGTACTCTGGTCTGAGATTCACATGCTATAGGAAACATCCTCCACATATCGACTCTATTCAGAGTTTCAATATTCAATAGGTTTTAGTGAGAACCGCGCCCCCCTCGCCAATCCTTCTAAATTCCAGTGAGTGCAGGCACAAAGCCATCAAATGCTCATTATATGTTAACCCTTTCATTCCTGAAATTATTCTTGTGAGTCTCCTCTGGATAAGGGGTCCAAAACTGCTCCACACTCCAAGTGTGGACTGAACAATGCCTTATCAAGTCTCTGCATTACATCTTTGTTTTTATTTAGATTAGATTAGATTAGATTCAACTTTATTGTCATTGTGCCGAGTACAGATACGAAGCCAATGAAATGCAGTTAGCATCTGACCAGAAATGCAAAGATTAGTGTTATTTACAAAATAATTGCGAATAAAAAGTAAGTGCTACAGCACACAAATATAAAAGTACTGAGACAGTACAATATGGATGCAATACTGCTTAGCACTGTGATGTGAGGTTCAGCAGGGTCGCAGCCTCAGGAAAGAAGCTCTTCCTGTGCCTGCTGGTGCGGAAGCGGAGGCTCCTGTAGCGCCTATGGGATGGTAGGAGAGTAAAAGGTCCATGGTTAGGATGAGAAGCATCCTTGATAATGCTTTTCACCCTGCCCAGGCAGCGTTTATGGTAGATGTTCTCAATGGTGGGTAATTAGGTGCTGATAATCCACTGGGCAGTTTTCGCCACATGCTGGAGTGCTTTGCAGTCCGATATGGAACAATTGCCATACCACACTGAGATGCAGTTGGTGAGTATGCCCTCAATGGTACAGCGGTAAAAGTCCGACAGTATCCTGGGACAGAGGTGAGCTTTCTTCATGCTCGGCAGGTAATAAAGGCACTGTTGGCCGTCTCATCATCCCCTCTGATCAGGCCAACCACCGTGGTGTCATCTGAGAACTTGATTATGGCGTTTGAACCATGCACAGGAATGCAGTCATAGGTGAAAAGGGAGTACAGAAGAGGGCTCGGCACACAGCCTTGAGGCACGCTGGTGTTCAGGGTGAGAGTGGAGGAGGAGAGGTTGTATAACTTAACTGGTCGGGGTCTGTTAGTCAGAAAGTTCGAGGTCCAGTTGCTGAGGAATGAGCTGATACCAAGCTGGTGAAGTTTGGCGATCAGCTTGGAGGGGATCACAATATTGAATGCCAAACTAAAGTCGATGAACAACATTCTGACGTAAGAGTTGGGGCTGCCCAGGTGGGTCAGGGCAGAGTGAAGTGTCGTGGAGATGGCGTCCTCTGTGACCTGTTGGTACGATAGGCAAATTGATGGGAGTCCAGGGTAGTGGGCAGACAGGATTTCAGATGTGATAGAACCAGTCTCTCAAAGCACTTTGCAATGATGGGGGTGAGTGCAACTGGACGGAAGTCATTCAGGCCCGTGGCAGTGGAATACTTTGGCACTGGCATGATGGTGGTGATCTTGAAGCTTGTGGGGACAAATGCCTGGGCCAGGGACAGATTAAAAATGTCCGTGAAGACCCCGACTAACTGCCCTGCACAGACTCTGAGCACACGGCCAGGTATTCCATCGGACCAGCTGCCTTCTGTACATTCATCCTGCTCAGGGTGGCACAAACATCGGAAGTGGAAAGTGAGAGAGGCAGTTCCCCAGGTGGGAGATCCGCTTTGAGGGTGACCTCCTTGTTCTCTGGGTCAAAGCGAGCATAGAAGTAATTGAGCTCATCAGGGAGGGAAGCAGAGCTGGAAGGGGGCACAGTACTAGGTGGTTTGAAGTTTGTAATGACCTGTATGCCATGCCACATGCGCTAGGTGTCCGAGGATTTGAAATGCTCCACGATTCTCTGTTTGTATATGTGCTTAGCCAGAGAGATTCCCTTCCTCAGGTTGGCCCTGGCTGAGCTGTAAGCCTCCCGGTCTCCAGATCTGAAGGCTGAATCTCTGGCTTGGAGCAGGAGGCAAACTTCTCTGTTCATCCATGGTTTCTGATTGGGGAAAACTTTTATTTGTTTTGTGATGTCACTCTATCTACACATTTGTTGATGTGCTCAAGGATAGAGATGGTATATAAGTCAATGTTAATCTGAGAGTCTGTGGTGGCACAGGCAGCAAACGAGCTCCAGTCTGTGTGCTGGAATTGGTGCTGAAGAGCAGAGTCAGCACCCTCCAGCCATCCTTTCAAAACGAATGTTAACATTGCATTTGCCTTCCTTACCATTGACTCAACCTGCTAGTTAACCTTTGGAGAATCCTGCGCAAGAACTCCCAAGTCACTTTGCACCTTAAGTTTTGAATTTTCTCCATTTATAAAATAGTCTATACCTTTTTTCCTTCTACCAGTGTGCACGACCCTACACTATATTCCATCTGCCACTTCTTTGCCCTTTCCTCAATCAAAGTCCTTCTTCAAGACTACATGGCCTTCCATCTATTTTCATATTATCCACAAATATGGCCACAAAACCTTCAATTATGTCATCCAAGTCACTGCCATATAACGTGAAAAGAAGCGGCCCCAATACTGACCTTTGCAGAACACCACTAGTCACCAGCAGCCAACCTGAATAGGTCCCTTTTATTCTAACTCTTTGCCTTCTGTCCATCAAACAACTTTCCATCCATGTTAAGATCTTTCCTGTAATACCATGGACCCCTATCTTATTGAGCAGCCTCATGTGCAGCACGTCAAAGGTCTTTTGAAAATCCAAGTAAGCAATATCCACTGACGCTTCTTTGCCTACATTGTCCGTCATTTCACAAATATTCCAATAGATTTGTCAGGCAAGATTTCCTCTCAAGGAAACCCTGCTGACTTTGGCTTATTTTATCATCTGCTTCCAAGTACACCAAAACTTCATCCTTAATAATGATCTCCCACATTTTCCCAACCACTGAAATCAGGCTAATTGGCCTATAACTTCCTTTCTTCTGCCTTACTCCCTTCTTAAAGAGTGGAGTGACATTTGCAATTTTCCAGTCATTTGGAACCATTCTGGAATCTAGTAATTCTTGAAAGGTCATTACTAATGCCTCCACAATCTCTTCAGGTACCTCTGTCAAAACCCATCTGGTCCAGGTGATTAATCTACCTTCAGATCTTTCTGCTTTCCAAGCATCTTCTCCTTCTTCCTCTTCTTCTCCATCTTGTTTTACCGTGGTTGGCACCCAGCTTAATGGTGCGTTACCGTCACCTTCTGCTCTGGAGTGTGCAATAGATTTACATTCTAAATCCAATCTCCTCCTTAATAATAGCAATTATACTTGGTCCTCTGATACTCTCAAATTTCTGGCATGCTGCTTGTGTCTTCCCAGTGAAGACTGATGAAGTTTGTTCTCCATTTCTTTGTCCCTCATTACCACATCTCTAACATCATCTATGTGGTGGTCTGATACCCCACTCCTGCTTCTCTTTTACTCTTTACATGTCTGAAAAACTTCTGATATCCTTTTTGATGTTATTGGCTAGCAGCTTCATGTTTCATCTTTCCCCTCCTTATATCTTTTTAGTTGCCTTCTGTTGGTTTTTAATAGCTTCCCAATCCTCTGTCTCCCCACTAATTTTCCCGCTATATTATATGCTCTTGCTTTTCCTTTAACTCTTTTTGGCTTGTGCCTCGGCCCTTGTGCTGTTTCTTTTGTGCCTAGAAGCTGTTTGCCTTGTTGGTTATGTCTGTGTTTCTTGTATTTGTGATTTTAGCTATTTGCTCTGATCTGTACAGCACTTTGGTCAATGTGGGTTGTTTTTAAATGTGCTATATAAATAAATTGGACTAGACTTGACTTGAAGTCTGTCTTTGACTTTTCTCTTCAGCCATGGTCACCTCATCATCCCTTTAGAACACTTCATCATTGGGATGTAACTATCTTGCACCTTCCAAACTGTCCCAAGAAATTTCCGCATTACTGTTCTGTCATCAGCCCTGCCAGTGTTCTTTTCCAATCAACTTTGGCCAGCTCCTCTCTCATGCCTCTGTAATTCCCTTTACTTCACTCTAATACTGGTACATCTGATCTTCTCAAACTGCAGGCTAAATTTTATCATTTTGTGATCACTGCCTCCTAGGAGTACCTAAACAGCTGACATTTCAGGTCAAGATCGTTCATCAGGAAAGAAAAGGGGAAGGTTGCCAGAATAAGGGGGAAGGGGAATAAGGACAAGCTAAAAAGTGTCAGGTGAAGTCAGATGGATGGTTGAGGGGTTGATGAAGTAAGGAGCTGGGGGGTGATAGTGGAAAAGGTAATGGGCTGGAGAAGAAGGAATCTGATAGGAGAGGAAAATAGACCATTGGAGAAAGGGAAGTGATAGGCAGGTGAGAAGAAGAGGTAAGACTGGGGAATTGAAGAAGAGGGAAGGAGGAGGGGAGAAAAACATTACTGGAAGTTGGAGAAATCAATGTTCAAGAGCACTTGTCCAGGATTTCATGAGAGATTTGCCCTCTTGTTACTGGAAGTTTCTGCCACATAGTTGTTCGAAGGCATCAGGTCTGCTTTCTGTGCTTTACCCGCACCCTGCTCTTGGTCCTCTATTTCTATATACAGTATTATCCCCGATTTCTACTTTACCATATTAGGCCTGTTACTGCGTCTGCTTCAAAACCACAGTCTGAATAGAAATATTATGTCGTGGAAGAGATTAAGAATATATCCATGAACCATCTGGGGAGCAGACCCAGCAAGTCTCTTACCCCATAAAATTAAACTAATGCTTACTTGCCATTTTTTGGAATTAAAGAGCGTGATCTTTCATTTTATAACGTAATTTATAATAGTTGGATATAACACATTGCTATCAAGGCATTCTTCAGGACAGATGCAAAAAGAGACTAAATAAATTCTATGACTACCCCACCCCCCCACCACTCACATTTAAATATACGTACAGCAGTGATAGAGTAAACATTGTTTATTGCCAGTGATAACCAACGGGGGTTCAATTCCTGCTACTGTCTGTTGGAAGTTTGTAAATTCTCTCCATGACTGCACCACTTCCTCTGTGTGCTCTAATTTCTTCCCAAATTCCAAAGACATATGGACGAGGGTTAGAAAATTGTGGGCATGTTATGCTGGTGCTGGGAGCGTGGAAACACTTGTGGGCTTCCCCGACCAGTCCTTGCTGATTTGATTTGATGCAAATCACACACATCACGGTATGTATCGATGTTTCTATGTAACAGATAAAACTAATCTTTTTTTTTAATATTTTAATTAAAGGAAAATTGTAATACAAAAGAGTAAGTATAATCTCTCTTTAGGACCAGTGTAATTGACAGACTCTAAAGAAAGATATGTTCTTTCTTATTGTGTAAATGTGTGTGTCTGTTTGTTTGGATAGCCCTTGCACATTTGACCTTGTCCGTGATGTGGCCTTCCAGTTTACACTTTCCATACCATCGAGTATGCAGGGGCCACTGCATAGGTTCGGGAAAAGTTATAGGAAGTTGTGAACTCAGCCAGCTCCATCATGGACAATCGCCTCCCCAGCATCCAGGACATCTTCAATAGGTGATGTCTCTAAAAAGCAGCATCCATCATTATGAATCCCATCACCCAGGACACGTCCTCTTCTGTTAGCATCTCCCTCCCTTCATCGGGGAGGAGGTACAGGAGACTGAAGACACACACTCAACATCTTCGATTTCTGAATGGACTAAAATCTCATGTACATTTTTTTGCTCTCTTTATCCACTACTTATTTAGTTCAATTATATATAAATTTCATAGAACATAGAACATACATAGAATAGGAGAGCACAGTACAGGCCCTTCGGCCCACAATGTTGTGCCGACAATTAACCCCTGCCTCCTATATAACCCCCCACCTTAAATTCCTCCATATACCTGTCTAGTAGTCTCTTAAACTTCACTAGTGTATCTGCCTCCACCACTGACTCAGGCAGTGCATTCCACGCACCAACCACTCTCTGAGTAAAAAACCTTCCTCTAATATCCCCCTTGAACTTACCATCCCTTACCTTAAAGCCATGTCCTCTTGTATTGAGCAGTGGTGCCCTGGGGAAGAGACGCTGGCTATCCACTCTATCTATTCCTCTTAATATCTTGTACACCTCTATCATGTCTCCTCTCATCCTCCTTCTCTCCAAAGAGTAAAGCCCTAGCTCCTTTAATCTCTGATCATAATGCATACTCTCTAAACCAGGCAGCATCCTATTAAATCTCCTCTGTACCCTTTCCAATGCTTCCACATCCTTCCTATAGTGAGGCAACCAGAACTGGACACAGTACTCCAAGTGTGGCCTAAACAGAGTTTTATAGAGCTTCATCATTACCTCACGACTCTTAAACTCTATCCCTCGACTTATGAAAGCTAACACCCCATAAGCTTTCTTAACTACCCTATCTATCTGTGAGGGAACTTTCAGGGATCTGTGGGCATGTACCCCCAAATCCCTCTGCTCCTCCACTCTACCAAGTTTCCTGCCATTTACTTTGCACTCTGCCTTGAAGTTTGTCCTTCCAAAGTGTACCACCTCACACTTCTCCGGGTTGAACTCCATCTGCCACTTCTCAGCCCACTCCTGCATCCTATCAATGTCTCTCTGCAATCTTTGACAATCCTCTACACTATCTACAACACCACCAACCCTTGTGTCGTCTGCAAACTTGCCAACCCACCCTTCTACCCCAACTTCCAGGTCGTTAATAAAAAGCACGAAAAGTAGAGGTCCCAGAACAGATCCTTGTGGGACACCACTAGTCACAATCCTCCAATCTGAATCTACGAATCTACCCCCTCCACCAAGACCCTCTGCCTTCTGCAGGCAAGCCAATTCTGATCCAGTTGGCCAAACCTCCCTGGATCCCATGCCTTCTGAATTTCTGAATAAGCCTACCATGTGGAACCTTGTCAAATGCCTTACTAAAATCCATATAGATCACATCCACCACACTACCCTCATCTATATGCCTGGTCACCTCCTCAAAGAACTCTATCAGACTTGTTAGACATGATCTGCCCTTCACAAAGCCATGCTGACTGTCCCTGATTAGACCACGATTCTCTAAATGACCAGAGATCCTATCTCTAAGAAACTTTTCCAACAGCTTTCCCACCACAGATGTAAGGCCCGATCTATAATTACCCGGACTATCCCTACTACCTTTCTTGAACAAGGGGACAACATTCACCTCCCTCCAATCCTCCGGTACCATTCCCATGGACAACGAGGACATAAGATCCTAGCCAGAGGCTCAGCAATCTCTTCCCTCACTTCATGGCGCAGCCTGAGGAATATTCCGTTAGGCCCCGGGCACTTATCCATCTTGATATATGTTAACAACTCCAACACCTCCTCTCCCTTAATATCAACATGCTCCAGAACATCAACCTTACTCATATTGTCCTCACCGTCATCAAGTTCCCTCTCATTGGTGAATACCGAAGAGAAGTATTCATTGAAGACCTCACTCACTTTCACAGCCTCCAGGCACATCTTCCCACCTTTATCTCTAATCAGTCCTACTTTCACACTTGTCATCCTACTGTTCTTTACATAATTGAAGAATGCCTTGGGGTTTTCCTTTACCCTACTCGCCAAGGCCTTCTCATGCCCTCTTCTTGCTCTCCTCACCCCTTCTTAAGCTCCTTTCTTGCTACCCTATATTCCTCAATAGACCATCTGATACTTGCTTCCAAAACCTCATGTATTGTCTTATTTATTATCTAAACCTCTTTTATTATTGTAATTCATAGTCTTATGCATTACAAAGTATTGCTGCCGCAAAGCAACATACTTTGTGGAATGTGGCTGTGATACTAAACCTACTTCTGCTTCTGATTATATTGTGCACGAACATAGTACATTGCCAGCTACCCTTTCTTAACCAAGGAAGAAAACTTCGTGAGGAACATTTTGGTATCCTTGCTGCTTCCATCACACAATCTCCTGCGAATAGGACTCCTGCCACTATTGTGTAATGCATGGTTCATACAAGGATAACTGATGAACTCAAAAGGCCAGATGAGTTTCCTCTCCTTTGGAAGGTCACAATTAGGATCGGGCTTATCAGTTATTCTGGTGGATAATTCATGTGGATAACTCTTGAGCTTAGATCAGTCAGAACCTAAAACAATCAAATCGGACAGCTGGGGGTCACGTTAGCGTAGCAATAAGTATGATGCTATTCCAGCTTGGGGCATCTAAGTTTGGAGTTCAATTCCAAGGCTGTCTGTAAGGAGTTTGAATGTTCAGCTCCCTGAACATATGGGTTTCCTCCAGGCACTCCAGTTTCCTCCTAAAGTCCAGAGACGTTAGTCGGTTAATTGGTCACTGTAAATATTCCTGTGATTAAGCTAGGCTTAAATAGATGGGTTACTGGGCAGGGCAGCTTGAAGGGCCAGAAGGATTTGTTCGCACTGCATCTCTAAAGGTTTCACTCCTAATGTACTGGTTTCTCTGTAGCAGCAGTGGTTGGGTTATGACTAGAGATACGGAGGCTTTGGAATGTGCGCCATCCAATGAGAGATGTGTTGTTTCTTTCTTTTGTGCCCGAGAGAAGGTATTCACGGGCTTTTTTTCGGCAGAAGATGGAGAGAGGTATTGCCAGAACGTCTCTGGCAACAAGACGAGACCTGGGTGTCATTATACACCAGTCATTGAAAGTGGGCATGCAGGTACAGCAGGCGGTGAAAAAGGCGAATGGTATGCTGGCATTCATAGCAAGAGGATTCGAGTACAGGAGCAGGGAGGTACTACTGCAGTTGTACAAGACCTTGGTGAGACCACACCTGGAGTATTGTGTGCAGTTTTGGTCCCTTAATCTGAGGAAAGACATCCTTGCCATAGAGGGAGTACAAAGAAGGTTCACCAGATTAATTCCTGGGATGGCAGGACTTTCATATGATGAAAGACTGGATTGACTCGGCTTATACTCGCTGGAATTTAGAAGATTGAGGGGGGATCTTGTTGAAACGTATAAAATCCAAAAAGGGATTGGACAGGCTAGATGCAGGAAGATTGTTCCCGATGCTGGGGAAGTCCAGGACGAGGGGTCACAGTTTAAGGACAAAGGGGAAGCCTTTTAGGACCGAGATGAGAAAAAACTTCTTCACACAGAGGGTGGTGAATCTGTGGAATTTTCTGCCACAGGAAACAGTTGAGGCCAGTTCATTGACTATATTTAAGAGGGAGTTAGTATGGCCCTTGTGGTTAAAGGGATCAGCGGGTATGGAGAGAAGGCAGGTCCAGGGTTCTGAGTTGGATGATCAGCCATGATCATACTGAATGGCGGTGCAGGCTCAAAGAGCCGAATGGCCTACTCCTGTGCCTATTTTCTATGTTTCTATGTTTCTAGAACAGAGAGGTTGTAGATTGCAGGACTGAGTGGACGTGGAATTGGTTGGGAATTGACTATGCCCAGGGGAAATCGATGGAGAATGAATGGACAGGAAAGTCGTGAGATCCAATGTGCATATTAGACTGTTCCATCAAAATGGGCCCTTTTCCTTTCTGTTTTCTTTACTAACCCTCTAGTCAACTTAAGAATTATAAAGCTAAATCGTTTAATTGCATATTGTGTACTGTTTGTTATTTCGTGGTACTGATTTGTAACAGGGGACACCGCGCAGCATCCACACAAACGAGATTTCACAAGTTTGGCAGGCCAGAGAGTGTCTTTCCCTAGACTAATGCCACCCACCAAACCTGGGGGTTACATCATTTTTATTCTTCATGTCTTGTTGAGCTAGATGGTGAGTAGCCTGCAACAAATAACATGGGCTACAATCTCCATTTGCTTAATGTCAAGTCCAGTCCAGTCAAGTTAACTATATACATGTAGGTTCTCCAGACCAGGGTGTAAAGCACAGTAGTACACATAACACACATATAACATACAATAACTTAGGAAAGCAAGAATTAAACCTGTAAGTGAATTATGCAAAGATAAACAAAGTAAAGTGCATAAATTAAATATTGTAGGGTATAGAACAGATTAACCAGTGGCACTCTGCATGCGATGTGGCAGGGAGTTCAGAAACCTAATGGCCTGAGGGGAGAAGCTGTTTCCCATCCCGACCATTCTTGTCTTTGTGCATCAAAGTCTCCTGCCTGATGGTAAAAAGTCAAAGGGGATGCTGGACGGATAGGTGGGATCCTTAATAATACTAAGGGCCCTGTGTTTGCAACACTCCTGATAAATGTCCCTGATGGACGGTGGAGAGGCTCCTGTGATCCTTAGCCATTCTCACAGTCCTTTGTAGGGACTTCCAGTCCGATACTTGGCTGCTCCCGTACCTGATGGAAATGCAGCTTGTCAGGGAAGTCTAAATGGTGCTCCTGTAAAACGCAGTTAAGATGGGGGCAGGGGGAGTCTCATTTGTCTCAAACTCCTTTGGAAGTGGAGACGCCGCTGTGCCTTCTTGTTCAGGGAGGTGATATTAAGGGAACAGGTGAGGTCATCTGTGTTGTGAAATCCCAGGAGGTTGGTGCACTTACCATTCTCTATAGAGGAGCCATGGATTGGCAATGATTGTTTCTGTTGCACAAGAAGTTCCACCTTAATAAATGACAAAGACCAGTTTGAGGTGTAGGCAGTTGCCTTGAAGTCACCTCTTAAATCTAAATTCACGTAGGTTTGCAAGTTACTTTAAATGCAGGGTTGCCGGTGAGCATATCAATATCTAACTTTTTGAAAGAACTTTGTTCATTGTCTTCATGTTACCAATTTTATATGTTAATATAGATCCAGGATTGATGATTCAACATTGTTCAATGTCATTTCCAGTATGCAAGTCTAAGGAAGAAAATACGGATCTGATGGAGCTTGAAAAAACACAATAAGATAAACACAAGAGGTTCTGCAGATGCTGGAGATCCAGAGAAACACACTCAAAGTGCTGGAGGTTTGATTAGGTCAAGCAGCATCTGTGGAAATGAATGAGCAGTCAATATTTCAGGCTGAGGCTCTCCTTCAGGACTGGAAAGGAAGGGAGAAGATGCCAGAACAAAAAGGTGCCTTCCTCCTTCCTTTTCAGTCCTGAAGAAAAGTCTCAGCCTGAAATGTCATCTGTTTATTAATTTCCACAGAGAGTGCCTGACCTGCTGAATTCCTCCAGCATTTTGTGTGTGTTAAAATAATAATGTTTTATTATTTTTATTATTATCTTGTTCTTTAACTTATTGTGTTTTTTTGTGCGTTCCGTCAGATCCAGCGTAACAAATATTTCATCTACTTTACGCTTGTGTACTGGAAATGAAAACATTCTTGAATATTGAACCTTGAATCTTAAAGGAAAATAATTTCACCGAAGACTGTCTCCTTGACTCTCAATTTTGTTGGAGGCAATATTAACAACTTGAAGGGAATAAGGATTCAATACACTTCATTTGCGTAACGCTAGCCTTCCCTCTAGTTCGAGTTACTCATAAATAAAATATGGGTGCTCTACTGCCTCCTGTACCTTGAACAATTTCCTTCCAATCGGTGATATACAACCCTTATAATACCAATCAATCATTCTGTCCTTAAAATGGCTGCATTGATTCTTTCTTTTGGATTCTTGTGTATTGGAGTGAGCCACGGACATTCCAAGTCAGCTTTGTGCAATTCAACAGTGTAAGTGCAGTGACATTCTTAAGCGGTTTCCTTTAACTCTGCCAGAATCTGCAGTAACCAATTTTCTTTTATTGTGACCTGAATAACACCATCAAGGCTGATAGAAGCTGTAATCAGAAACATTTCAAGTCTTTTTAAAAACTGATGCTGTGCAAATCGACCAGACTCTATAAGAAATAAAATCTGTCTTTCATTAAAGTGATGAGCTGATCTACAGCTCTTGACTTGCATGACAAGTTCTCCACTTGCAGCTATGTCAAGGGTCAAAGACAAGTTAAAGTTCCTAACTGATGTGTTTTTGACGGGAAAAGTGAGGTGGGGGTTGATTTTTTCAGTCCTGATGAAAAATCTTCAACCAAAACATTGACTATACTCTTTTCCAAAGATGCAGCCTGGCCTGCTGAGTTCCTCCAGCATTTTGTGTGTGTAGCTTGGATTTCCAGCATCTGCAGATTTTCTCCTGTTTGATTTTTTCAGATATTGTTTGCAACATGAAGGTTAGTGATATGGGTCACCTCTGAAGTTTCTTGAGTTAAGAAAGATCAGAGCTGGTTTTACTGAAACATAGAACATTATTTAATAGCCTGTTAATGGGATCACAGTTTCAAAGCTAGGGAATGTCCATGAGGAGAAATCTGCGCAACTAGAGCCTGCATTTTGAAATACTGCAAGCTTGTAGGGTTATGGGTATTAGTACAGGAAAGTGACAGCTATAATATCAGCTGTGATTGCTTACATGACAGAGCGGTCTGGAGAGGACAAATAACATATTCTTTCTTCTGTTTCTTATATTCTTAACCACACCTGCACTTAAAGGAATGTAGATTCTCTAAGTTTACTAAAGTTCCAGCAATTATTACACATCTGGTTCTAAGTTGCATTCTTAGCAGTATTGAAGGTACTAAATATGGCCCAAAGATGACTGTGGAGTCAAAGACATTGGGTATATTTAAAGCAGAGGTTGATTGGTTATTGATTAGTCAGGGTGTCAAAGATTATGGGAGAAGGCAGAAGAATGGGGTTGAGAGAGATAATAAATCAGTCAGGATTGAATTATCAACCAGCATCTTTAATAAACCTACTGATTCCCATGGTCATCTCAACAATACCTCTTCTCCCTCTATCTCCTTTAAAAATGCTATTCCCTTTTCTCAGTTTTTTTGGCCTCTGCCACACGTGTTCCCGTGACATGGCCACCATTTCAGGACATCAGAGTCGTTCTCTTCCTTTAAAGAATGTGGTTTCCTTCCTTCACTATTGATACTGCCCTCACAGGCATCTCCTCTGGTTCCCATATATCCACGCTCACCCCAACTTCGCATCACCACAATAACGATAGAGTCCCCCTTGTCCTTACGTACCACCCCATCAGTCTCTGCATCCAACAGGCTATCCTCCACAAACTTCCACATCTCCAAAGGGATCCTACCATTAAACAGATCTTTACTTCCCTCTCTCTCCTGGTTTTCTGCAGGGATTTCTCTTTCTGCAATTCCCCAGTCAATTCGTTCCTCCCCATTAATCTTCCTCTACGCACTTATCCCTGCAAGTGGTCTAACTGCTACACCTGCCCATATAACTCCTCCCTCATCTCCACTCAGAGCCCCAAATAACCCTGGCAGGTGAGACAATAGTCCACTTGTGAATTTGCTGGGGTTGTCGATTGAGTCCAGTGCTCCCAATGCGAGATCCTCTACATTGTTGAAACCCATCGTAAATTGCTGCGCTGAGCACTTCCACTCCATCTGCCAAAGGTGTCACTTCCCGGTGGCCAAATGTTTCAATTCCCACTCCCATTCCCATTCCAACTTGTCGGTCCATGGCCTTCTTTTGTGGTAAGATGAGGCCACTCTCAGGGTGGTGGAGCAACATCTTATATTCTGTCTGGGTAGCCTCCATCTAGGTGGTATGAATATCAATTTCTCCTTCTAGTGAATATATTTCCCCCCCCCCCCCCCACATCTCCCTCTATTGCCTGTCTAATCTTTCACTTCTTCTCACCTGCCTATTACTTTCCCTGGGTCCCCCTCCCTTTCCTTTCCCCTATTGTCCACTCTCCTCTCATATTAGATTCTTTCTTCCCCAGCCTTTGACCTTTCCTACCCACTTGGCATCACTTATCACCTTCCAGCCAGCCTTTTCCCCCTCCCCCACCTTTATTCTGTCATCTCCGCCCCCCTCCACCCCTTTCCATCTCAGACCTGATGAAGGATCTTGGCCTGAAATGTTGACTGTTTACTCTTTTCCATAGATGCTGCCTGAACTGCTGAGTTCCTCCAGCATTTTGTGTGTGTTGCTTGGGATCGAATTGTGTGGCAGATTCAATGGGCTGATTGGCCTAATTCTGGTCCTTGGCTTTATGGCCTAAATACTACATTTCTCCCTTGTATTCTTTTTGGACTTTCTCCAGCTTTTATACCCAACTAAAACTCTTATTACTACCAACAACTACAAAACTTATTACTGCAGGAAATAGTCAGCAGTGATGCATGTAACAAGTTATTTGCTTTAGCCACAAGACTGTTCAGTTTGAAGAAAAATGTCTTTGTTTGGTACAGTAACTGTTTGGTATCTGTTGCAGGGCTAATCAATCAGCTGATAATGTTTATTGCTTCTATATTTACCTGTTCATCATTTGGCATGCATTTTAATCTACAAGAACACCAAGCTGCATCCAATCACACTCTCATTAGAGAATATTATGGATTGAAAAACAATATTTTCTTTCTAAAGTTAGATCAGATTTCAAGTTAACTGCTTTCTTTACCTTTATCTCATATTCAGAACTTTTATCTTGTATCATTTCTCATAAAAAGGACAATATTTCAATGAACACAGATGTGAGTTGCTGTTGTAAACTCTACTGCAAACTTTCTCTGGAATTTAATACCTCTTTATCTATGAACTTCACAATTCTTATGAAAGGTCATCAACCTTAAACTTAACCCAGTCTCTCAGTCTCCACTCTAAACTAGATTGTTCTAGATTGTTCCCAGTATTTTCCGCTGTTACTTGCTTCTCCAGATCAGCTTTGCATTTTGCTTTTATACTGCTGCATTACAAAATGTCTTTTTCTTGTGCATCACAGGACAATTTACAATGAGCAATTAACCTACTAATTGGTACACCTTTGGACCGTGGGAGGAAATCAGACCACCCAGGGAAAACTCATGCAGTCATAAGAAGGTACAGATTCCTTACAAATGGCATCAGAATTGTGCTTCAAACTCCAAACAATGAAACATCCCAAACTTCAATAGTGTCGTGATAACCCCTTAGCTACCATACTTTATGAGTCAACATGGAGTGGAAAGCGAGTTTGTAAATCTGGCCGTGGCAAAGGATGTTAGGAATGGTGAGAGTGGAGCGCTGTGGGAGGGGTGTGGGAGTGGTGGCAGAGAAGGGCTGTCAGGGTCAGGGGATGGTATGGGTGCAGACACACCCAGCCCTGAGACAACAAGCAAGGTCATTTGATTCCAAACAATTGGTTTATTGATCATTACAGAATGTCTCTCTGGTGCTCGCCTCTCCATTCTCCTCTTCCCAACCATGATTCCCCTCTGCCTGTTCCATTCCCACTCTTAGTTCACAACAGAAAGTCATATCAGAATCAGGTTTATCATCACTCACATATGTCGTGAAGTTTGATTTTTTTGTTGCAGCTCTACAGTGCAATAAGCAAAGTTACTACTGTACTGTGCAAAAGTCTTAGGCACCCCAGACTTCTGTTCTGATGTTTGAGTTTCTATCTGTTATTTGCTTACTTTTTGCTGTTTGTGCAATTTAATTTTATTTTTGCGTGTTGAACTGGCGGGGAGACTGTTGCTGAACATTTTCTAACTAGTGTTGGTTGCGTGCACTTGGATGGTTATTAGACATACCACTGCGCTTAGAGTGAACAGTTTTTCATAGCTGCGGCTTGTATGAAGGCTATTCATTACCTGCACTAGGTGCCTGCGCTGATTTTGTTCATTTACAGTGAAAAGAATGCAAGGCAAATGAATTTCTCCATCGATAAGTATTAGGAACTGCAGAGGTATTGGTAGTGTTCTAATTTGTTCGGTATTTCACTTAATTACATCATTTGTTACTCAGTTTGTCTTTTTTATATCTTTTTAACTGTTTCCATGAAACTTTGATATAATTGAGACAGCCTCTTAATTGGGCTAAAATGTACCTGTCCCAATTAACCAAACTCCACTCTTTATATACACAAAATGTAGGAGGAACTCAGGAAGTCAGGCAAAATCTATGCAGGGGTACAAACAGTTGATGTATCTGTATGAGACCCCTGATCAGAACTTGTTGACTGTTTATTCCCCTCTATAGCTGGGGTCTAATTTGCTGAGTTCCTCCAACATTTTGTGCATGTCTTACCTGATGATAAACACTTTCTTATAGATCATTCAAAGAGCCAACAATATCTGTAAGAATGTGAATTTCACTGTGCTGCTTAAATTATATCACAAACATAATTGTACTTACAATGATCCTTCCAGTAAAGTCATTTTAAAATTTACTGCTTCAGCCTCTGTCTAATAGGCTGGAATCCAACATTGTGTAACATCAGATTCCTTGGAAACTGGTGTAAGGCAGATGCTGTATCTGTCTGAGCCACGGGAATGTCCACATCAATTAAAAGAGAGACAGGTTTGAGCTGAAATGTACTGACAAATGGATGCTGAAGTCTAATGTCATGAGGATAAGTCAGACATTTTCCTACCAATGCACAATTGTTTTAATATTTAACATGCTTTTCTATATTTCTAAGCTATGTTTCTCATATGAACTCTATGAATGCCTCTGCATATGTCATTTTTAAAGCAAATCAAAATTATTTTCACATATAGAATTACACTTTTAATGAGATCAACTCATTTTAAAACATTCAGTAACCTCCCAGTAACATATGAAGCACAGGCAGAAGTACTTTGCAGCACTGTGTTCAGAGTCTCAGGCTGAAACATCAGCTGCCTATTCATTTCCATGGACGCTGCCTGACATTCTGAGTTCCTCCAGCATCCTGTGTGTGTACTTTGCACACAGTCTTTGTTACATTTGGACATGGGTTATATGTTAATAATTCTCCAGGGGAATTTGTTTGAATTTATAATACATAAAATATTTATGGGCTCACATTACCCAGTAAAATCGCAGTTCTGCCTATTTATTTTTGCCTAGATTAAGGCTCTTTCAGGGCAAGAATGCAAACTGTGTTGTTACTGGACATTATCAAGAGGCTGCCCGCCAATGCATTTGCAGGAGGATCATTTCATATAAGACCATAAGACCATATGACACAGGAGCAGAATTAGGCCATCTGGCCCATCGAGTCTGCTCCATCATTCAATCACGGCTGATCCTTTTTTCTATCTCCTCCTCAACCCCAGTTCCCAGCCTCCTCCCCGTAACCTTTGATAACATGTCCAAACAAGAACCTATCAATCTCTGCCTTAAATGGACCCAACAACCTGGCCTCCACAGCTGCATGTGGCAACAAATTCCACAAATTCACCACCCTTTGGTGAAAGAAATTTCTCCGCATCTCTGTTTTGAAAGGGCGCCCCTCTATCCTGAGGCTGTGCCCTCTTGTCCTAGACTCTCCCACCATGGGAAACATCCTTTCCACATCTACTCTGTCTAGGCCTTTCAACATTCGAAAGGTTTCAATGAGATCCCACCTCATCCTTCCGAATTCCAGCAAGTACAGACCCAGAGCCATCAAACGTTCCTCATATGATAACCCTTTCATTCCTGGAATCATTCTTGTGAACCTCCTCTGGACCCTCTCCAATGCCAGCACATCTTTTCTAAGATGAGGGGCCCAAAACTGTACAAAATACTCAAGGTGAGGCTTCACCGGCACCTTATAAAACCTCAGCACCACATCCTTGCTCCTGTATTCTAGACCTCTTCGAATGAATGCTAACATGCCTTCCTCACCACCGACACAATCTGCAAGCCACCCTTCAGGGTGTTCTGCACAAGGACTCCAAATCCCTCTGCATCTCAGATTCCTGGATTTTCTCCTCATTTAGAAAATAGTCTGCAGATTTATTTCTACTACCAAAGTTCATAATCATGCATTTTCCAACTTTGTATTTCATTTGCCACTTTCTTGCCCAGTCTCCTAATCTGTCTAAGTCCTTCTGCATCCTACCTGTTTCCTCAACACTACTTGCCCCTCCACCAATCTTCGTATCATCTGCAAACTTTGCAACAAAACTATCTATTCCATCATCTAAATCACTTATATACAGCATAAAAAGAAGTGGTCCCAACACCGACCCCTGCAGAACATCACTAGTCACTGGCAGCCAACCAGAAAAGGATGCTTTTATTCCCACTTGCTGCTTTCTACCAATCAACCAACCATAGAACATCGAACATAGAATAGTACAACACAGTACAGGCTCTTCAGCCCACAATGTTGTGCCAACCCTTAAACTCTGCCTCCCATATACAACCCGACCTTAAATTCCTCCATATACCTGTCTAGTAGTCTCTTAACTTTCACCAGTGTATCTGCCTCCACCACTGACTCAGGCAGTGCATTCCACGCACCAACCACTCTCTGAGTAAAAAACCTTCCTCTAATATCCCCCTTGAACTTACCAACCCTTACCTTAAATCCATGTCCTCTTGTATTGAGCAGTGGTGCCCTGGGGAAGAGGCCCTGGCTATCCACTCTATCTATTCCTCTTATTATCTTGTACACCTCTATCATGTCTCCTCTCATCCTCCTTCTCTCCAGAGAGTAAAGCCCTAGCTCCCTTAATCTCTGATCATAATGCATACTCTCTAAACCAGGCAGCATTCTGGTAAATCTCCTCTGCACCCTTTCCAATGCTTTCACATCCTTCCTATAGTGAGGTGACCAGAACTGGACAGTACTCCAAGTGTGGCCGAACCAGAGTTTTATAGAGCTGCATCATTACATTGCGACTCTTAAACTCTATCCCTCTACTTATGAAAGCTAACACTCCATAAACTTTCTTAACTACCCTATCTACCTGTGAGGCAACTTTCAGGGATCTATATAACCATGTAACCATATAACAATTACAGCGTGGAAACAGGCCATCTTGGCCCTTGTAGTCCGTGCTGACTGCTTACTCTCACCTAGTCCCACCGACCTGCACTCAGCCCATAACCCTCCATCCTTTCTTGTCCATATAGCTATCTAGTTTTACTTTAAATGACAATATCGAGCCTGCCTCTACCACTTCCACTGGAAGCTCATTCCACACAGCTACCACTCTCTGAGTAAAGAAGTTCCCCCTTGTGTTATCCTTAAACTTTTGCCCCCAAACTCTCAACTCATGTCCTCTTGTTTGAATCTCCCCTACTCTCAATGGAAAAAGCCTATCCACGTCAACTCTATCTATCCTCCTCATAATTTTAAATACCTTTATCAAGTCCCCCATCAACCTTCTACGCTCCAAAGAATAAAGACCCAATTTGTTCAACCTTTCTCTGTAACTTAGGTGCTGAAACCCAGGTAACATTCTGGTACCCCAAATCCCTCTGCTCCTCCACACTACCAAGTATCCTGCTACTTACTTTGTACTCTGCCTTGGAGTTTGTCCTTCCAAAGTGTACCACCTCACACTTCTCTGGGTTGAACTCCATCTGCCACTTCTCAGCCCACTTCTGCATCCTATCAATGTCTCTCTGCAATCTTTGACAATCCTCTACACTATCCACAACACCACCAACCTTTGTGTCGTCATGTTAGTAACTTTCCTGTAATAACATGGGCTCTTAACTTGTTAAGCAGTCTCATGTGTGGCACCTTGTCAAAGGCCTTCTGAAAGTCCACATATGCAACATCTACTACACCCCCTTTATCTATTCTACTTGTGATCTCCTCAATGAATTCCAACAAGTTTGTCAGGCAGGACTTTCCCTGAAGGAAACCATGCTGACTTTGTACTATCTTTTCCTGTGTCACCAAAATACTCTATCACCTCATCCTTAACAATTGACACTTTCATATTTCATTTTTTCCCTTCTAATGATTTTTTTAGTTGCCCTCTCTAGGTTTTTATAATCTTCCCAATTCTCTACCTTCGCACTAATTTCTGCTTTGTTGTATACCCTTTTCTTTTGCTTTTACAATAGCTTTGACTTCCCTTGTCAGCCAGAGTTGAACTATTTTACCACTTGTGTACTTCTCCAATTTTGGAATATACATGTTCTGCATCTTCCTCAGTTTTTCCAGAAATATGCGCCATTGCTGCTCTGCTAACATCCCTGCCAACAGCTCCTTCCAATTTACTTTGGCCAACTCTTCTCTCATACCACTGTAATTTCCCTTACTCCACTGAAATACTGCTACATCAGACTTTACTTTCTGCCTAACTGCTGCCAGTTCACTACATAACACCCAATCCAGGATTGCTGATCCTCAAATAGGCTCAATGACAAACTGATCCAAAAGGTTACCTCTTAGGCATTCAACAAACTCACTCTCTTGAGATCCATTACAGCCTGATTTTCCCAATCAATCTGTATGTTAAAACCTCCCATGACTATCACAGCATTGCCCTTTTGACTCATCTTTTCTATTTCCTCTTATAACCTGTGGTCCATATTCCAGCCACAGTTGGGAGGCCTGTATATACATTAACTGCCACTAACGTCCTTTTACCCTTGCAGTTTCTTAACTCAACCCACAAGGATTCAACATCTTCTTATCCTATGTCACATCTTTCTACTGACTTGATGTCATTCTTTGCCAGTAGAGCCACACCAACCACTCTGCCTATCTTCCTATCGCTCCAATATAATGTATAACCTTGGACATTCAGTTCCCAACTACAACCATCCATCAGTCACGATTCAGTAATGGCCACTGCATCATGCCTGGCAATCTGTAATATTGCAACAAGGTTATCCACTTTACTTTTTATACTACACGCATTTAGATACAACACCTTGAGTGCTGTATTTGCCATCCTTTCTGAATCTGCATCCCAAATAATTTGATACTCAGCCTGTTGGCTACAGCTAAGTCCTATTACCTGCCTGCCCTGCCTGACAATCTGAGTACACGCTATCTTTTCTTTACCATCTGTCCTTTCTGAGTCCCTTCACTCCAGTTCCTACTCTCCTGCCAAGTTAGTTTAAATCCTCCCCAACAGCTCTAACAAATCTGCCCATGAAGGTATTGGTCCCCCTCAGGTTCAGGTGCAACCCGTCACTTTTGAACAGGTCATACCTCCCCCAGAAGAGATCTCAATGATCCAAGAACCTGAAGCCCTGACCCCTGCACCAGCTTCTCAGCCACGTATTTATCTGCCACATCATCCTGTTTCTACCCTCACTGGCACGTGGCACAGGCAGCAATCCACAAGTTACTACACAAGAGGACCTGCTTCTCAGCTTTCTACCTAGCTCTCTAAATTCTCTTTGCAGGACCTCATTGCTTTTCCTTCCTATGTTATTTGTGTCAATACGTTCCAAGACATCCAGCTGCTCCCCCTTCCTCTCCATTATGTTGTGGACGCGATCTGAGACATCCCTGACCCTAGCACCTGGGAGACAACATACCATCCGGGTGTCCCGTTCACATCCACAGAATCTCCTACCTGTTCCCCTCACTATCAAGTCCCCTATCACTACCACTCCCTTTTTCTCTCTCTTACCCTTCCGTACCACGGACCCATGCTCAGTGCCAGTAACCCCATGCAGTCGTCTTCTCCTGGGAGGTCATCCCCCACAGAAGTATCCAAAGCAGTATAAGGTTCAATTGGACGACTGGGGGGAAGAAGCTGTTCCTGTATCACTGAGTGTTTGCCGTCCTGCTTCAGTACCTCTTTCCTGATGGGAGCAATGAGAACGGGGCACGTGCTGAGTGATGGGGTTCCTTACTGATGGACGCCGCCTTTTTGAGACATCACTCCTTGAAGATATCCGAGACACTACACAGGCTATTGTCCATGATGGAGCTGACTAATTTTACAACTCTCGGCAGCTCACTTCGACCCTGTGCAGTAGCATCCCCCCGCCACCATACCAGACAGTGATGCAGCCAGTTACAAAGCTCTCCACGGTACATCTGCAGAAATATGCAAATGTTTTTCATGACATACTAAACCTCCTCAAACTCCTAATGAAATATACCCACTGTTCAAAAAGCTCAAAGTTCAAATTTTAAAGTAAAATTTATTATCGGAGTTCATGCATATCACCATATTCAACCCTGAGATTCTGTTTCCCGCAAGCACACATAACAAATCTATAGAAGAGTAACTGTAAACAGGATCAATGAACTGTGCAAATGTAAATATAAATGAGGAGCAATAAATAACAAGACCATGAAGTAACATGCTGTCATGCCTTCTTTACAGCTGCATCAATATGCTGGATCCAGTTTAGGTTTTCAGAGATATTGACTCCCTGGAACTTGAAATTGCTCACTCTTTCCACTTCTAATCCCTCCATGAGGACTGGTGTGTTTTCTCCAATCTTACCCTTTCTGACTGGCAATATCCCTGCAATACCACGCAATTTCCATCAGCTCAGCTACACCTCAAGTCTGTGCTCTTAGCCCCCTGCTCTACTTGCTTTACATTTATGAATGTGAGGCTAAGCAGAGATTCAATGCCATATTTAAGTTTGCAGATGGCACCACAGTCATTAGCCAAATCAAATGTGGTGATGAATCAGCATATGGGAGGGAGATTTGAAATCTGGCTGTGTGGGGCGGCAACAAACTCTCACTCAATGTCAACAAGACCAAGGATCTGATTATTGATTTCAGGAGGAGCAAACTGGAGACCCATGATCCAGTCCTCATCAGGGGATCAGGGATGGACAGGGCCAGCAACTTAAGATCCTCGGTGACGTAACTTCAAAGGACCTATGCAAGGTCCAACACGAAAGCACCAAACCATAGCAGCTCTTCTACTTCCTTAGAAGTTTGCAAAGATTAGCATGTCATCAAAAACTTTGATAAGCTTTTATAGATGTGTGGTGCAGAGTATATTGGCTGGTTGCATCATGGCCTGGAGTGGAATCTCCTGTGTTCTTGAATAGAAAATCTTACAAAACGTAATGGATATGGCACAGTCCATCATTCCCAAAGCCCTCCCCACTAATAAGCATGTCTATAAAGAGCAGTATTGCAGGAAAGCAGCATTTATCATCAAAACCCCCCACCTCCCAGGCCCTGCTCTCTTCTCACTGTTGTCATCAGGAAGATGATACTGGAGCCACAAGACCCTCATAGACAAGTTCAGGAACAGTTATTACTCCTCAACCATCATACTCCTGAACCAGAGGGAGAACTTCGCTCAACTTCACCTGCCCCATCATTGAAATGTACCCACATCCTATGGGTGCAATTTCAAGAACTCTTCATCTCATGTTCTCAATATTTATTGCTAATCAGAGGTGGAGGGAGGAGAAGATGGCAGCGTGATGCAGCATGCGCAGCCTTTCCAAATGATATTGTATGTATTAACTAGGGGCCGTGCACAATCCTGATTTGATGGAGACAGTCGTGAGAAGCACAGAGGAACACCTGGAGAAACTTCTGAAATGCCAATTTTGCTGCCGCCGCTACTGTGCGATTAAGAATCTCCGGAGTGGAAGGCCCCAGATCATCGGCTTTGCCTATTGCTTGTTGCCAGGGCCAGGGTTGAAGCGCTCGGCAGAAATGGTGTTCGGTGCTCGGTGTCGGAGAGCTGGTTGGAGGCTCTGAGTTTTCGGACGGACTCGGAGTCGGACTGTGGTCGGATGCTTCCAGGATGCTGCATCGGTAAGTTTGCGGCGCTGGAGGTTCACCGTCTGCGTGAGATGATGGGACTTTCGAGAGACTTTGAGACTGTACCGTGCCCATGGTCTGTTCTTTATCAAATTACGGTATTGTTTTGCACTGTTGTAACTATATGTTATAATTACGTGGTTTTTGTCAGTTTTTCAGTTGGTTTGTCATGTGTCTCTGTGATATCATTCTGGAGAAACATTGTATCATTTCTTAATGCATGCATTACTAAATGACAATAAAAGAGGATTGCGTGTCCTCGTAATGTAATCTAATCTCATCTAATCATTTCTAATCTAGTCCTGACGAAGAGTCTCAGCCTGAAACATCGACTGCACCTCTTCCTACAGATGCTGCTTGGCCTGCTGCGTTCACCAGCAACTTTGATGTGTGTTGCTGTCATCTAATCATTTATTTTCTTTTTAATTTTGTGTTTGCAGTTTGTTGTCTTTTGCACATTGGTTGTTTGTCCATCCTATTGGGTGTAGTATTTCAATGATTCTACTGTGCTTCCTGGATTCATCATGTATGCCTACAGGAAAATGAATCTCAGAATCTCATGGTTGTATATAATTGACATATATGTACTTAGATGATAAACTTACTTTGAACTTTGAATTTCAGTACTGTGACAATATAATTCACCACGGGCTTTTGCTATGTCGCCAGAACTCAATCTGAATGCAAGCAAAATGAACAATATGGAGCAGGGGGTAGCCCCAGGGACTGTGAAGCCAATATTGCCTTCTGACCATCCAGCAATCCTCTCTGGAAATGTCCCTGGTATGGAGGGGCCACTGCACATAGGTGGCAGGGTGGAGATTTGTCTCTACCAAAGGATGTGTAAAGGAGCTCCTTCCCTCCTCTTGCCTGCAGGACACCCTTGGGCAAGGTGTGGCATCTGCTTAGAGCCCCAGTCAGAGTCCCATCAAGCTATGAGAGCAGCTGGTGTACATCACGCCCTGGTTATGCAACCACTGACACCAGGCAGACAGTTTTTGAGTGGTATTGATAATGGCTGGGGTCATGTACGAAAAGGTCCTGGTGGTCCCTCTTCCTATAAATGTTCCAAATAGATTACATGTCATATTGCCTCTGACATCCAAGTCCAAATCTTGGCCTTCATGTGTGGCTTAGCCACTAATCCTAGCAGAATCGTTTCTACTGACAGGAGAAGGGGTAAAGACAGGTTACTGGCTCTGGGCAGATGGGCTTCATTAGCCGTGGTTGGCAGCACATCTAGCAGAAGGAATACTCTGATCTCAAACCTTCACTGGTTGCGGCTATACCCATTCCTGAGGAATCTTTGAGCGCAAACCCTGAGGAGAAATCTGGAGCTGGAGTCCCAAAGGCAGTCCAACATTGAGTTCAACGGTGAACAGGAACTACCGCGATGCCGTTGGTGCCAAACAGTATCGATCTCTGCCGTTCCGTTGGATTCATCAACTGTGTGGAGAGGAGGAGCCTGCTGCACGGGCAACTGCTTGCTCTCCATATCATACTGCCCTGGCTTGTGTATGACAGCAAGGATGGACCACCCATGAGCAGCCCTGACCAATGGAGGGCCTCACTTCTCTGGAATGGAAAAACAAAAAGTCAAGGTGCCTCATTTACATGGTTTATCCCCAAGCAATTCAAGCAATGAGTTCTGAGCCAAAATAGAATTTGAGTTTGGTCACTACACTATGCAGCCACAAGATAAGTTTTGAGAGGAGGGAATTTTCCAGATCAAGTTAGCAAAAAAGAGCTTTGACCAGTGACCAGTTGACACTTGCAATTGATTAGTAAGAGCAAATTAAAGGACGGCAGAGGCAGGCGTCTGAGTGGGCAGAGTCAGAGTGGTGATCTTGAGGCTTTAGCTCTTCGAGGCTTAAGTTACAAAAAGCAAAGGAAAGAACAATTCAAGGTTAAGTTTTTTTTTCCTTCCCTCCTTTATATCTGGTCAACTAGGACAGTAGAGGTGCCAGGCAGGATAGTGAAATGTTCCTTTTGGGGCATGTGGGAAGGCAGGGAGACCTCCTGTGTCCCTGACGACCACAACTGCGAGAAGTGCATCCAGCTGCAGCTTCTAACAATCCATGTTAAGGAGTTGGAGCTGGAACTGGGTGAACTCCAGATCATTCAGAAGGATGCAGGATTGGTAGATAGGACATATAGAGAGTTGATACCCCCAAGGTGCAGGGCACAGGAAACTGGGTGACAGTCAGGAAGAGGAAAGGTGTTAAGGAGCCAGTGCAGAGTACCTCTGTGGCCATCCCTCTTAACAACAGATATGTCATTTTGGATACAGTTCAGAGGGTGTGATAGATGTCATAGATATGTGATAGATGTCATTTCGAGATAGCTTCTTTAACTCACATGTTTTGGTCATGTCTTTTGTTGGAACAGTATTGGAAAGATATTTTTGACATTATTTCAATGGTTTTGAATATAGACTTACAACCTCATCCAATTACTGCTATCTTTGAATTACCAATGATAGATTCAAATTATTTAGCCTCTTCAGCATGCAGGATGATTGCATTTCTTACTTTAATGGCTAGAAGATCCATTTTGCTGAATTGGAAAGAGATTAACCCTCCTACTGTATTTCATTGGTTTTCACAAACTATGGTGTATTTGTATTTGGAAAAAAATTAGAAGTGCGGTTTATGACCCTTCTATTAATTTTGAAAAAACTTGGAGGCCATCCATTCAGCATTTTCATTTGATGTAATTTGACCATTTCCAAACTTATTTCTCTGTTCTGTTGGTTGAGAGGAATGGAGTCGTCGACACTAAGGTTTTCTTCTTTCCCATTTTTAAGTTGTTAGAATTGCCCAAGTCTTTTAGTTTAGTTGACTAATTCTGTTTAGTTTAGTTTTTTTGGGGGGGAAGGTTTTTTTTTTTAATTTTTTTTTTCATTTTCATGATTTTTCTTCAGTTTTTTTTTGCCCTGTATTATTCATTGTTATTCTACACGATTGGGAGCTTTGTCAATTTATGCTATTTGGTCTTACAATTATTCATTTTAAGTGCAATAATGTATCTCCTACTATTTGTATTATTGCTATGTTATGTTTTCATTCTATGAAATTAATAAAAAGATTGAAAAAGAAAGAAAGAGAGGGGGGTAGTGGAGGGAATGATGTAACGGAGGAAAGACACAGTGGTCGGCTCTCTGACATGGAGTGGGGAGAAGAGGCATTCTGTGGTGATAGGGGATTCATTAGTTAGGGGAACAGACAGGAGGTTCTGTGGGAGAGAACAAGATTCTTAAATGGTACGTTGCCTCCCGGGTGCAGGGTCCAGGATATCTTGGATCATTCTTGGATATATTGGATCAAATACTCAGCATTCTCAAGTGAGAGAGTGAACAGCCAGACATCTTGGTCCATGTAGGTACCAATGACATGGGTTGGGTGACTGACGAGATTCTGCAAGGAAATTCAGGGAGTTAGGTGCTAACTTAAAGTGCAGGACCACCAGGGTGGTGATCTCGGAATTGTTACATGTGCCACATGCTGGTGAGGACAAAAGTAGGAAAACTGCATAGTTTAATACATGGCTAAAAAGTTGGTGTAGGAGGGAGGGCATAAGATTATTGGATCATTGGGATCTCTTCTGGGGAAGGTGGGACATGGACAGAAGGGATCATTTGTACCTGAACTGGAGAAGATCTATTATCCTAATGGGAAGATTTGTTAATGCTGCACTGTAGGGTTTAAACTCAAGTTGCAGGGGGACTGAAACCAGAGAGCCAGAAGTTAGTGGAGAGGTTGTGGAGGCAGATGTTGGTAAGATCTCAGACTAAGTTAGGAATCAAAAGATTGAGGATTGTGCAGCTAGTGTCCTGAGCTGCATATATTTCAATGTAAGAAGTATCGTAGAAAAGGCAGATGATAGTTCTGAAAATGAGGTAGCTATTTTATAAACAGATGCAATGTGTAGTAAGGAGAGGCTATTGATTGGGAAGAATTGCAGTCAATCAGGGATGAATTGCAACAGAAAATGTGGAGAAAATCGAAAACGGTGAATACTGGACTGAAGGTGTTGAATTTGAATACATGCAGTATAAGGAATAAGGTAGAGGAACTTGCAGCACAGTTGCGGATTGACAGGTATGGTGCTGTATGCAACACTGCATCATGGCTGAAAGAAGTCTATAGCTGGGAGCTTAATATCCTAGGATACACATTGTATCAAAAGGACAAGCAGGAAGGTAGAGGGGGCACAGTTGTAGTGTTGGAAAAAATGAAATCCAATCATTAGAAAGTGATATAAGGTTGGAAGGCGTTGTATCATTGGGAATAGAGCATGGGAGTTGTAAGCAGACCCCGAAGCAATAATAAGGATGAGGGCTACAAGTTACAATGGGAGATAGAAAATGTATGCCAAAAGGGCAATGTTACAATAGTCATGAGGGACTTCAATACTTCAATATTTTCAACATTGAAAATCAAGTTGACGCTGGGTTCCTGGAGGGGGACATTCCAGAGTGTCTATGAGATCGCTTTTTAGAGAAGCTCATGGTTGAACTTACTAGTAGATCAGCTATTCTGGATTGAGTGTTGTACAATGAACCAGAATTGATTAGCGACCTTAAGGTAAAAGAACCCCTAGGGGCAAGTGATCAAGTTCACCATGAAATTTGAGAAGGAGAAGCTAAAGTCATATGTGTCAATATAACAGTCGAATAAAGTGAATTACAGAGACTTGAAAGAGTAGTTGGCCAGAATTGATTGGAAAAGAGCACTGGCAGGGATGACGGCTGAGCAGCAATGGCTGGAATTTCTGGAATTAATTCGGAAGGCACAGGATATTTACTCCCCAAAGAGGAAGAAGTATTCTAAAGGAAAAGTGACAGAACTGTGACTAACAAGAAAAGAGAAAGCCAACATAAAAGCCAAAGAGTGGGCATATAATAGAGTAAAAATTAATAGAAATTTTGAGGATTGGGAAGTTTTTAAAAACCAATAGAAGGCAACTAAAAAAGTCATTAAGAAGATAAAGATGGAATAGGAAGGTAAGTTAGCCAGTAATATTAAAGAGGACACCAGAAGTTTCTTCAGATACATAAAGTTTAAAAGAGAGAAAAGAGTGGCTATTAGACTACTGGAAAGCAGTGCTGGTGAGGTAGTAATGGGGGACAATGAAATAGTGGATGAACTAAATAAAATTCTTCAGAAACTGAAAGGTCTGAGGGCAGATAAGTCACCTGAACCAGATGGTGTACATCCCAGTGTTTTGAAAGAGGTGACTGAAGAGATCTTGGAGGCATTAGTAATGTTTTTTCTAGAATCACTAGATTCTGGAATGGCTCCAGAAGACTAGAAAATTGCAGTTGATTATTGGAGTTGATTATGAAGGATGAGGTCTCAGGGTACTTGGAGACACACAATAAAATAGGCCATAGTCAGCATGGTTTTCTCAAGGGAAAATCTTGTCTGACAAATCTGTTGGAATTCCTTGAAGAAATAACAAGCAGGATAGACAAAGGAGAATCTGTTGATGTTGTGTATTTGGATTTTCAGAAGGACTTGGTCAAGGTGCTACACATGAACCTGCTTAACAAGCTACGAGCCCATGGTATAACAGGATAGATTATAATATGCCTGAAGCAGTTATGTTAGATGTCAAAGATTTAGATGATGGAATTGATGGCTTTGTTACAAAGTTTCCAGATGGTATGAAGATAGGTGGAGGGGTAGGTAGTTTTAGGAAGTAGAGAGGCTGCAGAAGGATTTAGACAGATTAGGAGAATGGGCAATGAAATGGCAGATGGAATACAGAATTGGGAAGTATATGGTGATGTACTTTGGTAGAAGAAGTGAAAGGGTTGACCATTTTATAAGTGGAGAGAAAATACAAAAAACTGAGTTGCAAAGGATCTTGGGAGTCCTTGTGCAGGATTCCCAAAAGGTTAAGTTG
The DNA here is from genome assembly GCF_030028105.1 of Mobula birostris. NCBI lineage: Eukaryota > Metazoa > Chordata > Chondrichthyes > Myliobatiformes > Myliobatidae > Mobula > Mobula birostris. The sequence continues at coordinate 248,043,743 of NC_092370.1, read as the reverse complement.
CAGGTTGAGTGAGCGGTGAGGAAGGCAAATATGATGTGAGCATTCCTTTCAAGAGGGCGAGAATATAAAAGCAAGGAGGTAATGTAGAGGCTTTTAAAGCAGTGGTGAGGCCTCACTTGGAGCATTGTGAGTGGTTTTGGCCCCATAGGGCCCCTTCTTCCATGGTCTTCTGTCCTCTCCTAACAGATTCTCTCTTCACCCCTTTATCTCTTTCTCCAATCAATTTCCCAGCATTTTACTTTACCCCCTCCCCCTCTCCCGGTTTCCTCTATCATCTATCACCTTGTGCTTCTTCCTCCCCTCCCCCTACCTTCTTACTCTGGCTTCTCGTCTTTTTTTCCAGTCCTGATGAAGGGTTTCAGCCTGAAACACTGACTGTTTACTCTTTTCCATAGATGCTGCCTGACCTTTTGAGTTCCTTCAGCATGTTATGTGTGTTGCTTTGGATTTCCAGTATCTGCAGATTTTCTCATGTTTGCAATAAATATGAGGAGTGATTGATAAGTTCATGCCTAAGGTAGAGAGTCAATTTTAGAAAACCTAGCACATTTATTTTTCAACGTAGTCCCCTCCTACATGTACACACTGAGTCCAGCGGTCGTGGAGCATACGGATCCCTTCTTTGTAGAAGTGGTCCACAGCAGGGGTGATTGATAAGTTTGTGGCCTAAGGTAGAAGGAGATGAGTTATTAACTTCAAACTTTCTGCATTATCACTCAAAGAGTTGAACTGCACGGGCACGTAATGAGAGCGTCTTGGACCTCCAGGTGGTCCACAGCAGGGGTGATTGATAAGTTTGTGGCCTAGGGTAAAATGAGATGAGTTATACAGCTCTCGTTACAGGCACGTGCCGTTCAACTCTTTGAGTGATAATGCAGAAAGTTTGAAGTTAATAACACATCTCCATCTACCTTAGGCCACAAGCTTAATCACCCCTGATATGGACCACTTTCTGGAGGCGCATGACGCCAGCTTCTACAAAGAAGGGATCCGTATGCTCCACAACCACTGGACTAAGTGTGTAAATGTACGAAAAATAAATATGCTAGGTTTTCTAAAATTGACTCCTTCTAGGTTAGGCCACAAACTTATCAATCACCCCTCGTAATCATGGTATTTCAGCAATTTTGTCTTCCTGATTTACAATTTGATCACAATGTGTTTAAAAATGTCTCTTTGTAATGTGTACTAAATGTCTAATGAAAAAAACTTACATGCAGTTGCTGAAATTCAGTTCTGTTGGTATGCATAAAGCAGGCAGAAAGCCTTTGCTCCTCTAATGGACCTATACATTGGGATAACATCAATGGTACTGTGCATTTGTAAGTTAACAATAGGAAACAGTCTTATATCATTTGCCTTGAAGTGGGCCGATGTGATGTTTCTGGACCCTCATGGGTGGGGCTGGGTCCTGGCAGTAAGGGCAGTAGGTCTAGAATTTGGCCCTGAATCCATGAGTTTCAACTTGTGTATTGGTACGAGGGATATGAACAGGAATAATCTACACTTCTCGCACTTTCCCCCCTGTCTTTTACTCAGCTCTTTTTAAAACCGATGTGTGCCACAGTAGTGTAACATTATTGCAACGTTATTGCAGCTCAGTGCGTCGGAGTTGAAAGTTCAATCCCAGCATCCTCTGTAATGAAACACACACAAAATGCAGGAGCAACTCAGCATGTTAGGCAGCTTCTATGGAAATATATAGACAGTTGATGTTTCGGGCCAAGACCCTTCATCTGATGAAGGGACTTGGCCAGAAATGTTGGCTGTTTATTCATTTCCATTGATGCTGTCTGACCTGCTGAGTCCTCCAGCATCTTGCGTGTGTTGCTCTGGATTTCTAACATCTGTAGACTTTGTCGTTCATGATTTCATCACCTGTGAAGAGTTTGTACGTCCTTCTCATGGAATGCATGGGCTTCCTCTGAGTGCTCCAGTTTCCTCAGTTTCCACCTTAAATACCCACAGACTTGGCCTCCACTGCAATCCGTGGCAGAGCATTCCACAGATTCACTAATAGCTGGCTAAAAAATATTCCCCCTTATATCTGTTATAAAAGGCTACCCCTCAATTTTGAGGTTGTGCCTTTTAGTTCTGGATATCCTCACCGTAGGGAACACCCTCTCCACATCCACTATATCTAGTCCTTTCAACATTCAGTAAGTTTCAATGAGATCCCCCTGCATTCTTTTAAATTTCCAGTGAGTACAGGCCCAAAGCTGCCAAACACTCATCATATGCTAACCCCTTCATTCCCTGAATCATCCTCGTGAACCTCCTCTGGATTCTGTCCAATAACCACACATTATTTCTGAGATATGTGGTCTAGAACTGTTGACAATACTCCAAAAGTGGCCTGACTAGTGTCTTATAAAGGCTCAGCATCATCTCCTTTCTTTTACATTCTATTCCCCTTCAAATAAATGACAGCATTGCATTTGTGTTCTTTACCTCAGACTCAACCTGTAATTGAACCTTCTGGGAGTCTTGCACGAGGACTCCTAAGTCTCTCTGCACCTTTGATGTTTACATAGAAAACATAGAAACATAGAAACAATTGTTGTGTTGTTTGAACCTTCTCCTCATTTAGATAATAGTCCGCATGATTGTTCCTTTTACCAAAATGTATCATCGTACATTTCCCAATTCTGTATTCCATCTGCCACATTTTTTGCCCATTCTTCCAATTTGTCTGAGTCCTGCAGCAATTGCGTTGCCTCCTCAGCACTACCTACACCTCCACCTATCTTCATATCATCCACAAACTTTGCTACAAAGCCATCAATTCCATTATCCACATCAATGATAAACAATGTGAAAAGTAGTGGTCCCAATATTGACCACTGAGGAACATCACTAGTCACTGATAGCCAACCAGAAAAGGCTCCTTTAATTCCTACTCGCGACCTCCTGTCTGTCAACCATTCAGCGAGCCATGCTAGTATCTTTCTGGTAATGCCTTAGGATATTATCTTGTTAAGCAGCCTCATGTGTGGCACCTTATCAAATGCCTTCTGAAGATCCAAGTAAATGACATCCACTGCCTTCCTTTTGTCCAACCTGCCTGTTATAGTACTTCCTCAATAAAACCTAACAGATTTGTCAGATTTGTCCCTTGAGAGAAACCATGCTGACTTTGACTTATTTTATTGTTAGTCTCCAGGTACCCAAAACCAAGGAGATGATCGTTGATTTCAGACGGTCTCAGCCTGAGCAGACACCCCTCAGCATCAGCGGCTCCACAGTGGAGAGAGTGGAAAACATCAAGTTCCTTGGGGTGCAGATCTCCGACAATCTCATCTGGTCCAGGAACACCACTGGGATTGTGAAATGGGCCCAGCACAGATTGCACTTTCCGAGGAAGCTTAAACATGCATCACTCCCCATTAACATCTTAACTACATTCTACAGAGGCGTGGTTGAGAGTGTGCTGACCTTTTGCATCACAACCTGGTACTCCAGCTGCAGTGCTGTTGACAAAAAGCCTTGCAGAGGGTGGTTAGGGGAGCAGAGAAGGTTCTTGGAGTCTCCCTACCTTCTGTCCAAGACCTCTTTCAGAGTCGATGCCTCCAGAAGACATGGTACATCATTAAAGACCCCTCACACCCTCTCCATGAACTGTTTGTTCTTCTGCCATCAGGCAAACATTACAGGAGCATCAATACTAAAACCACAAGGCTACTAAACAGCTTCCTCCCACAGGCAGTCAGACAGCTAAATAGCTGCTCCACCTGACTCTGCTTTGGACACTTTTAACTTGCACTGAACACTTATAACTGATTTAACCGACATGTGGCTGTTGTGTTTTACTATTTATTGTTATGTTTATTATTTTGTGTTGCGTTTGTTATGTTATGATTGCACTGCCCCGAGAAACGCTGTCTCATTCTGCCCTGCAGAGCTGATGTATAGTTAGAATGACAATAAAGTTTTTTGAATCTTTGAATCTTGAAAATCTCCTTAATCAATAGAATCCAACTACTGAGGTTAGGCTAATTGGCCTATAATTTCCTTTCTATTACCTTCCCTCCTTCTTAAAGAGTAGAGTGACAGTTGCAATCTTCCAGTCCTCCAGGACCATGCCAGAATTAGTGATTCCTGAAAGGTCATAACCAATGCATCCGTTATCTCTTCAGCAACCTCTCTCAGGACTCTGAGATGTAGTCCATCTGGTCCAGGTGACTTATCCACCTTAAGACATTTCAGTTTGCCTAACACTTTCTCCTATTAAGCCCATCTACCATTTCTTCCTCCCCCACTCCTCCCTCACCAGCATCATTTTCCAGTGGTCAAATAACAAATCTCACCTCACTTTTACTCTTTATATAACTGAAAACAAAAGCTTTCGGTATCTTGCTTTGTGTTATTGGCTAGTTTGCTCTCATTTCATCTTGTCCCTTCTTATAGCTTTTTGAGTTGTCTTTTGCTGGATCTTAAAAGCTTCCAAATCATCCAACTTCCCACTCAAATTTGCTACTTACATGTGCTTTCCTTGGTTTTCATGCCGTCCTGAATTCCTTTGTCAGCCATGGTTGCCTGCCCCAGCCATTTGAGAACATCTTCTGATGGGGGATATATCTACGTTGCACCTCTAGAGTTATTCCCAAAAACTTCAGCCATCTCTGCTGTGCCATCATCCCCGCCGGTATCCTCCCCCAATCTAGACACTATACACTAGACACATCTACCTGGGCAAGCTTCTCTCTCATGCCTCTATAATTCCCTTTATTCCATTGCAATATTGATACATGTGTCTTATGCTTCTTCCTCTCAAATTGCAGTATGAGTTAAAACATATGACGATCACTGACTCCTAAAGTTTCCTTTACATTAAGCTCCCTAATAAGATGCTGGTTATTATACAGCACCCAATCTAAGCCTTTCTTCAAGTAGGCTCATGCACAAGCTGCTCTAAAAAGCCATCTCATAGGCATTCAACAAATCCCTCTCTTGCGATCCAACACCAAGCTAATTTGTCCAATCCCCTTGCAAATTTAATTACAATTATGATATTACCCTTATTACATATCTTTTCCAGCTCCCTTTGCAATCTCAACCCCATATCTTGGCTATTATTTGAAGTCCTATATATGATTCCCATGATGTTTTTTTTTACACTTGCAGTTTCTTTACTCCATCCACAAAGATTCAACATTCTCTGACCCTATGTCACTTTTTTCTAACTATGTAATTCCATCTGTTACCAACAGACCCTCACCAGCGCCTATGCCTTCCTGCCTGTCCTTCTGATACAAAGTATGTCCTTTTATGCTAAGTTTGTAACTTTGACCTACTTTCAGCCATGACTCAGTGATGCCTACCATGTCTCTAATTGCACCATGAGTTTGTCCTTCTTATTCTGAATGCTATATGCATTTAAATACTACACCTTCAGTTCTACATTCTTCGTTTTTTTGAATTTTGCCTCTGTGGTACAATTTAGCTCTTTTTTCTGTCTGTATTTGTATCCAATGATTGGCTTGTACTTCCTTACATTCATATTATATCCATCATCTACTTGCAAACCTGCTGGCTCATCCTCAGCTCTGTCTTATTGATTCCCATCCCCTGCCATATGAGTTGAAACAAATCTCAGCAGCTCTAGTTAACCTGTCTGCAAGAATATTGCCTCCCCTCGGATTCAAGTGCAACTCATTCCTTTTTCACAGGTCCCAGCTGCCCCAGAAGTGGTCCCAATTATCCAGAAATCTGAATTCCTGCCCTCTGCTCCAATTCTTCAGCCAGGTATCTAGCTTCTGGGCAGTTGAGAAGAAGAGGTAGAAGTGAAGAATAGAAGAAGAGTGAAAAGGGACAGAAAAATTACCAGAAGGAGAAATCAATGTTCATGCCATCAGGTTGGCGGCTACCTCGACTGAATGTTATCCATCTCGCTCTTCCATTCTAAGAGTGGCCTCATTGTATCTACAAGTTGCTTTCACTTTCCCTCTGGTTTGCACTGACCAATTATTAAACATGATGAGATGAAACCCACTGCCAAGGTGATGTTTCCCACCAGGTATCTGGGCATTTCCATTCTGTAGTACCTGCATCAAGAGTGCTCCTTGCAAATGTGGGCAAGGAGACTTCATAGCTTCCTTGCAATGACTTTCCGAGAGGAAGCCGGCCTCAGACGGTTGTTATTTCTAATTGAATGACAAGTTGCTGCTCCAACAGCACTGGGCTCTGCAGGAAAATTAAATTGAAAAAAAACTTGCAAATCAGTGACAGAATTTGAAAACCAGCCAGTGATAGATCTATTTAGTTTATATTTAATTAAAGATACAGTGCGGACCGGCCTTTCTGGCCCAAAAAGTCATGCCATCCAACAGCCTACTGACTTATCCCTAGGGTAATACCAGGATAATTTACCAATTAACCAACTATCCCGCGAGTCTTTTAACTATGGGAGGAAACTGGAGCACCCGGAGGAAACCTGAACATCACAGTGAAAAGCATAAACTCCTTACAGGTGAACTCTGAACTCCTATACCCCGAGTTCTAATAACTTTATGCTAACCTCAGTGGCATTACGTGCAGTATGGTGTTTCTATCATTGGAAAAGATTTGCAGCGTATGTCTCCTGTGGATCATCAGTGAACTGACGTTACTTGCTGTACATTGGGATGCTGTCAGTCATATTATCCTAGTGACGCCGTACTCAAAGTTCAAAGCTCCAAATTCCAAGTTCAAAGTACATTTATTATCAAAGTTTGTATACTATATGCAAGCTTGAGATTCATCGCCTTGCAGGCAGCCACAAAGCAAAGAAACACAATAGAATCCATTAACAAGACTCCACACAGCAAAGACAGTTAAGCACCCAATGTGAGAAAAAAGAACAAAGTGGTGAAAACAATAAAAAAAAGTAAACAAATAACACACGGAACATGAACTGCAGGGTCCCCGAGAGTAAGTTCACAGCCACCGAGCCAGTTCAGCACAAAGGCATGTGATGATGGTTGCAGGCCACAGACATGGAGCCAGTTCAGGACTGAGATGAGTAAACTTCACAGAGTAGTGAGCTGAAAACCAACTTGTCTATTGCCCTCGACCATGGTGCCTTGATATTTTAAACTGGATTGGAGTTTACATTCGCTAAGGATTTGTTCATTTTTCACTTTCGACCCAAAGTTTCAACGCAGCAAGCCGGAAACCTGAGAACAGAATTCTGTCAATAAATGCAGTTTATGTAAATGAGAATGTATGTAAATGTTTATGTAAATGTATCAGGTGTCCGTGGAGGGGTAGAACTTCTGGTGGAGGGGATTCTCATGTCGCTTCTTGGACAGATCATCCAGCTTTGGAACACGCCGGACACTCAGCTCTCATCTATGGCTCCAAATAGCTGTTTGCATGTGAAGATGGCCACATCCCTGCTACACCACTTCGACAGGAGGGATAAACTGGATAAGGGTAGCAGGCGGTCTTATACCCCGGTGAGATAAGGACGTGCCTATCCTGGCATGCAAAGTCAGCTCTGGCGGACTGGAAGGAAGCGATTACAGTGAGATCCAACAACCAGGAAGACAATTCTGCAGCACCCCACAGAGAGCAAAGGCACACACGAGATCATGGTCATCCACTGAAAGTCAGTAAGATCCCATTATGTGATGCTTGTTTGTACCTCTGGACCCAGACTTTTGAGTTCAAGAGACTGGAACTACCCCAGTGCAACGGCATTTCCACTTTCAAAAGCTCTTCCCTTGGGTTGTATATGATGGACAACCAATGTGTGAGTGAAAGAGGACACTGCAGTTATCAAACGATTCTATATCTGATGATGAAGCAATGCTGATGAATCTTAGAGCCCATGTCCTTACCAAAATGCTTGCACAAAGGAATAATTTAAACCAGCAGGTGCATTTGCAAGATGCTTGACCTGACCTTCTGTTTCATTTTTTCATAATTGTTACTGAAAGGGGAACACCGAAGTCACGTAGTGATGTGCATCCCAATTCCTATTCCGACATGTCGGTCAAAGGCCTCCTTTCCTGACACGATGAGGGCACTCTTAGGATGGAGGAGTAACATCTTATATTCCATCAAGGTAGCCGCCAGCCTGATGGAATAAACTTTGATTTCTCAAGAGCTTCTGACTCTCAGGGTCTGTATTCTTACCAAAATATTTGAACAAAGGGTATAATCTAAACATCATCATCGTTATATGCTGTGTCATATGACAGAGGCAATCACATTCTTCATGACCATGACTACTTTTGGCAAATTTTTCCACAGAAGTGGTTTGCCATTGCCTTCTTCAAAGCAGTATCTTTACAAAACATGAGACCCAAACCATTTTAAGACCGTAAGGCATCAGAGGAGAATTAGGACATTTGGTCCATTGGGTCAGCTCTATCATTCAATCATGGCTGGTTCTTTTTTCCCCTCCTCAACCCCACTCCCTGCAATCAACTTGGTGAACCTCCTCCGTACTGCCTCCAAAGCCAGTATATCCTTCTTCAATTATGGAGACCAGAACTGCACACAGTACTCCAGGTGTGGCCTCACCAGTACCCTGTATAGTTGCAGCATGACCTCCCTGCTCTTGAATTCAATCCCTCTAGCAATGAAGGCCAACATTCTGTTTGTCTTCTTAATAGCCTGCTGTACCTGCAAGCCAACTTTTTGCATTCATGCACAAACACTTCCATGTCCCTCTGCTCAACAGCATGCTGCAATCTTTCACCATTTAAATAATAACCTGCTCTTCTATTATTCCTTCCAAGTAGGTGATCTCGCATTTACCAACGTTGTATTCCGTCTGCCAGACCTTGGCCCACTCACTTAACCTATCTATATCCCTCTGCAGACTCTCCACCTCCTCTGTACAATTTGCCTTTCCACTCAGTTTAGTGTCATCAGCAAATTTTGCTCCACTACACAGTCCCCTCTTCCAAATCATCAGTGTAAATGGTAAACAGCTGCGGGCCCAGCACCAACCCCTGCGGCACCCCACTCACCACTGACTGCCAACTGGAGAAACACCCATTTATATGAACTCTCTGCCTTCTATTGATTAACCAATCCACTATCCATGCCAATACACTTCCTCCGACTCCATGCATCCATTTCTTATTTATTAGTCTCCTGTGCGGCACCTTATCAAACACCTTCTGGAAATCCAAGTATACGACATCCACCTGTTCCCCTCTATCCACTCTACTCATTATGTCCTCAAAGAACTCCAGTAAGTTTGTCAAACAGGACCTGCCCTTTCTGAATCCATGCTGCGTCTGTCTAATGGAACCACTCCTTTCTAAATGTTTTGCTATTTCTTTCTTAATGACAGCTTCAAGCATTTTCCCAACTACAGATGTTAAGCGAACTGGCCTATAGTTGCCCGTTTTTTGCGAACATCCTTTTAAAAAAAGTGGTGAGACATTTGCTGTCTTCCAATCCGCCGAGACCTGCCCAGAGTCTAGAGAATTTTGGTAAATGATTACCAACGTGTCTACTATAACTTCTGCCAATTCCCTCAGCACCCTGGGATGCATCCCATCAGGACCAGGGGACTTATCTACCTTCAGGACCTCTAGTTTGTTCATCATTATCTCTTTAGTGACAGAGATTTTATTGAGGTTCTCACCTCCCATTTCATCCATAACATCGTTCTTTGGCATATTAGGCATGTCCTCCACCATGAAGACCGACACAAAATAGTCCTTCAATGCCTCAGCCATTTCCTTATCACCTAATATCAATTACCCCTTCTCGTCTTCCAAGGGACCTACATTGACTTTAGCCACCCTCTTCCGCTTTATATATTTATAAAAACTTCTGCTATCTGTTTTTATATTTTGTGCTAATTTACTTTCATACTCTATCTTCCCTTTCCTAATTTCTTCTTTAGTTGTTCTTTGTTGCTTTTTAAAGTTTTCCCAGTCCTCTAGTCTCCCACTACTCTTTGCGACTTGGTACACATGAGCTTTTAATTTGATACTATCTTTTATTTCCTTAGTTATCCAAGGCTGGCTCTCCCCACACTTACTCTCCTTACTTTTGACTGGAATATACTTTTGTTGAGCACTGTGAAAAATCTCTTTGAAGTTATTCCACTGTTCCTCGACTGTCCTACCAAATAGCCTGTGCTCCCAATCCACATTAGCCAACTCCTCCCTCATCCTGTTGTAGTCTCCCTTGTTCAAGCATAATACACTAGTTTTAGATCTAACTATTTCATCTTCCATCCTCCATAATAGGATCCCTTTATTTCCATTCGCTGCATCCTGCCAATCAGCCAATGCTCTAACCGTATAAGTAACTTTCCTGTAATATCATGGGCTCTTAACTTGGTAAGCAGCCTCATGTATGGCTCCTTTTCAAAGGCCTTCTGGAAGTCCAGATATACAACATCTACTGCATTCTCTTTATCCATCCAACTTGTAATCTTCTCAAAGAAATCTAACAGATTCATCAGGCAAGAATTTCCTTTAAGGAAACCATACTGACTTTATACTATCTTGTCCTGTGTCACCAAGTACTCCATCACCTCATCCTTAACAATTGACTCTAACATCTTCCCAGCCACTGAGGGCAGGCTAACTGGTCTATAATTTCCTTTCTGCTGCCTTCCTCTGTTCTTAGTAAGTGGAGTAACATTTGCATTTTTCCAGTCCTCTGGCACCATGCCAGAGTTCAATGATTTTTGAAAGATCATTGCTAATGCCTCATCAATCTCTACCAGATTTGTTCTTAATTATTATTGTGTTCTTTATCTTATTGTGGATTTAATGGTCCTGCATCACATCCAGAGCAACAATTATTTTGTTCTCCTTTACACTTGTGTACTGGAAATGACATTGAACAATCTTAAATTTTCAATGTTGTATTTGCTAGATACTTGCCCTGACCTTCTGTTTCCTTATTGAGTAAGCATTTCTGATAGGACACCAAAGTCAATTAGTAATCTGTCCACATAGTGGGCAGAATAATATAAATGTGGGAGGATAGGATAGCTTCCCCAAACACAAGGACTGTTCAGCTAACCTGCTGTTAGCTCAGCTCCTGATATATTATGTGTTATAAACAAATCCATGACAATGTGTTATTGTACATGCCAATCATTTGATCAATATTGTGCATTTGCTTATGTTGGGAGGGCTATTTCTTTACAGACATCAATTGAGAAGCCAGCTCTGCTGAAAATGATCAATAATGAGTCTTTTTTCCTCTCTGTCTATACACCAAACAATCAAAACTGAATTTTTAGCTCAGTGGTACTTCTCTCAACCGTGCAAATAATGGCCATTAGTTTCTGAATGGACATTGAACCCATGAACACGAGTTCACTACTTTTATTTCTCTTTTTACACAGCTTGTTTAACTACATATATAAACTGTAATAACAGTAAGAAACATTTATATATATATAGATTTCTTACTGCAATTTACAGTTTTTATTGTTATCTGTTACTGCTGCTGCTTACAAGTTTCACAACATATGCCAGTAATAGAGACATAGAAAAGTACAGCACAGCTACAGGCTCACTGGTGCATCTCATCAATCTAAACTGGGACCATAGCCCTCCATATGCTACCATCCACATACCTATCCAAACTTCTCTTCAACATTGAAGTCCATCTTGCATGCACCACTTCTGCAGGCAGCTCATTCCACACCATCACTAACCTCTGAGTGAAAAAGATTCCCTTCCTGTTTCCCTTAAACTTCTCATCTTTCACCCTTAACCTATGACCTGTCGTTTTTTCCACCCTCAATGGAAAAAGCCTGCTTGCATTTACCCTATCTATACACCTCATATTTTAGATTATGAAGACACGCAATCCTCTTTTAGATTAATTTTGTGTATTTCCAAAAAAATCTCCCCTCATTCTTCTACATTCCAAGGAATAAAGTCCTAACCTATTCAACCTTTCCCTATAACTCAGTTCCTCCAGTCCAGGCAACATCCTTGTAAATTTTCTCAGTAGTCTTTCAAAATATCTTACATCTTGCCTGTAGGTAGGTGACCAAATCTGCACATAGTGCTCCAAATTAGGCCTCACCAAAATCTTATACAACTTCAACATAACATCCCATCTTCTGTACTCAATATCACAATCAGAATCAGATGTAATATAATCGACAAACAAGAGAAAATCTATAGATGCTAGAAAACCATGCAACACACACGTAATGCAGGAGGAACTGAAGAGACCAGGCAGCTTCTATGGAAAAGAGTACAGTCAATGGTTCAAAACACGACCCTTCATCAGGAATGGAGAACAAAGATGAGAAGTCAGAGTAAGAAGGTGGGGGGAGGGGAGGAAGAATTACAAGGTAGTAGGTGATTGGAGAAAGCAGGGGTGGAGGGTGAAGTAAAGAGCTGCAAAGCTGATTGGTGAAAGAGATGAATGGCTGGAAAAAGGGGGAATCCGATAGTAGAGGACAGAAACCATGGAAGAAAGGGAAGGAGGAGGAGCACCCGAGGGAGATGATGGGTAGGGTAAGGTGATAAGGTTAGAGGGGAAAATGGGAAAGGAGAGTTAGGGGCATTACCAGAAATTCAAGAAATCAATGTTCATGCCATCAGGTTGGAGGAGGCCCACATGGAATGTCCAAACTGAGTGTGGCCTCATTGTGGCAGTAGTGGAGGCTATGGGCTGACATGTCAGAATGGGAATAGAAAGTGGAATTAAAATGGATGGCCACTGAGAGGTCCTGCTTTTTCTGGCATAAGTGCTCGGTAAGGTTATCTCCCAGTCTATGCCAGGTGTCACTGATGTACAGAAGGCCACACTGGGAGAACAGGATACAGTAGATGACCCCAACAGACTCACAAGTGAAGCGTTACCTCGGCTGGAAGGACTGTTTAGGACCCTGGATTGTAGTGAGGGAGGAGGTGTAGGAGCAGGTGTAGCACTTGTTCCATTTGCAAGGAGAAGTGCCGGGAGGGAGATCAGTGGGGAGGGAAGAATGGACAAGGGAGTCATGTAGCTGAAAGCTGGAAGTGGGGGGTGGAGGGAAAGGTGTGTTTGGTGTTGGGATCCCATTGGAGATGGTGGGAGTTGCAGAGAATTATGTGCTGGACGAGGAGGCAGGTGAGGCGATAGGTGAGTACAAGAGGAACCCTATATCTAGTACGGTGGATGGGAGGAGAGCATGAGGGCAGACAAGCATGAAATGGAAAAGATACGATTGAGGGCAGCATTAATGGTGGAGGAATGGAAGCCTCTTTCTTTGAAAAAGGAGGATACCTCCTTAGTCCTGGAATGAAAAACCTCATCCTGAGAGCAGCTGCAGCGGAGATGGAGGAATTGAGAGAAAGCGATGACATTTTTACAAGTAGCAGCACGGGAAGACATACAGTCCAGGTGGCTCTGGGAGTCAGAGGGTTTATGAAAGACATCAGTAGAAAAGCTGTCTCCAGAGACATGGACTGAGAAATCGAGAATGGGGAGGGATGTGTCAGAAACGGACCAGGTAAATTTGAGGGCGGGGTGGAAGATAAGAGGCAGAGTTGATGAAGTTGACAAGCTCTACATGGGTGCAGGAAGCAATAGCAAAGCAGTCATTGATGTAGCGTAGTATCATAATATCATCAACATTTGTCATTCAATTTGTTGTTCTTACGCCAGCAGTACAATGCAGAGCATAATAATAAAAACTGTGACTTACAGTAAGCATATAAATATATGTACTGTAATTCATATATATAATAGTTAAATTAAATAAGTAGTGCAAAAAAAGTAGTAAGGTTGTGTTCATGGGTTCAATGTCCATTCAGAAATCAGATGGCAGAAGTGAAGAAGCTGTTTCTCATACACTGAGTGTGTGTCTTCAGACTTCTGTACCTCCTCCTTGATGATAACAATGAGAAGATGGTATGTCTTGGATGAAGGAGGCTCTTAATGATGGATGCCGCCTTTTTGAGGCATCGTTCCATGAAGATGTTCTGGATACTGGCAGTACCCATGATGTTACTGACTAAGTTCACAACTTTCTGCAGCTTCTTTTGATCCTGTGCAGTCACCTCCCTCATAAAAAATGGTAATGCCACCAGTTAGAATGCTCTCCATGGTACATCTGTAGATATTTGCGAGTGTCTTTGGTGACATATCAAATCTTCTAGTGAAGTATAGCCGCTATCATGCCTTTGTAACTGCATCAATATGTTGGGCTCAGGATAGATCCTCAGAGATGTTGACAATACTTTGATTTATGAAGGGCAATGTGCTAAAAGCTTTGTTTACAACCCTATCTACCTATAATATTAAACCAGATTCTACTTATCCGTGTAAGCAGAACAAGTGCTACACAGGGCCTTACACTTCCTCCCTCACCACCATTCAGGGCTCCAGACAGTCCTTCCAGGTGAGGCAACACTTCACCTGTGAGTCGGCTGGGGTGAGATACTGCGTCCGGTGCTCCCGATGTGGCCTTCTATATATTGGTGAGACCCGACGCAGACTGGGAGATTGTTTTGCTGAACACCTACACTCTGTCCGCCAGAGAAAGCAGGATCTCCCAGTGGCCACACATTTTAATTCCACATCCCATTCCTATTCTGACATGTCTATCCATGGCCTCCTCTACTGTAAAGATGAAGCCACACACTGGTTGGAGGAACTACACCTTATATTCCATCTGGGTAGCCTCCAACCTGATGGCATGAACATTGACTTCTCTAACTTCTGCATATGCCCCACCTCCCCCTCGTAACCAATCCGTTATTTATTTTTATACACACATTCTTTCTCTCTCTCTCCTTTTTCTCCCTCTGTCCCTCTGACTATACCCCTTGCCCATCCTCTGGGTTTTTCCCCCCGCCCCCTTTTCCTTCTCCTTGGGCCTCCTGTCCCATGATCCTCTCATATTCCTTTTGCCAATCAACTGTCCAGCTCTTGACTCCATCCCTCCCCCTCCTGTCTTCTTCTATCATTTTGGATCTCCCCTCTCCCTCCCACTTTCAAATCTCTTACTAGCTCTTCTTTCAGTTAGTCCTGACGAAGGGTATCGGCCCGAAACGTCGACTGTACCTCTTCCTAGAGATGCTGCCTGGCCTGCTGCGTTCACCAGCAACTTTTATGTGTGTTGCTTCTAATTCAAGTTCTTCTCCAGTGACCTCAGCTGATGTTGAGGAAAGCTGTGTCATTGCATAATACACTGGTCGAGTGCAAGAACCACTCTGTTCTCTCAGGCCATTGAAACCTTGGCACAAAACAAATGAGTATGGTAGGCTCCCTGTGTCACAGTTACACTTAACTACAACTAAAACAATCCCTTTTTATCTTCTTATTGTCTGTGGAATTTTTTTATGTGCAACTCAACTGCCTCATTTTCGATGTTACCATGAGGAAAATTTTTACTGGATCTTAATTCCTTTCCGATATTCTGGGAGTGTGAAAATTACTCCATTAATTCAAATTACAGTGGATTCCAGTTAATTGGGCCATTGGTTAATTGGGGCAGCTGCTTATTTGGAACACATCTTAAAGAAAGAGAAAAAGTAATCAAGAAAATATTCAGGATTCCCTCCATTTATCTGATACATTACGCTGCTTAATAGGAACAGGAAACTGTTCAAGGTTCAAAGTTCAAAGTAAATGTATTATCAAAGCACGTATATGGTGCCCTATACATTCCTGAGATTCATTTTGTTGCGGACATAGTAAATCTAAGAACCATGACTGAATCATTGAAAGACTGTTCCCAACCAGGGGAACAAATGTGCAGAGACAACAAACTGTGCAAATACAAAAAAGGTTAATAATAATAATAAAAAATAATAATAATTACTATTATTGTAAATGAGCAATAAATACCGAGAACATGAGATGAAGAGTCATGAAAGTGAGTCCATAAGTTGTGGGGACAGTTCCGCGATGGGACAAGTGAAGTTGAGTGAGGTTATCCCCTTTGGTTCAAGAGCCTGATGGTTGCGGAGTAATAACTGTTACTGAACCTGGTGGTGTGAGTCCTGAGGCTCCTGTGTCTTCCTGATGACAGCAGCAAAAGAGAAAGCATGGCGTGGACGGTGGGTACTCTAATGATGATCATGCCCTCCTGCAACAATGCTCCATGTAGAGGTGTAGACTTTACCTGTGATGGACTGGGCCTTATCCACTACTTTTTGTGGGACTTTCCTTTCAAGGGCATTGGTATTTCCATACCAGGGCTGTGATGCAACCAGTCAACATACTCTCCACCACACATGCCAAAACACCAAGGAATTTAAAGTTTCCGACCCTCTCTAACTTTGCACCTCCAATGAGGACTGGCTCATGGACCTCTGGTTTCCTCTTCCTGAAGTCAAAAATTAGCTCCATTGTCCAGCTGACATAGAGTGAGAGACTGTTGTTGTGGAAGCATGCAGCCAGATTTTCAGTCTTCCTACTACATGCTGATTCATCACCACCTTTGATTCAGCCAACAATAGTGGTGTCATCAGCAAACTTAACTTTGGTATTGAAGATGCGCTTAGCCACACAGTCATAAGTATAATTCATGTAGAGGAGAGGGCTTAGCATGCAGGTTGTGGGGCACCTTTCCTGATGCAGATTGTGGAAGAGATGTTGTTGTCAACCTGGATTGACTGGGATCTGTAAATCAGGATTCAATTGCACAAAGAGGTACAGAGGCTAAGGTCTTGAAGCTTATTGATTAGTATAGATCAGTTTCAATTTAGTGTCTGTCCTGTGCACTTCTGTGGCCTGTTAGATGCCACAACGTATTTTGAGCTAACAGTTTTTAAATAGGTCTAGTTCAAGTCAAATCAAGTCAAGTTGCTTTTCATTGTCATTTCGACCATAAACTGCTGGTACAGTGCACAGAATAAAGGAAACAACATTCCTCCAGGACCATGGTGCTACATGAAACAACACAAAACTACACTAGACTAAGTGAGACAACACAAGGCTACACGAGACTATGTAAGACAACACAGAAACTACACTAGACTACAGACCTGCACAGGACTACATAAAGTGCACAAAATAGTGCAGGGCAGTACAGTAAAAATAAACAAGACAATAGGCATAGTAGAGGACAAATTACAATATAATAATAAATGATGTAGGTGTCAGTCTAGACTCTGAGTATTGAGGAGTCTGATGACTTGTGGGAAGAAACTGTAGTCATGAGAGCCCGAATGCTTTGGTACCTTTTGCCAGATGGCAGGAGGGAGAAGAGTTTGTATGAGGGGTGCGTGGGGTCCTTCACAATGCTGTTGGCTTTACGGGTGCAGCGTGTGGTGTAAACGTCTGTAATGGCAGGAGGAGAGACCCTGATGATCTTCTCAGCTGACCTCACTATCCGCTGCAGTGTCTTGCGATCTGAGATGGTGCAATTTCTGAACCAGGCAGTGATGCAGCTGCTCAGGATGCTCTCAATACAACCTCTGTAGAATGTGGTGAGGATGGGGGGTGGGAGATGGACTTTTCTCAGCCTTTGCAGAAAGTAGAGACACTGCTGTGTTTTCTTGGCGATGGAGCTGGTGTTGAGGAACCAGGTGAGATTCTCCGCCAGGTGAACACCAAGAATTAGTTGCATGTGTTTGTGTTCAATATGCAGCAATTTTTGTCACTGATAGTTGATGAGAAATAAGCAGTAGGACAATTCAGAATCGTTTTTCTCACAGCAGTTTCAAGCATTCAGGCTTGGAGATACCAGAAATGACTGGGAGTTAAAATGAAATGAATTCTCAAATTCAGCAAGTCAGGAACTACGAAAAATTTGAAGGTATTGGCAATCATCTTGAATATTACAATGAAATGAAGATTTGGAGGATGCAATCATCAAATTTATTGCATGAAGATATTCTATTACCTGCACTAAATGTCTACTCTGATTTTGTTCATTTACAGTCAATCAAAAGTACACAGCAGTGTACCATCGAAGAATTCATTTTTCAAATAACTATTAGGAACTAATACAGTTTTTTAGTACTGTAGTAGTATTGATAGCGTACTAATTTGTTCTGTATTTAATTTAAATATATAATATGTTACTCAGTCAAATAGCAGTTTGTCTAGATGCATCCAATACAGCATTCTCTACAACTTCTATCATCTTCCACCAAACCTTCTCCCAGCTCTCCACAATCCACAGGTTTCATTTCCTCTATGATTCTCTCGTCCATTTGTCCCTCCTCACTAAACTCCCTCCTGGCACATATTACTGCAAGTGACAGGAATGCTACACCTACCCATTAGCCTCCTCCATTACCTCAATTCAGGGCCCCAAAGAGTCCTTCCAGGTGAGGCAACAGTTCACCTGTCGGGGTCATATTTTGTATCCAGTGCGCCTGATGTGGCCACCTCTATACTGATGAGACCTGACATAATTTGGGGGTCTGCTTTGTCAAGCTCTTTCTCTCCATTCACCAGAAGTGGAACTTCCCAGTGGCCAACCATTTTAATTCTGATTTCCTTTTTTGATATGTGCCAAGATGAGGCCACCCTCAGGGTGGAGGAGCAACATCTTATATTCGGTATGGGTAGCTGCCAACACAACCGCATGAATGTCAATTTCTCCTTAAAGGCATTTTTTTCCTACTCCCTTCCTTCTTCAATTCCACACTCTGGCATCTTACCTCTTCTCCTCACCTGTCTATCACCTTCCCTGATGCCCCTCCTTCCCTTTCTCCTATGAGCCACTCTCCCATCCTATCAGATTCCTTCCTTGCCAGCCCTTTACCTTCCCCAGCCACCCAGCTTTGCCTATCACCCTCCAGCTATACTCTTTCACCTCCCCCCACCTCTTTATTCTGGCATCTCACCCCTTCCTTTCCGATCTTGAAGAAAGGCCTCAGCCTATTAAGTTCATTTCCATAGATGCTACCAGACCTTCTGAGTTCCTCCTGCATTTTGTGTTTGTTACTTTTGGATTTCCTGGATCTACAAAATCTTTTATGTTTGTTTTTTTTTTATACTTCTTAAATTTGTTTGCATGAAATTTCAGTCAACTGGGACAGTTGCATATTTGGGATGATTTGTAATGGCCCAATTAACCAAAATCCTCCACACTTAATTTAAATAACTAAATAACTTTTAAAGGTGAATCCCTCAGGGAATAAAAGGTCAGGCTGATAGCTGCGTAACAAACTTTCTAGCCTTGTGGACCAAACTTGAGGGAGTCATCCAACTAGTTTCACGGTTGCTCATTCAGAGTGCAGTTAGTGTTAGTGCTCATATTTTGTAGTATTCCTAAATTGAAGCTTTTAAAATCAGTAGCAGTGCAACATCAATGGAAATAACTGTCAGGACTGCAATGTAACTTCTTGTTAATTCAGCAGTGCTCATGTGGTATAACAAAATGCAACTTGCAACCTCACGGGGCTTGCTGAAAATCCAGCTGTAATTGTCTCTCACAGAACTCGTGAGTACCAAATTAGCACAGGGCCACAGAGGCCAGTTTGGAAGCAATGAAACTGACTGGATGGATCACAGGGGGAAAAAAGGACTCTTCTCAGATCTGAACAAATCATTATCAACAAGAATGTGTACAGTTACTGTGGGTTGTGAAGGAAAAGTACCAATGTGACTGTAGGTTTGACCTTTGGAAGTACTTTAAAAATATTCTTACTAATATTTTTGAGAACAACTAGCCTCTTAATCTACTGTAAAGATGAAGTCACACTCAGGTTGGAGGAACAACACCTTATATTCCCTCTGGGTAGCCTCCAACCTGATGGCATGAACATTGATTTCTCTAACTTCTGTTAATGCCCCTCCTCCCCTTCTTACCCCAGCTCTTATTTATTTATTTAATTTCTCTCCTTCCCTCTCACAATAACTCATTGTCTGTTCTCCATCTTCCTCTGGTGCTCCCCTCCCCCTTTCTTTCTTCTGAGGCCTTCCGTCCCATGATACTCCCCCTTCTCCAGCCTTGTATCCCTTTTGCCAATCAACTGCTCAGCTCTTGGCTTCATCCCTCCCCCTCCTGTCTTCTCCTATCATTTCGGGTCTCCCCCTCACCCTCCCACTTTCAAATCTCTTACTATCTCTTTTTTCCGTTAGCGTTGACGAAGGGTCTCAACCCGAAACGTCGACTGTACTTCTTCCTATAGATACTACCTGGCCTGCTGCGTTCACCAGCATTTTGTGTGTGCTGCTTGAATTTCCAGCATCTGCAGATTTTCTCGTGTTTGCGATCCTAATCTGAGCATGGTCACAATTCAGTTAGTTCTGGTTCTTATTGTCCCAGAGTTATCTTTGTTTACTCTGTTTACTAAGTTATTATGTGGCTATGGGAATTAATGGGAGACTAGGAGATGGAGAAACCCATACCAGCTCACACCATTTTCTTATAGTCATAGAGTCCGAGAGAAGTATAGCTCAGAAACAGGCGGATCAGCCCATATATTTTGCACCAAACTATTTAACCTGCCGACTTCCATTGACCTGCATCTGGACTACAATCCTCCATACCCCTACTATCCATATACCTTTCCAAACTTCTCTTCAACATTGAAATCAAGTTCACATGCACCAGTTGTGCTGTCAGCCCATTCCACAGTTTCATGGCCCACTGAGTGAAGAAGTTTCCTCTTTAACTTTCAACATTTCACCCTTAACTGTTGTTCTCTGGTCATAGTCCCACCCAGCCTGAGTGGAAAAAGTCTGCTTGCATTTACCCTATCTATACCTCTCATAATTCTGTATACCTCTATCAAATCTCTCCTCAATTTTCCATGAACCAAGGTATTAAGGTATTAAGTCCTAACCTAGTCAATCTTTCTATATCACAAGGTCCTCTAGTCTCAGCAAGATCCTTGTATTTTTTCTCTGTACTCTTTCAACTTTATTTCCATCTTTCCCATAGCTGGGTGACAAGACAGCACACAGTACTCCAAATTTGGCCTCACCAACATCTTACAGAACTTCAACATAACATCCCATTTCCTGTGCAGAGTACTTTGATTTACGAAAGGCTTTCTTACCCTATCTACTTGTGACACTACTTTCAATGAATTCTTTACCAGCCATCGTGGGAATAGAGGCGGAATCTTCCAGGTCAGTCATTTCACCTTGGCCCTGCATAGAAATGTTTTTGGTAAAAACATTGAAATGGGATTACATTGGTTATTTATAACCAGTATGGACACAATAAGTGACAATCCTCCTTCTCTGGTGAAATTTCAACCACTTACATGGGTGTGGTTATTTGAAAACTCTCTGATTAAAAAACAGCATGCCATTCTGGTAAAGACTGGGCAGATCCTTCTTACATTTTTAAAAAATAAAATGACAAAGAGTTTAAATAAATTAAATTCTATTACTCTGCACTTTCCTGTAATGAATAATTAACAACTTGGGTGTAAAATCTGGCAAGTGTTCTTTACAAATTGAGGCACAAATTGCTGAAAATCTTGACAAGCTTAAAGACGTCTGCCTATCCACTTTGTTTGGGGATCCTGATTAATGAGCTATTTAATATCCTGTTCCTGGTAATCTTTTGATCTGCAAATGGGATTATTTGAATTATTGGCAGTCTGTTCAGGAAGGTCATTAGATTCCTTTTCTCAAGGGTCATGTTTAAAGACCAATACATTCTCTTTATTTCTCACAGCTATCACATTATTTTTTCCTTATCTTCCTCTTAAAAGTAATGAGGCTCTCACTTGCATGCAGTTCACCTAAAGGGTTTAAGCACCTCGCCACATGCAGAACAAAGCTGTCCAATTGCAAATCCGTCTGCCGAATCATCCGTGTACAAGTATAGGCAAATTTGCTTTTCGTCTGTCAGCAATCCTGTTATAAAATCTTCATCCTTGCATTAGATTCCACTTTGAAGTTAAAACACTGCTGATATCTGTAACTTCCTCCATCCCTGCAACTTCTGTGATGTCTCCACTTGGGCCTGCTCTGCATCACTGGTCTCCTCTGCTCCAGCACAGCCACAGCGGCTTGTCACTGTCTATGCCGGAAGCTTGTAAATCCTCCCAGAATCCCTGCACTTCTCTTTTGTATCTTTTTTACGTGCTAACTCATTCCTTAGAATATCCCTCTGCTCCCTCATGCCTCAGGAGACTGAGGTCCTTTAACATCTGCCGGATGATGCTGGGGATGTTCTACGAGTCTGTGGTGGTCAGTGCGATCGTGTTTGCTGTTGTGTGCTGGGGCAGCAGGCTGAGGGTGGCAGACACCAACAGAGTCAACAAACTCATTCGTAAGGCCAGTGATGCTGTGGAGATGGAACTGGACTCTCTCACAGTGGTGTCTGAAAAGAGGATGCTGTCTAAGTTGCATGCCATCTTGGACAATGTCTCCCATCCACTACATAATGTATTGGGTGGGCACAGGAGTACATTCAGCCAGATACTCATTCCACCGAGATGCAACACAGAGTGTCACAGGAAGTCATTCCTGCCTGTGGCCATCAAACTTTACAACTCCTCCTTTGGAGGATCAGACACCCTGAGCCAATAGGCTGGTCCTGGATTTATTTCATAATTTACTGGCATAATTTACATATTACTATTTAACTATTTATGGTTTTATTACAATTTATTATTTATGGTGCAAATGTAACGAAAACCAATTTCCCCCGGGATCAATAAAGTATGACTATGACTATGACTAATATCTCACATTGTGGCAAATTGTCAGATTTTCTTTATCAACACTTTTGTAAAGTGCTTTGGGATATTTTATGGTACTAATGTCATAAATTAGTTATTGACGAACTTTGACATATCATGTGAGTATTATTACTTTGAGAAGTTTATTCTTACTTATTATTTAGAGATCGAGTGTGGAACAAGCCCACTTGGCTCAACAAATCGCACCACCCAGAAGGCCACCCTGCGCCCGAGCATAATCACATGACAATTTACAACGACCAATCAACCAATTGACCAGTATGTCTTTGGACTGTGGAAGAAAACCAGAGCAGCTAAAGGAGACCCATATGGTTCATGGGGAGAATGGACAACCTTCTTATAGTTGGCACCAGAACTGAACCCTGACATCCAGAGCTGTAATAGCATCATGCTAACCACAATGCTACTGTGGAACCCTAATAATAAAGTTATGCTAATTCATTAGTGTACCACTACTCAGAGAATTGGAAAACTTGGCATTCTACTATTTTGGATTAAATGTCCTGTTGGAGCCATGTATCTATTTTCTATCAGCATTGTATCATGAGTTGTACATTTATTGTGGTAGCTGGTCATGTGGGTAGGGGCGTGGTAGATGTGAAGAGTTTTAATTAAGTGCTCATGCTTTTTGAAGTCAGTCTGGTTAGGATAGAACTAGGGAGTAGGTGGGGGTGATATCTTTTTGTTGACCGTTTAATTTAGGTTCAATAAGTTCAATAAGTACATTCAATGTCAGGGAAATGTATACAATATATGTACAATCTGAAATTCTTTTTCTACACAAGCATCCACAAAAAAAGAGCAGTGCACCAAAGAATGAATGTTAAACATTAGAACCCCAAAGTCCTCTCCCAGCTCCCCCTCCCACGCACAAGCAGCAGTAAAGCAACAATCCCCCTTCCCCCACCAGCGCAAAGCATTGGCTCCCTCCACTGAGCACTCAAGTGTGCAGCAAAGCATCAATAAAGACACACACTTGCAGTACCCCAAAGACTACTCGTTCATCCTGTAATTTCACATACCACAGGCTCTCTCTCTCTCTCTCTAATAAGGGAAAAAGAGGTGTCCCCATTTCACAGCGAGAGGGGAGACATAACTAACAACTTGCTGATTTATGATGTTAAAAGTCTGTTGTGTCACTTTTTCCAAGCTCTGCACCAAGAGAAACTTTTTTCTGAGCCATTTTGTCTTCAGAAGCTTGAAATATTTTCTCCTTACACCGTAAAAAAGTGGAACTTTGAAAACTTCAAAGCAAGAACTGGAAAAGAATCACACCAACTTGAAAAGGCAGAAACATATGATCATTCCATCTGCCATCAACCAATTCAGTCCCCCCACCTACCAGGGATTCTGACCCTCCAAAATGGAGAGGAGCAGAGAAGGTATTCTGAAGGACAAGAACATCTGCTCCCGAGCCTAATGGAGTACATATAGGCTTTAAAAGAACACACCAGACATCTTGCAGTTTCTTTGGATGCTCATGAGGTTTGTGTGGCAGAGGTGAATAGTATGCAAAGTGTGGTGAAGGGCTGGCACTGTCCTGATTACAAAAAAAAGGATGCAGAAAACACCAGTCAGTTTTGTCCAATCTGCCTTCTGAACGTTGAGAGGAAAATTTTCTCCACTGTAATAAAACAGAGGCTGGCCAGCTACTTGGAAAGAAATAACTATATTGATACATCTGTTCAGAAAGCAGGAATTCCAGGGATCTCTGAGTGTTTGAAACATGCAAGCATGATATGGCACCAGATCCAAGAAGTTAGGAAGGACAAAAGAAATCTCTCTGTAAGCTTGCCAATGCATTTGTCTCAGTTCCCTATGCACTCCTGTGGGAAGTACTGGCCTTCTTCCAGATACTAGAGCCCATCTCAATGGTGGTGAAGTTGTACATTTAAGACCTGCAACAGCAGATTTTACCACAAGACGGCAGAGACGGGAAGTAGTTATTATGGCAGATTGCACTATATCCACCCTGGACTTCTCAATGCCATGGAGGTCACTATCAGGACTTCAAAATGGGTGGTAGGCAGTGAAAGAGCAAGTGCTAGGACTTTGTCCTTCCCCTAATAGGGCGAACATGGACGATATAACAACACTGACTGCCACTGCAGCATGCACCAAATGACTACTAGGAAACCATTACTCTTCACAGACAGAAAAACAGAGAGGAAAAAAATCACCCAACGTAGGAATGACAGAAAAACGTTAGAACCCCAGAGCACCTCTCCCCACTCCCACGCACAAGCAGCAGCAAAATCATCAATCCCGCCCCCCACACTTGCTCCAATAAAGAGCATCAGCGCCACTCCCCAATCACCCACCATGCAAGCAACAACAAAGCCCACAGAGACCATGATCTAGATCCCATCAAAAACTACCCTCCATCCCAGCACTTCGGCAACTCAAACAGGCCCTCTCTCTCTCTAACACGAGGAATTCTGCAGATGCTGGAATTCCATGCAACACACATCAGAGTTGCTGGTGAACGCAGCAGGCCAGGCAGCATCTCTAGGAAGAGGTAGAGTCGACATTTCAGGTCGAGACCCTTTGACAGGACTAACTGAAAGAAGAGCTAGTAAGAGATTTGAAAGTGGGAAAGGGAGGGGGAGATCCAAAATGATAGGAGAAGACAGGAGGGGGAGGGATGGAGCCAAGAGCTGGACAGTTGATAGACAAAAGGGATATGAGAGGATCATGGGACAGGAGGCCTAGGGAAAAAGAAAGGGGGGGGGACCCAGAGGATGGGCAAAGGGTATAGTGAGGAGGACAGAGGGAGAAAAAGGAGAGAGAGAAAAAGAATATGTGTATATAAATAAATAACGAATGTGGTACGAGGGGGAGGAGGGGCACTAGCGGCAGTTAGAGAAGTCAGTGTTCATGCCATCAGGTTGGAGGCTACCCAGACGGAATATAAGGTGTTGTTCCTCCAACCTGAGTTTGGCTTCATCTTTACAGTAGAGGAGGCCGTGGATAGACATATCAGAATAGGAATGGGACGTGGAATTAAAATGTGTGGACGTATCAGAATATATCTCCCCACCTCTCTCTGCTTTCCGCAGGGATCACTCCCTACGCGACTCCCTTGTCCATTCGTCCCCCCCATCCGTCCCCACCGATCTCCCTCCTGGAACTTATCCTGTAAGCAGGACAAGTGCTACACGTGCCCTTACACTTCCTCCCTCACTACCATTCAGGGCCCCAGACAGTCCTTCACCTGTGAGTCGGCTAGGGTGATATACTGCGTCCGGTGCTCCCAATGTGGCCTTCTACATATTGGCAAGACCCGATGCAGACTGGGAGATCGTTTCGCTGAACACCTACGCTCTGTCCGCCAGAGAAAGCAGGATCTCCCAGTGGCCACACATTTTAATTCCACATCCTGTTCCCATTCTGACATGTCTATCCACGGCCTCCTCTACTGTAAAGATGAAACCACACTCAGGTTGGAGGAACAACACCTTATATTCTGTCTGGGTAGCCTCCAACCTGATGGCATGAATGTTGACTTCTCTAACTTCCGCTAATGCCCCACCTCCCCCTCGTACCTCATCCGTTATTTATTTATATACACACATTCTTTTTCTCTCTCTCCTTTTTCTCCCTCTGTCCCTCTCACTATACCCCTTGCCTATCCTCTGGGTTTTCCCCTCCTCCCCCTTTTCTTTATTCCTGGGCCTCCTGTCCCATGATCCTCTCATATCCCTTTTGCCAATCACCTGTCCAGCTCTTGGCTCCATCCCTCCCCTCCTGTCTTCTCCTATCATTTTGGATCTCCCCCTCCCCCTCCCACTTTCAAATCTCTTACTAGCTCTTCCTTCAGTTAGTCCTGACGAAGGGTCTCGGCCTGAAACGTCGACTGTACCTCTTCCTAGAGATGCTGCCTGGCCTGCTGCGTTCACCAGCAACTTTGATGCGTGTTGCTCTCTCTCACTAACAAGGGAGAGAGATACATTGATCCTGCCACAGCATGAGGGGAGGCCAACAACTTGCTGTTTTGATGTTAAGATCTGCAGCATAGTTTCTTTGAGTTCCCATGACTTGAGAACCAGAAGACTCTCTCTCAGCATCATATATTAGAAGACTCTATCTACATTACAGTCTATTTCTAAAGTTTGGCAACATTGAAGCTGACTGATTAATTTTGGAAGTAAGAGTAGAATGTGCATACAGACACATTCATAACCTCTGTGACTGAGAACTTTTTTTTCTGCCTCATTATCAGAGTTGCTCCAGTAGATTATTATAGAGTCAGACTGTGTGTATTTGAAGGCTAGAAATCATTTCAATAATTTGTAAAAAATATTTAGCTGAGCAACATATTCACAAATTCCAAAAACTCCAGGGCTTGTATTCTTTATATGAGAAAATACAGAGATGATAGAAAGGAGCTACAAGGAAGTAGTCATCCCTCAGTTGTAGCCAACAGGTACGTAGGTGACTGTTGGAAGAGGGAAAGGAAACGGGCAGGAAGTACAGTGTACCCTTGTGGCCATTCCCTACAATAATGTATACCGTATTGGATACTACTGAGGGGGACAACTTACCAAGGGGAAACCACAGCCAACACTTTCTCAATGTGGGATATGTTGCCGTGTAACAGGGGGACAAAATCGAAAAGGGTGACAAATACAGGACTGAAGGTTTTACATTTGAATACATATAATAAACACAGTAAGGACGTGTGCTTGGAGGTCTATTCTATGACCATTCAGGAGATCAGCAGTTTGAGAGGAGGGAATTTCACTCAGATCCGCTGACCGAATATAAAGGGCAGCAACATGCAACTGGTTGTTTGGAGCTCTGACCAGTGTCCAATTAGTGTTTGGGATTGATAAGCAAGAACAAGGAAGACAGGGCCAAGCACAGCAGCCATTGTCTGAGTGGACAGAGTTAGACTGGTGATTTTGAGGCTTTAGCCCTTTGAGGCTTCAGTCAGAGAAGACAAAAACAAAAGTTCCAGGTAGAGCTTTTTCACCTGCATCTGCAGATACTCTTGCGTTTGTGAGCTCTAGATGGAGTTTTTTGTTCACCCTTCTTTACAACCGCTCAGTTAGGACAGTGGAGATGACAGGCAGGATAGTTGAATGCCCCTCTTGTGGGTTTTGTGGGACGTGGGAAGGCAAGGAAACCTCCAGTGTCCCTGACAACCACAATTATGAGAAGTGCATCCAGCTGCAACTTCTAAAAATCTATGTTAAGGAATTGGACAAATATCCTAGCAGGAAGGTTTGTTAATGCTGCATGAGAGTTTAAACTAGAGTTGTAAGGGAATGGGAACCAGAGAGCCAGAACAGTAGGTGGAGAGATTGTTGAAAATCAAAAGGTTGAGGATTGTGCTGAGCTGCATATATTTCAATGCAAGAAAAGGCGAATGAGTTCAGGGCATGGATCAACACTTGGAATTATGACATTGCAGCCATTAGTGAGACTTGGTTGCGGGAGGGGCAGGACTGGCAGCTCAATATTCCGGGATTCCAGTGATTTAGTCGTGACAGAGAGGGAGGGATTAAAGGAGGAGGGCTGGCATTACTATGTAGGACAGCAGTGCTCAGGACAGACTGGAGAACTCATCTAGTGAGGCTTTACAGATGGAACTGAGAAATGAGAAAGTTATGACCACATTTATGGCACAATATTATAGAGCATCTTACAGTCCAAGGGATTTAGAGGAACATATTCTTTTGATAGATCACAGACTATTACAAGAAACATAAGGTTGTTATATTAAGTGAATTTAACTTTTCATATACTGACTGGGAATCCCATATTGTAAAAGGACAAGATGGAATAAAGTTTGTCAAATGTGTTCAGAAAAGTTTCCTTCATCAGCACACAGAAGTCCCAATGAGAGAGTGTGCGATAATGGACCTGCTATTAAAGAATGAGACAGGGCAGATGACAAAATTTTGTGTAGGGGAACACTTTGCATCTAGTGACTATAATGCCATTAGGTTTAAAGTAAATATGCAAAAAGATAGGGCTGTTCTGCGGTTTGAGGTTCTACATTGCAGAAAGGCCAATTTTGAAAGTACCAGAAATGATCTGGCAGGTGTGGCTTGGGACAGGCTGTTTTCTGGCAAAGGTGTACTTGGAAAGTGGGAGGTCTTCAAAAGAGAATTTTAGAATGTACGAAGATTGTATGTGTCTTTCGGAATAAAAGGGAAACATAATAAGTGTAGGAAACTTTGGCTTTCAAGAGATATTGAGACCATAGTTAAGAGAAAAAAGGAGGTTCATAGTAAGTATAGGCAAGTAGGAACAAATGAGGTGCTGCTGAAGAGTAAGAAATGCCAGAGAACACTTAAGAAAGAAATCTGGAGGGCTAAAAGATGGTGTGAAGTTGCTCTTGCAGACAGGGTGAAGGAGAATCATAAGGAATTCTGCAGAGATGTTAAGAGAAAAAGGACTGCAAGGGACAAACTTCTTCCACTGGAGGACTAGGATGGTAATTCTTTGGAGTGAAAACAAATGGGGAAAATCAGAAATATTGCTTTTTGCATCTGTATCTCCTAAGTTACAGAGAAAGGTTGAACAAGTTAGGTCTTTATTCTTTAGAGTGTAGAAGGTTGACGGGGGGACTTGATAGAGTTGACGTGGATAGGCTTTTTCCATTGAGAGTGGGGGACATTCAAACAAGAGGACATGGGTTGAGACTTAGGGGGCAAAAGTTTAGGGGTAACATGAGGGGGAACTTCTTTACTCAGAGAGTGGTAGCTGTGTGGAACGAGCTTCCAGCAGAAGTGGTTGAGGCAGGTTCGATGTTGTTGTTTAAAGTTAAATTGGATAAATATATGGACAGGAAAGGAATGGAGGGTTACAGGCTGAGTGCAGGTCGGTGGGACTAGGTGAGAGTAAGAGTTCAGCATGGACTAGAAGGGCCGAGATGGCCTGTTTCTGTGCTGTAATTATATGGTTATATGGTTATGGTATTTAATCGGGAAATGAACACAGAGTCTATAGGAGTAGGGCAAAGCGGCATCATCTTCATGGACAATGTACAGATTACGGAAGAGGAGGTGTTTACTATCCTGAGGGAAATCAGGGTGGATACATTTTCAGGGCCTGACTAGGTGTTCCCTCAGAC
Organism: Mobula birostris; assembly: GCF_030028105.1. Lineage (NCBI taxonomy): Eukaryota > Metazoa > Chordata > Chondrichthyes > Myliobatiformes > Myliobatidae > Mobula > Mobula birostris. The sequence continues at coordinate 248,014,115 of NC_092370.1, read as the reverse complement.
CCTACAAGAGGCAAGTGCAAAAATTGCTGGGGTCCTAGCAGAAATATTTATATTATCCTTAGCAACAGGAGATGTACCAGAGGATTGGAGGATAACCAATGTTGTTCCAGTGTTTTAAAAAGGCTCTAAACATAAACCAGGAAATTATAGGCTGGTGAGTCTGACATCAGTTATGCGAAAGTTATTGGAAGGTACTCTAAGGGACTGAATATATAAGTATTTGGATAGACATAGACTGATTAAGGATAGTCAGTATGGCTTCATGTATGATTGATTATGTCTAACCAATCTTAGAGTTTTTGAGGAAGTTACCAGGAAAATGGATGAAGGAAAGACAGTAGATGTTGTCTACATGGACATTTGCAAGGCATTTGACAAGGTCCCACATGGGAGGTTGGTCAAGAAGGCTCAGTCACTCAGCATTCAAGATGAGGTAGGAAATTGGATTAGACATTGGCTTTGTGGGAGAAGCCAGGGAGTGGTAGTAGCTGGTTGCCTTTTTGACTAGTGGCCTATGAGTAGTGGTGTGCCACAGAGATTGGTACTGGGTCCTTTTCGTTGTTTGTCATCTGTATCAATTATCTGGATGATAGTGTGGTTAACTGTATCAGCAAATTTACAGATGACACCAAAACTGGGCCTGTAGTGGACAGTGAGGAAGGTTATCATGGCTTGCAGAGGGTCTGCATCATCTAGAAAAATGGGTTGATAAATGGCAGATGGAATTTCATGCAGACAAGTGTGATGTTTTACAATACAGTAGGACAAAACAAGATAGGTCTTACACAATGAATGGTAGGGCACTGGGGAGTGTGGTAGAACATATGATCTGGGAGTGCAGGTCCATAATTCGTTGAAAGTGACATCACATGTAGAATGGATGTTATGCTGATGTTGTCTAAGAAGTTGGCGAGGCCTAATTTGAGTATTGAGTGCAGTTTTGGTCACTTACCTATAGGAAAGATGTAAAACAAGGTTAATAGCGTACAGAGAAAATTCACAAGGATGTTGCTGGATCTGTGCACCTGAGTTATAACGGAAGATTCAGTGGGTTAGGAGTGTATCCCATAAAATGTAGAAGATTGAGAGGAGATTTGATGGATGTACATAAAAGATGGAAGGGTATAAATAGACTAAATGCAAGCAGGCTTTTTCCACCGAGGTTGGGTGGGACTAAAACCTGAGGTCAAGGGTTAAGGGTGAAAGGCGAAAAGTTTAAGGGGAACATAGGAGGAAATGTCTTCACTCAGAGGGTCGTGAGAGGGTGGAAAGAACTGCCAATGCAAGATTGATCTCAACCTTTAAGCAAAGCTTGGATAGGTACATGGATGGTTGAGGTATGGAGGGCTTTGGTTCCTGTGCAGGTTGATGGGAGTAGGCAATTTAAATAGTTTTGGCATGGATTCGATGAGCCAGAAGGCCTGATTATGTGCTGTACTTCTCTATGATTCTAAGGCAGATGAACTTTTAGTGCAGTTAGAGATTGTCAGTTATGACATTTTAGGCATCACAGAGTCATACTTGTATGAAGATTATAGTTGGGAGCTTAACATCCATTGATACACGTTGCATTGAAGGACAGGCACTTAGGCAGAGAGGTAGGTGGCTCCGTTGGTAAAAAAATTAAATCAAATCCTCAGAAAGAAGTGACATAGAATCAGAAGATGTATAATCCTTGAGGGTAGAGTAAAACAAAACTGCAAGAGTAAAAAGACCCTGATGGGAATTATATACATGACCCTGAACAATGGCCAAGATGGGGCTACAAATTACAAGGGGAGAGAGAAAAGGCATGTTAAAGGGGCAATGTCACAATAGTCATGGGGGAGATTTCAACATACAGCTTGACTGGGAGAATTAGGTTGTTGCCTAGAATGCCTACAAAATAGCTATTCAGAGCATCTTATATTTGAGCCCACTAGGGGATCGGCTATTCTGGACTGGGTGTGGTTTAATGAACCAGATTTGATTAGGGAGCTTAAAGTAAAGGAACACTTAGGAGCTATTGACCATAATATGGTGGAATTCACTCTATAGTCTGGAAGGGAGAAGCTAAAGTAAGATGTATCAGTACTGCAGTAGAGTAAAGATAATTACAGGGGCATAGAGATACAGAGTCATAGAAAAATACAACAGAGTAACAAACCCTTCAGCCTTGGTCTATTCTGAAACGATTCAAACTGCCTGATCCCATCCACCTGCACCAGGACCATAATCCTCTATACTCCTACCAACCATATACTTATACAAAACTGCTCTTAAATGT